>NC_072778.1:21697320-22039689 GCF_022539595.1 Amphiprion ocellaris
TGTGGATGTGGCAGGCTGATACTAGTTGAATCTGGGGCGCACAGCTGGATAATTGTCGGGCTGGACAGATGCTTTTAGTCGTTTTGAAATAGCAACACTTAGATTTTAACGCCGCGGTTAAGGGTTTTTTCCATTCATTTATGTAATTTGCTGCACAAACACCACCAGTTACAGTCCAGATTTGACTGGTCCAAGTCGGGTTGGACAATACACCGTGTCCATTCACAGAGCTTGTTTACCCTGCGACCACACACGCGGAAAGCAGCGTATGATGGATGTCAGGTTGAATGGTTAAAATGTGTGCCACCATCAAAATGCTGCGTGTAGTTTTAGTCTTTGATTGAGGGGAGTTGTTATGAATTGCAGGTTAATGTGTAGCCACGCAGGCCGCCGTTGATTGGCTGAGAGTGAGGGTCGATGCAGCCGAGGGTTTATAGATCAAAGGCCGTGTCAGTCCAAAGTTCAGACACATTTATTGGAGATTTTGCCCCGATACTAGCGCTATCAACAGGGGTGGTGGCTGCAAGAAGTGCCCTGCAACCTCTGTGCAACTCGCACACTGATTTATTGGAAAAGCCCATTGAAGGGGGGTGTTTGTGTTGCTATCTCGTGAGAACCCCATTGAGTTTAATTCAATTTAAAGAGGCCGCACGCCGATTCTGCAGCTACTACACAGCCGTCAGCTGAGAAAAGAAGAGTTTTTTTCACCCTCCTCGTTTCGCCCATCAATCCAGCAGCGATCTTCGGTGCAGTGTCAGGTATGCAGCTGCATGTCCTCGCAGCAGCAGCAGCCACAATCTATCTGGAGCAAGGAACAAACGGTTAAAAACCAGATCAGACTGGGTTACAGGGACCCACACACTGGGAACAATGCTGCATGCACATCCTCAACGCTGGTGTGTTTGATGGTGCAAGCCAGTGCGATCTGGTTCCAGACTGTTGGATAATACATGTACAAAGTTTTGATGGAATATTTCTTTCTGTTAAAGGAGAGCCTTTTCTCTCCAGTATGCTCAAATACGTACTCAAAGGTAATCAGTGGGTTTCTGTTATGTAATATTGTTAGGCTTTGAACATAGAATGTACAGTGCCTCGAGATGACTTGTGAATTGGTTCCAGTAGAAAAAAAAGATTGGAATTTACTTAACAAGTTTAAAAATGGATACTAAGACCCTCCAGTGTTGTATATGATGTGAATTTACCAGTCATTTAAACATTACAGTTAAAACCCTACAGAATTAGATAAAAATACAGTTTTACTTGACTAATGTGTGATGTGGCGTACGCCCGACTATTTTCTGTAAAAATCACTGGTGAGAATGGTAACAGGCTGCACAGAGGCTCCAGAAAATAAGCATTCAAGCTGTCAAAATCGTGTCATAATCACATAAAATGGAAACTGTCACATCTAGCTAAACGCCACCGTCCTTTCAACTTTTTTCTCTCTGTGCAGGATGTTGTAACTACTAAAAATGATTGCTACTATGAACTATACTGTTGTAATACCCGCTGGTTTGTCAGGCAATGAATTAATGCTGAGAATAATGACTAAATGTTAGTAATCTTTGCATTAGGGTGTTAATGATGACCACAATGTGTTGCCATATACAGTATATAAGCTGCATCTTTCACTTGGCATGGCCTCAGAGCAAAAGTTGCAGTAAATATAATGTGTACTCTTCTTTTTTGTAATTGAAGTGAAACTGTTTTTTATTTTTTGAAGTGAAACCATAGGGTTCAACGTCAGAAATGTCAAAATTAAACATTAAGGCTAAGACCCTACCTGACTGATATAAAATTAAAGTTCAGACACAGCAACAATATACATGTGCAACCCAATGAATCCAAAGATTTCCAATGAGTCCTTATGAGCATGCATGTTTGTGACAGTGGAGAGTGTTCTATTGTTCTCAGGTACAATAATAAACCTACAGGATAGCCACCGGGACAAACACTCATACCATGTTGTTTCACTCATCCGTTCTTTATTGTTCTCCCCCCTCCACACCTTACAGTCCGATAGTTCCTATAGCACATAGGGACCATCACTACATCCCCCTTTCTAAATAATAAGAGTGGCCCTTGGGAGAGCAATAATGAAAAGTTCATCTTCCACTCCACCTATTGTAGCAACTTAAAGTTTCAGAAAATGATAAACAGTATCTCTCAACAAGATATTTAGCTCTAGCTTCAACTTTCCTTTCACACAACAGATTGTCTGCAAAATCACTATTACTGAACATTACTAGGAATATTTCCAACATATATTCATATTCTTCAGTAAACATATCTTGTAAACATTTTCCAGAAAGGGTGGTAAACATTTCAAAATAACATCAACAATAGTCAAAGAATTTTCAGTATCAGAAATTTATCCTTTACTCCTTCTTCCCTTTGTGTCCCTTCTGTGTGTGTGTTTGTGTGTGTAAATATACAAGGGATGGGGTAGACTGCCCAAACCCTTGATCTGAGTGTGGGGATTATTCTGCCCCATTATTCACCCAGCTCACTCAATGTTCACTTCACATAGTCTTTTAAGTATGTTGGAGTCACCCTGACTCTAGTAGGATAACGTCTCTCACACACTGGAAACTGCTGACTTGAGTCACACCGGACATCAGGTGCAACCTGTTTATCAGCTACATCTGAAGTGGTGTTTTCTGGTGATGTGTCTGGTGCGTTGGTAGATATCGCAGGTGCCACCAAGGTTGGTGAGAGGTGGAATCTGTTTCTTCTCAGTGTACCTCTCGGTGTCTCAATAACGTAGGATCTTGGTGCATCAGCTGGAGACACTACTGTGCCTCTCTCAAGCATGTCCTTGACCCACACATGATCCCCCGGTTGCAGTCGTGGCATGTCATGTGCTCTATGTCTTTTGTTGTAGTTTTGTGTCTGTTTGAATTTGTATCCCACTTCTGACACCATGTTCTATTGTTCTCAGGTACAATAATAAACCTACAGGATAGCCACCGGGACAAACACTCATACCATGTTGTTTCACTCGTCCGTTCTTTATTGTTCTCCCCCCAGACCTTACAGTCTGATAGTTCCTATAGCGCATAGGGACCCATCACTACAGAGAGGATTGACTCCCTTTCAATGAGATGAGACCTCTTGCAGAACCAGGCTCAGCGAGGATAGCTGTCTGCCTGACCAGTTGGGGTGAGGTAAAGGATGGCAAGAACAGAGTAGTAGAAACAAACTCAGACCGGTGCAGCTCCAGAACCAGAAATACCTGCAGAGAGATACAGGCAGAGAGGAAAAGTTAATACCAAATGCATGGAGAAAATGACCGGGATTAAAATATGTGAAGATGTGAACAACACAGCTAAGGTAAAACGTGTGGATAGATTGGGGAAAAAAAAGTCAAACTATAATAGCAAAAGAGCAAAACAGAAAACTGAGCTAAACTATGCATCCGATCAATACATAGCAACAGGCCAAGTAAATAAATACACTAGAATTGAATGAAATCACCAGTGTTAACCACAGCCACATATTACTTTGTCTCCTGCACTTTGCTCGGCTAGTTTAATAGGAAAAATAGTTCTTCAACTCTCTAGCCATTCACAGTGTAAACATGCAGAGAGCTTTGTCACCTTCCAAGAACTGCTTTTCAGACACAGTTTGGGGTTTGGTGTGTGCCCATAATAGGGGCTTTGCAATTTAGCGCTTCACAACCCTTGTGTCAGGCCAGCCATCACCATAGCAACATTATGCTGAATTAGCAGCTGGCCATGGAGAAAAGAGCTTTGTTATTCACTGACTTGTGTCTGTGAAAGAAATCGGGTACTGAATGGATGTAACTCTTTGGGGGAGTGCTGGAGCAGAACTCTGAACTCCTGGACGAGTATCAGTATCTGCTGAATACAAGTCAGTTATTCTAACTTCTAGTGTGGAGAACTTGTGCTTTAAGTTTTTCTCTGACTGTCATCACTGACTTCATGTATTCAATCCAGAACAAGGTGACTGAAAATACTTAAACCTGACATGATTATCATAACATTTTCTCTCCCCAGATAAACATGGCAGCAGAGCTATCCACTTCCATAAACATCAAGGAGCCCCGGTGGGACCAGAGCACATTCGTAGGTCGGGCTAAACATTTCTTCACTGTCACAGATCCCAGGAACGTCCTGCTCACCAACGAACAACTAGCACACGCCCACAAAATCATCACTGATTACAGGTAAACCAGTGACTACCACTACATGCGGTGCTTTTATTAGATGTGAAATTTGCTCCACGTGTTATTTTTGCTGTCTTGCAGGCAAGGTGTTGTCTCTCCGGGACTGACAGAGGATGAACTCTGGCGAGCCAAATATGTTTTTGACTCAGCTTTCCATCCCGATACGGGAGAGAAGATGATCCTGATCGGCCGCATGTCAGCGCAGGTTCCAATGAACATGACGATCACCGGCTGCATGATGACGTTTTACAAGTACGAACTTGTATCAGACAGTTTTATTATCAAACTGTGTATGTGGCTGTAACGCCCAAGCTTATACTTAATACAGACAGCAGTTATTAAAGCCTTCCTGCTGCTACTACAGGCTTTCACAGCAGACTGCTTCAGTTTCAGGCTGCTGCGCTGGTATTGTGCATGCTGGCTCATGTCGCTGTCATGGCTTACTGGGACACATGAATAGAATGGAGCCGTTGCTAATGCAATTAGTAAAACCTTTGCTTTTCTTATTATGACAAGCCAGAATGTGTATTATAATAATTAGTCCTTCGGCCAGGACCCCAAATTCCAGGTATCGGTACCACTCGAGGTGACCAGTTCTTTTTGGTATTTTTAACTTGCTATATGTCTCTAGTTTGCATTTTGATATGATAGCCCTTGCAGACTCACAGCTTAATATATGTTATCACTCGTTTAATGGACATGCCCCACAATGAAAGGTGTGGGGCCTGAACCAGAAGTCCTAACATGACAGGACAGAATTTGATAGGATTTTTCCTCATTATGAAAAAATAAGAAACGCCACATGCTACACATCATTATCTGTATTAATAACTTCACAGCACAGAACAATATTATAACAAACTTGAGACTGAGAGAGATTTTTTTGCTATGGTAACAAGATATTCTATAAGCGGGACGGAACAATAGAATAGTGAAAGTTTGACAAACAGATTCAAAGTAAAATTCTATTGAAGATAAAAACCAAAGACTAACCATATCTTGTGATTTTTGGTCAGTGTGATACAGCATACTATAATTTACACTTAAACATACAAAATACCTATTTAAATGGAGTCAAAACAGCCAAAATTGTGCTGAAAAGTTCAAAATGTAATCCAATTATAACAGACTGCTACCAGAATTGATCATTTGCCAAAACACTATTACAAAGACTATTTCCATTATTAAGTTGAATTTTCAAATGCTTTTGCAGTTTTTATTCTAATTACATTTTTAATAAATTCTGTCCCGTTGTGCTGTGTGGGAGCTTTTTCCAAATTCAAAGGTAATTTTCTGAGAACAGTACAGGGTCATAATGAGACAAAAACATAAAATACAGGTAGGAGTCATTTCTTCCATGTACCAGTATCATATAAAATGAAGGCATCATTCAAGTTCATTCAAAGTTAATCCCAGAAAAGGAAAGGATATTACCATAGTTAACTGATCTAATGGAGCTTAATTAACCTTAATTAGAACTGTAAAAGACAACATAACTAGACATCTCAGCATTTTCTTCAAAGGACCTGAAAATAAACTTTCACCTACCCACCAATAACTCTTTCTATAGGAAAAAACAAGTGAAGGTGAATACAAAATTATTATCAAATACGCATGAAAAGATGCATTCATTTGGATCTGATGTTTAATTATGATAATATATATCTATATATTATATTGCTCACATAGTTTTATTTGATTGTTGACTTATATTAGATGTGATCTTTGCTTACTGTAAGATTTAACCCTCTGAAACCCAAACATTGATGATATTGAGATATTTTTTTTTCCCTTTTTAAACTGTTTTTAGCACGTATCTAATCAAGAAAACAATGAAACTTTTTCATTTTTGGGATTTTTCAGGATTTTGTGAAAACATTGCAAAATTGCAACAGTGTTAGTGTAGGCAAATATTAGCACTTTATTTTTAACAAAGTCCACTGATGATTAGGCATTGATGATCAATAGTATCAAAATATATATCTTAAAATGAATTGTACTGATATTAAATTGTTGAATATGGCACAATAAAATGCAAATTAATTTAACAAGTCAAAATCGTAATAGCCATCCATGCTAGAATGCACTTCCACACAATAAAAAAAAATATAAGAAAATGATGTTATTACAACTTTCTTTTCATTTTTTGAACTTGCAAAAGTGGGATTGTACTAGATCAGTCCTCTACAATTTGTTCATATTTACATTCTGGACTTTGCTTGAGCATCATAACGATTTCTGGTGTCTGAAGACTCTTAATTGGTGGATGTCATTCTCCTTAGTGACTCCTTATATGTGAAACTGAAGGCAGCAGTTTTTTTGATCTGTAAAGCACAAACAAACATCACACTTGTTGCATGCAGTTGATGTACAGTATCTGTTAATATACTGTTAATCCTATACTAAATTAATCAGGTAAACATTTAACATAAACCCCATAACCTATATATGTAAAGTATGGACACTGTATATATATATAATTCCAGTCAGGGCTTTGTGCAGACCAGTCAGTAATGTTCACTTTGGTCTTCTGGAGGTAGATCTTCACCAAGAGCGACATATGTTTTACGTCGTCATGTTGGGAGACAAAGCGACGACCCAGACCCAGTTTAGCAGCTGACTGCTTCTCGATGATACTTCTCACTCCACTTCTTGACACTTGGAAATGCTGTGATAATGTTGTAGACCCTTCTCCTGCTTTGTACGCATCAACAATTCTTTTTCCTCAAGTCTAACTGATTTCTTTTATTTTAGCATGATGATTTCTCCAGTGACAGCTCAAGTCCTTCATGAAGTTTTCATACTGTGTGTAAAGTGAAGGACAACCCCCAGTTTTAACTTGATTGAATGATTGATTGATTACAAGCTGTGAGCATTACAACGTTAAAGCACATGATTGCACAGCAGTGGTTTGTGATTTGGCTCAATAAAAAGGTAAGTTCTAAAGGGGGCTAATAATTTTGACCCTGGTAGTTTTTGGTTTTTGTTAAATAATTAGTTTCTTTGAGCAAAGTAAAATAATTTAAAGCATCCAAAAATAAAACTAGGATGTTGGGAAAAGCTGTGCTAAAAATTTCTTCATCCGTTAAACAGCATTTGAGAATTTTTTTAAAAAAAAAACCTAAAATTTCATAGGGGAGCTAATAATTTTGTCTTCAACTGAATTATACTTTCAAAATAATTTGAGTTAACCACTAAACATCTTAAGGATGAAGAAAAAAATACTGCAGGTCAAATACTTAGTTGGAAAATTGTTGAAATTGTTCCTAAAGAGAGAGCTGGGGGGTCAGTGGAAGACATGTTGTTTGAACTTGGAATGTGGTATGTCTTATTGTATTAATATTTTCCTGCCAAAAATTTTGCAGTTTTGCAGTTCAGAGTGTGGGATGCTGGGAAATGTAGTGTTTGTCTACATTCAGTCAGAAATAGGTACAGCTAGACAGCCTTAAAAAATGCTGCAATTTTGCAACTGTGGCCTCATAGGCTTAAATGGATTTTGCAATACCATGGTTATGGTGAATGTGACGTTTCACAAATAAGTGATAAAGCTGCCAGTGTGGAAAGGCTATCACACCTTAATGTACTTATATTAACCCAGTGTCCAAACCACTTTGGTTTGGACACTGAGGTGGTACCAATATCTGGTCCGGCCCATGGACTAAATCTGTTATTACTGAACAGTGACATCTGGCAAGGAAAAGTATTTTTCAATCTAGTAATCCATATTTTTTTTTTTGTAAATATATTTAATCCTGTGAAACCTTGTTCCTTTTTTAAACACTGTAGGCTAAATTTTACCTGCAATATAAAATCCTGCACCCGGATGGAAGCAACACAACCATGGCTAGAAGAAGAAAGAAAATGTGTCTGGTGCAGTTTGGTACAATTATAATGCCATAAATAATGAAAAGGAAGAAACAGAAGTTACATTTCTTTGATTATTTATTTTGCATACATTTAACAAACTTGGAAAGAACATGCACAACATTTTTCAAAGTGTGTAGCCACCACTGGGTAAAATGGAGGCTCAGCATACTATAGGTGTTTCATTTTTTACATTTTCAGTTGGTTTCCATTTTTGACTTTCTGCTTTGTGTCAGCGGTCTGCAGGTTAGCAGTTTTTTTGTGACAGTTGTAGTGAGGAGCACAGATTTTTCTATTTATTTTAAGAATCTGGTTAGAGCAAATAGTTGATTTTTGGTCAATTCTTAATTGAGATGTGGAATAAAATGATTATGATATAATGTCATAATTTTGCTCCTTTTTCTTGACCATCAGAAAGTAGAAAATCTGTTGTTGTTTTCATAGTCTTTGGCTTTGATGAATGGTGTAATTGTGTCACTGTTCTAAAAGACAACATGCCTTTCAAACTTCAGTGGGTTGAACACTTTATCATAAAGTGTTTTTGATTCTGTCTCACTAAAACTGCCATTCTGACTAAAAAAATCTAACCTTCAGTTGTACAGTCAAGCTTTGAAGAGAAATTCTCTTGTTCTGTTGCTTCCACTCTCCTTGTTTATGACTTGTTGTCAATCTTGTAGGACGACTCCAGCTGTGGTGCTCTGGCAGTGGATCAATCAGTCTTTCAACGCAATAGTAAATTATACCAACAGGAGTGGCGACGCTCCAATCACAGTCAAGTAAGAGGCAAACGTTCTGCCACTGACACAGGCACATATTAACCCTTTAATTCAACAGTTCTTGTGTGAACAGCTTATTTTTGTGTGATGTGACCGGTGACTCTTTTGTTTGCAGTCAGCTTGGCACAGCTTATGTGTCTGCCACCACAGGGGCAGTTGCCACCGCTCTAGGACTAAATGCACTAACAAAGGTATCAGTTCATCTAACCCCATTCTACATCTCATTTTAATGTCTTGACCTCGGATGCATGGGTGTGCTGACATGCAGTTAGCCACGTATAAATAGTCTCTTTGTCATTGAGGAACCATGTTACTTACAGGGTCATGCTCAGTAGCCAGCATGTTGTTGTGCCAGCTTTTAAATCAACTTTGTGCTGTAGAGCTTCTTTTATGTCCAACATCTGAAATATAACAGGCAGCAACTACAGGCTTCCACTGGTCTGCACAGTTAAAATGGTTTGAGTGTTTTGCAGCAGAGCGTACCGATTAATTTCTTCCCTCCTGTTTTTATGCCTCCTCTCTCCTCCCATAGCATGTTTCACCTCTGATTGGACGGTTTGTTCCATTTGCTGCTGTAGCTGCTGCTAACTGTATCAATATCCCGCTGATGAGACAAAGGTGAGGAGGGCATGTAGCACTTACTTTCACACATAATTGGGTTGATCTTGAGTGTACGTGACTATGACAATTATGAAACGACGTCTGGAACCAAATATTATTAATTCATTCCTATGAAAAGGTTCATTGAAGGTCAGATTAAGTCAGTTTTCAGCTGCAGACATCGTTTTAACTTTAAAGTGACCACATCTTTAATCTATTAAATCTTCATTATTTTATCGGTCTTTGTATACCTGTGCTCATACTTTTGAATTATCACGCTTTTTTCATTTTTTTCTACGTTCATTTGGTGTCTTGATACTCTGCTCACATGGCCTGGGATCCTCCTCTGCCATTCTGCTTTTTAAAAATTTCACTCCCACATCTCTGAATGCTTGTACAAAATTTCTATATATATATTACAGTGTCCTCTTCACACTTTGTAGCTGTTTAAATAATAGGACTTGAGAGTTTTTTTTCTTCATTTCTGCCTCAAAGCAACAAGAGAGCTCTTCAACTCTCTCATTTATTGATTCCACTGCAGCCTCTCAGCAGAGGACAGCCATGCTGAGCTGCTCTGCAAACTGAACATTTCGTGCCGTTGCTGCTTCACAGTTAAAATTTTCCTCATGCAAATTGGCCCAAAGCTTTTGTTGTGAAGACATTATAGTAAATATAATGTTTTATTTAACAATTTTCAGCTTTATCCTGCTGTACTGTACAATACAAAAACACTGGCACTGTACCACTGGCACTGGCTCAGCTGGTGATGACTTCTCATGGTACAGCTCGCTGGGGGATCAGTGATATGACTCATCATTTCTGCCTGAGTTCCTGATTTATGGCTGTTAAAAACTTGCTCTCAGTTCTCTCCTGTTAAGCCGTGTATAATTCTAAACTTTTAGTTTTTTGAGGTTTCATTTTCGATTCATGTGCACATGCAGATGTGTCTGTATGAGGATGAAGAGGGGAGGATGAAGGGAGTAACCACACTACCACATATTACACGTACATTTAGTACACAAGCATTGAGCACGTGTGTGGTATGGTTACTTACAAAAATCATACCACACAAATACACATGCTTGTTTATCTTTTTTTTAAACCAACAAACCTGCATGTGCACAGGCATTATTTATTAGCAATTCTTTATGAATTCATTCCAAAAGTTGTTTGATTCTAGATTTATGTGCTGTCATATTGAAAAAATATAGGGCGATCTCTGGGTCTACATCAGCAATGTGTCCAGTTAATAATAACTAACAAATTAAAAGTCTATGATTTGAAACAAAGGAATTCTTCATACATTTATTTAATGAGACAGGGGCTAAGGAGATGGACAGCATTTTCAGGTTTCAAAACTTTGAAAAAATACATTTATTTATTTATTTATTGTGCTTCATTGCTTGGTCTTCATCAAGACAGCTGCTTTGGTACAAAGATAAATTATCTTAAGTAGGGAGTGGAATTAATTAAAAAATCATGATTCCACCTAATGACAGCTTTTAATATCATACAGAAAGTAAGAATTGTAAATGTATCCCAAAATTGTTTGCACTGAATAAAGAAAATACTTGGATGTTACGACTTAAAACCCCAAAACCATATTCTTATAAATTTAAAGCTTCCATGTGTAGATGAACATGCAATTACAATTATTAAATTACACAAAATCTAGAATAAGTTTAGCATGAATGCATACATATATGAATGAACACAATCAACTGGTCACATTTGTGAATGAACCTGGTAACGTGTGTGCATTTGTTTCAGAAATAAAGGTAATTTTGCAAGTTAGATCATTTGCAGGAGTCATTTAAAACAAATGAGAAGTCATAACAGCAGTGCTGAAGATAAAAAACATAAATCTCATCTCTTCCACACATCATTGCTTCTCTCTTTCTGCCTCTTTTTATCACCTTACTTTGTCTTTTTTCATTACCTTGTCTCAGCTTATTTTTACTTAAACTTCTGTTCATACTTTACTGTGTTACCCTACAATTGATGCTTCATTTTCTTAAAGCTGGTCCACTTCACATGACATCTCAGCTCCTTTTTTCCAGTTCGATTACCATAAAGTACACTTTAATGCTTAAACCGTTCCTATGTTTTTCCTGACACTGAGTTTATATCATACAGCTCCTTTCTAGAATGCAGTTTTGCAGCTCTCAGTTTTTTCTATGCATTAAAGCCACCAGCACTTCCAGACATACTTTGCAATTTATTTCAGCTGTCAGCATTCACACAGATGCTGTAAAAGACATGCATTTTCTAGTTTAACTTGCTTTTCTTCTCGTCCCGCAGAGAGCTTCAACATGGTATTCCCATAACAGATGAAAATGACAACAGGTTAGGACAGTCAACGAAAGCTGCACAGCAGGCAATCTCTCAGGTTGTGGTCTCTAGGATCCTCATGGCTTCTCCAGGAATGGGTAGGAATATCTTTGTATCGTCAATTTAGTTAGACTGTGAGATTTGTTGTCCCTGTCTGGCAGCAGATGCTATCATTTAATTTAAAGAAAATCAAATCTAAAACCACCAACTTTGTTTTATTGTTTACAGTTTTAGTTCAAATGCATTGTGCAGTCATATCTTATCAATGTGTTTTTCAGCTATCCCGCCATTTTTAATGAACCATTTGGAGAAGAAGGCCTTTTTGAAGGTAGGCGTATTTCTGAATTAGCTTCCTCCTTTAAGACACAAACTGAAAAATGCATTTTAAATTTTTTTGCAAATGATTTTTATATACTGTGAAACTAAATGGTGGGAACTACGTGGCTCCTTTTTAGTGATCGCACATCAGAGGAATGAAAAGCCCTGATGACATGAGGCCACTCTAGTATGGGAATTCACTACTGCTTTTGTGCCCCTCATTCATCTTTTTTCTTTTTTCCTTGCCTGGTCTTTTCAGAAGTTCCCATGGATGAGTGCACCTATTCAAGTCGGCCTGGTGGGATTCTGGTGAGTCGTCACTGATGGTGCACCTGATAAGCCGTCGTGTGCTTTGAAATTTCAACCTAATGTCTTCAAACCATGATGATGATTTCAAAGTAATGATAAAAATTCACACTATTTTAAATGCTGCTTTTCAAGTTAAGGTGAAAAAATGTGCTTTTAAGATTTGTTAGTCACTGGATAAAGTTATGAGGTTCTTTCAGCGCACTTCATGGCAATCTTTCTTTTTTGTTAATTTGTTATTTTCTGCTCAAGGCATCCGGTCTTTTTATTCCCTTAAAAATTATTCACATAACATCGCACGTGCTTCCTGCTCTGATTTTCCTCCCATGACCTCGGCCTCAGCTTGACTGTATGAAATCATTTAAAACATTCCTGTGCTTCAGGGTCAATGACATGAGCGTGATCAGCAGCACGTCCTGCCAATTACACAACAGTAGAGCTGCTGTGATGCTCGGTGGTAGGAATGAAACTGGTCATCAGAGATTTAGCATTTACTTTTTAGATAAAGGCAGGTCACTTTGGTTGTCTTTGGTTGTTTTAGGCCTCATATTTGTGGGCAAAACTGGACCTTAATGTGGTTTTTGCATTAATATCATGAAGATTTATGAAGTATTTTAATCACTGACAGTCCTAGAAGTAGTACTTAGTCTAACAGTTAATGTTTCTCTGTTGGTTTGGTCAGATATTTCTTAACAACTATTTAATCGTCAGCCTTGTTTATGTTTGAATTTACATCATTGATATGGATGATACAGTTTAACATGAAACTGCAAAACTGCACCAACTCTTGTCCAAACTTTGGCTTTTACATATAGAGTGCATTTGAAATATACAGCTAACTCTTTTATAAAACCACAGTACTCTACAGGCCTGGAAGCACAAGGAAATACAGTGATAATTTGCTTAAAAAATGGCTACAGCTCTGAATTGATTTTAGCCAGTATTTGATCTTTATTGTGAAAGATTTTATGTCTGTAAGTAATTTGATTTTAGTTGGTAAAGTGTTCCAGAATTGGTGGTCCTTAATATAGAAAGCTCATAGCCCAAATTTAGATTTTCAGTGTGGTATTTTACTCTGTTACTGTCTTGTTTGTAGATATACATATAAGAAAGAGGCTCTGGAGGTAAATTGTTGAGACATTTGAGGACTAATTTGAGAAAACTAAAATGAATGAAACTCTGAAAGCTCAGTATCTTTTCAGGATGTGGCTGCTTCGCCACCGGACAGTTTTTTTGTCCAGAGCCTGATTATATAAGGATGTACTGTGTCTGATTGTTTATGGTTGAGCCCATACTGTCATACAATAAGAAAAACATGAGGAAATCACATAGTGCATAAATAACTGGGCTGCCTGAGTAGTATAGTGCCTAAATAATTTGAAACAGTTGAGGTTGGTCTTCACTATTTTTAAAATTTTCTTTGTGTTTGTCAAATTTGAGTTGTGGCACTAAGGTTGTTCTCGAGAAGCAAGAAGTTGTGTCTTTATTCCGTGTCTAGATGTCAAAATCTGTGTGAAAATCTTCCTTTAATGATGATAATCAACTTTTGATACAGTGCTATGATCAGGTGGAAATTCAACTGCTCAGCGCTTTGGTTTATGATTAGATATCTGCAAACCTGACATTCACCCCAGCTGTGTTTAGTGATCACAGTCAAATTTTAACATTACTAAACTAAGGTGGCAAACATACACGCTAAACAGCAGCATACTAACATGCTCATATAGTTCTTAGTTCAAAGTGCCAGTGAGCATCACAGAGCTGCTGGCATGGCTGCAGACTCTCAGTCAGGTTTTATTCACCAAGAGTTTCTTTTTCTTTCTCCAGGAAAAACAAGTAAAGATCACTTTTCAAAGTTCAAGCCACAAAGTGCTTCCCAAAGCAACATAATAAAACTTACAGGCATAAAATCAGTAGGATTTAAGAAACAGTTCAAACACAGTATGGCATGTAATAACAGCAGTGAAAGTAAAAGTAATATTGGAAGAAATATAGGACAGATCAAATGATATTAAAATCAAATAAAATAAGGAAAGGCTCTCCAATAAAAGTGACTCAACCCCAACTGCAAACGCTTTGTCCCCTTTAGTTTTCAGCTGGGCCCTAGGAACAGACAAAAGGCCTTTGCCCAATAATCTCAAAGTGCATACTGGAGCAGAAAGTTATCAGTGAAATCTCAAAATCTATCCTAAAACAAACTGGGAGCCAGTGGAAGAGGCTAAAACAGGAGGGATGTGCTCATGTTTCTGGGTCTGGCTAAAAATGTACAATATAATAACGTGTATTTAAATAAAATGTACAGTATATATACTAGTGTAAATTACATATAGAAATGGTCCTATGCTTGAACGCACTGATTTTTCAAGCTTGCACACATGAAACTACCAGCTTCATATTAGCATACAATTATACTTATGCTTATTTATGTCCAGCGAGTCTCTTTGTGACAATTGAATGACAGTGGACTGTATAGCTGTATAACAACAATAATAATAATAATAATGCATATCTGCGGCACCTTTCAAGATTTGAGTTGCAAGGTGCTTTAAATATACAAAGCATTAAAAAGTGTCAATTAAACACTAAAAGAAGAAAGTAAAACATAAAAACAGAGACTTAACAAAAGCTATAAAATACTATACAAATGCTTGACTGTCCAGGTGTTTCTTTAAAGCTTTTTGAGCTGAGGCAGCTGTTCTGCTGTAAAAGGGAGTTATACAGTGAAAGCATGCTCCCCCTTTGTTTTAGGCCTGGACTGTGGAATTTGTATCAGCAAAACATTCTGTGTTCTGAGGGTTCGAGGTGCAGAAAAAAGGGTTAAAAGCTGTGAGATGTAGGGTGCAGCCAGACCATGAAGAGATTTAATAGTAGGAGAATCGTAAACTGAATTGTGAAGTAATGCAGAGTCCTGCTGCTGAGTTTTGAATCGACTGTAGCACCTGCATCATTAAGCTGAGAGATTGTGAGCTGTAGCTGTCCAGGCGGAGAGAATGAGGTTGTAGACGGGTTGTTTAGTGTTTTTGGGCAGCATTGGTTGGACCTTGGCAGTATTTCTGATTTGATGACAGGATTCAGTCGACAACAGGTTTGCAGGCATGTCTCACAGATCTGTGTTTCTCTTTCAGCCTGGTGTTTGCCACTCCACTGTGCTGCGCATTGTTCCCTCAGAAGAGGTGGGTGACTCTTTTAAACTTGAGATAATAGTAAATAGTGTGTCGTAGCCATAGAAGCAGAGGGCTGCACTGTGAAGCAAGTCTGACATAGCTGGACTTTCTTTGTGTAAGTCGGAGTTAACGGATATCAATGAAGGTGGTTATCAGCTTTCTGTTAACTCAGGCTTTCTGCTTCAAACTCTCTGCATGTTCATATAAAATGGACGAGTCATGTGACTTCTTTAGCACAAAATGAAACAATCGTGTGCAGCTGCTTCATTTAACACGTTTTATTGGAGAACATCAAGAAATAATTAAGTTGATGTTAAAAAGTGCTGCAAGACAGGAATGCTGGTAAAAAAAAACTTAATGTTTTGATATATTTATTGAACCAATCATGCAGATCCTTATTTCTAACTACCAGCTGCACATCAGAACGATTAAACTTTAAACTTCATCATTTACACATGACATTGTATTGAAGTGAATTTAGGTCTGATACTGCCACATAATGCAGGATTTTACAAAGTTTTGGCCATTCAAAGTAAAATGAACGGATTGAATATTCTCTGTAATAAATCAAGAATCAAGAATCTTTATTGTCATTGTATTTCCTCACAGCGAAATTTTGATTGGTGACTCCCAGCTATAGATAAAAATAGAAAACAGCACGCTATACAAATAAAATAAAATAAATCCTCAAAAATATAAATATGTAAACAGACTTAGTAGTGTATATGAGCAGTAGGATTGGAGGTAAAGTGCAGTCCAGTGCAGGACTCAGTTCTTTATTGCATATAGTGTCTGTTGTGTATGCAGGGGGGAAATGGATTGGACAGCTCTGGGATAAAAACTGTTTTTCAGTCTGGAAGTTAGTGTTTTTATGTTTCTATACCGTTTTCCTGAGTGAAGTGGAACAAACAGTTCAATAGGATAATAATTTTTCTAGTCAGTGCTCTATCAGCTGCAGTACCAGCAGTGTAAACGGTCTTGTCTGCAAATCAGGACTAAAGATAAAAACATATTTATGTGATTTCTCCATCACCAGCTGAATACATATAGGTTCCCATGGCAACGCGATGCATATAGTGTGTGATACTGTAACTGCACGGCTTCACTCAAAATGAGACGCTTCTTATAGCCGGTTTAAATTTGAAACTCTAAACCGAACCACATTGTCTCCATAGCATCAGTTACCATGGAGATCTATCCAGGTTTAACCCTCACGTTGTCCTGCGGGTCAAATTGACCTGTTTTAAAGTTTGAAAATGTGGGGAAAAAAAATGTATTTTCACAGTGAAACTTCTGATGTCCACATTTTCAACATTTTTGAGGAAATTTTTGAAAACTTTTTGGTGGAAAACAGAAATGTTACAAAAAAATGTTTCTTTAAGGACATTCAGAAAAAAATCAACCAAAATACAGCGAATTTCACTGGATTGTGGTTGATTATTTTGTGAATGTTCTTAAGGCAAATATTAGAAGCTTTACTGATATATATATGTAATCACTTTAGATATTTTTAGGATTTTTTTGGAAGATTTTTACTCACTTTTTGAAAATATTTACAAGAATTTTCTTGCCAAATTTGGGGGATTTTTTAAAATAAAATTTTTAAGGGAAACTTTTAAGGAATTATTGGAATTTTCTTCCTGAAGGTTTTGCAAGTTTTCAGAAATTTGGGGATTTTTTTGCAGAATTTTTGGATTTTTTTCAGACAAGAAGACAATTTTTTTTGGTGCCCGTAAATGAAGACAACAGGAGGGTTAAAGAGAGCCACCTTCATGATACTGAAAACTCGTCACTAACCCACTGACCTTGTTCGTAGTCCAGCCCTGGGTAAATGCAGAGTGTGCAGGATTCTTTTCTGCCTGCCGAGTTGCATAATCAGTGAAAGCGTGTGACCCGTTAACCCTGCATCCCTCCCTCTGATCTAGCTCCATGTCAGTCAGCCGCCTGGAGGCAGAGCTGCAGGAGAAGATCCGGGCCAACCACCCAGGAGTGGAGAGGGTCTACTTCAACAAAGGGCTATGAGTGTGCACCCCTCTCACCCAAACACTGCCATAACACGGCTGCAGGCTCGGTCCTCACCTCTCTGCCAGCTCTCCTCATTCAGTGTTCCAAAATTAAGTTTTTGTCTCCTCATTTCCAGCATTCAGACAGATGACCGAGGACTCCCTCTCTCAGTCAGTCTCTTTGTACCGAGATGTTTGCTTTTGTCAATGTGATTGCTGATTTTATTGAAACTGCTAGAGAAGATTTTTGTCCGACTGGGCCAGATGAAAAGTTCAGTGTTTATCATGACAGATGTATAGTGGCCCGTGTACGATTGTTTTAAAGTGGACATTATTTCTGTGCAGTATTTCTTAAATGGGTGACCTGTTGATCATACGTTGCCATGAAAACGCTGTCATACTCTCCTACGTAAGGTGGGCAGGAAGTTCATTTCTTACCTGGGTTTTAAACGGTCAGAATCAGATCTGATTATAATATAGCTCTCTCCAAATCTCACACATTTTTAGACCTCTATCGACGATTACAACCTCCTACATTTTTCTCAAAGATAGATTTGCCTCGTAAATTCAGTTCAGTTTGCCAAATGAGTGACATTAAACAAGCTTTGAGGCCTCTTGACATCTAATCATGAAACAGTTCTCCAGGGATCCAACCTATAAAATGTGACGGTGGCAGCTGCTGACAGGCCAATACGGTGCTATTTGATGTCTTAATAATAATCATCTATGTTTATCACACTATTTATTCTGCTTGCCAGACACGCACGAACAAACCAGTCCTCATGCAAGCATCACGGGATTTGACCGTGAGTTCTGAATAGTTATTTTTTAGTAACATAGACTGCATTCAGAAAAAAAATGAAAGGTTTCCACAATGTTGTCATCGATCACTCAGAAGCACGCTGTTCTCTCCTCCATAATGCCTAATCTGCAAATTCAAGTACTCATCCATGCCTTACACAGATTTCATTACAGAGTGGCACATTTCAAATCCATACGGAAGTTGTTTAAAAGCTGTTATAGGACTTTTATAACCACATGTGGAGTGGTAGATGTGGATGCTAGTATTTATGGAAAATGCCAAAAACATTCTGAAGATAGCAGTTGTTACGATGCTACGCTGAAGGATTTATCTGACCAATGGCAGCATGAAATCAACCTGCTTTGGTGGGTTTAAGGATTGTGGAAAACAACAAATCTTTTGCAACAACCTCCTGCTTTTTGTTTCATTATGTGGCACTTTTAACATGAGAAGGGATCGGCACAGATGCTATCACAGCAATAAAGTCCAGTGAGCTGATAAAGCAGGTGCAGTCTGATCTCATAACTCTGTCCGTTTGCAGCCAGTATTCAGATGACAAAATGTCTTTGGACTGTGGTGTGAAACTCTTGTGGTTTAGGCCAGATTGCATTAATCCAGCCACCTTCTTCATTCTGCTGTTCATAAAACGGATCATCTTTGTGTCCACATAAACAGCTGCTGTAACTTTGCATCTGTATAGTAACATACCCGAGTTATCGCTGGACAATTTAAAATCAGGGATGAGAGTGAAAAAAGATGGACTTGAAGTCACAAAAAGTATTTAAATCTTTGACCAACCAATCCTCATTTTAAAATTTAAAAATGATTTTAAATGTATTTTTAAGAAACCGCTGTATATTTAAATCATTTGTTCCATTCAATGCACATGTTTACATCTTAAATTGAAACACATCAAATGCTTGTCAACATTTTATTGCATCCTTTTCTGATCATGCTGTGTAATTTTTGTAAGGTGTTTAATGTTTAACATGCTGTAATCTCCTTACATATATTGCTGTGTAAGTAACTTTCTTTTAGATAGTGTTTCCAGAGACATGGTGGAGTTGGAGCTGTTCCTAGCTGATATGAACTGAAATTTGTTCTAGTGTTCAAGGTAACTGAATGTAGCATTTTCCAATTCCAGCTGTTGATGGTGTGTTAGTCTAGAAAAGCACAATGTTGTTATGGACTTCAAATGCTGCACATTCTAAACACTTGTTAAGCCTGTTCAGTTTCCTGACCATACTGATGTTCTGTACATCCTTTATCAGTGAGGGAGTGACAAGAGAAGATAAACCTTCCCTTTGTGTAGTGACAGCTAATTCCTCGTTAATATTTTAAAGAAATTTTACAAAATTACCTCCCTAATAAATAACACCTTCTCAAGCTTCAGTCTACCAAATCAAATATCACCACAGCCAAAGTGACACAAATCAACTCAAGAGGATAAAGTCATTTATAGCTTGCATTAATTGAAATAATATTTTTAAAATACTAAGGGGAAAAAATGGCACCTGATTGTTTTGTAGTACACTGGGGTGATGTAATGTTTAGATTAACCGGATGAAATAAACTTGACAAAATCTTGCAACTGGTGTTTGTTAATCGTGGCTCCACAGCGTCATCTTCTGGTGTAACATGGATACAGCAGAGTGATGTTACAAAAGCATTTTATTCCAAGGCACACAATGTTCAGAAGAACTATAGAAGATAGCACAAATGGACTTGCATAATTTGACTGCACACAGATCTGAAGCCCTATGGATGTCTTAAAGCATTGCACAAAAACAATAGATTAGCAGAACATAGTGCATCGTGGGAAGGTGGCAGGACAAACTGATGCCTCGTTTCATCATCTAAAAGATATACGAGATTGTGACAAAAAAGTTTAGCTGGATTGTAGGAATTTTTCAGGTGATTTGACAATCCACATAAAAATAGAGAAGTTATAGAAGAAAAAAAATAAAGCATGACAGTTTAACAGCCTGTCTATGATTGCAAAATATAACTGCTGGGATCTCACCTTCACTTAAATTGTACAATATGATTTTGTGAAGCAACCTGCTTATCAGCATTAGTTTCTCAGTAACTTGTTTGGTGGGCCTGCTGGGCACAGCATGTTTAGTCTGCTCCCCTGGGTTTCAACATGTTTCTTGATCAAGTGCAACAGTGTGAATGATATTAAAAAAAAAACAGATAATCTGAGGAACAGTAACTCCACATTTACCTACTGCAATGACACGCAGGATGCAAATGCTTTTGCAGTTTGGCCTTTTCGAAGCAACAGGCAAACACAGGAATCCAAGCACAATGCCATCTATGTAACAACTTCTGCTTAATTATAAATAATGTTCGCTTTTTTTGACAGACGTCTTGTATCATTGACCAAAGGCGCAGAGAGTTCACACAACTATAAAACAAGTATATAGTCGATCTATGACCTTATTTATCTCTGTTCACACTTAGTGCACATTAAGTCCAAGATAACTTCTGTACACTGCTATCTTTGGAATTTGTTGGACTTTGCCAAGGCGGCACTTCAGTTGGCACTTAGGTAACACTGACACATACACTCACTCCACTAGTGTTTGAACAATAATCGGTTTGCAGCTCCTTACAAGGCTTCTTAAATTGACTTCTTCAGCTTAATTTTGCTCAGTAATTAAACATTTTTGGAGATTAAAAACAAATATTGGCATTTGGATTCAACAACTTAATTTTTCACAAAGGATATAATGAAAAAAATAGATAAATAATGATCATATAAATAGTGTGGAATAGAATTATACAACAGTGTTATAATTTTCCAGTAAAGGAAAATGTGTTAAAATATAACTCTATGGTGGCCACTCTCACAAGTGGCACCACTGTGTAAAAGTCTTTGGACAGGTGGTAAAGATTGTAAGGGCAAATGACCACAGTGGCAGAGAAGGTCATAACTCTGCTTCCTGGATGTGGACACCTGCCTCAGAGCTCTGAAGAAGCTTCATGCCCTTGAACAGACAGTGTCGGAGGATCAAAGGGTCGAAGGCTTTGTCAGAGAGTGTCTCCAAGAGCAGTGACCTCAACAAAATCACCTCAGCATACTCTGAAGTGCATGTGATCAGCTGGTTGAGCTAAAAGAAAACGGGGCATACAAGCCTTCATCAAGGAAACAGTGCTGCCCCAGGGGCACCTACAGCAGATGGATGGGCCATTATTCAATGTAACCCTTTCAGTGGAGTGTGGCCTAGCCTTGAATAAATGCAGTTACTGTCTACTTCAGCAAACAAAAGTCTTTGCCGGCCATCTGAGCTCCACATAGTCAGCAAAACTCCTCCTCACACAGCGCCTCCCCCACCAGCAGTGAGTGTTTGTCGGGCTCACTGAGCACTAAGCTGTTGAGTGAGTGCTTGTCGGAGCGCAGGGAGTTGATCGAGGCTCTGCTGTAGTTTACAATGCGGTCCAGAAGGCTGAGTTTGGGGGAGGGACGACGAAGCTCGCCCATGCCAATGTGGACGCTGACGTCGGACAGGCTGCCCTGCCGCTTGCTATTACCCAGTCTGGCCTCCAGCTTCTCAGCAGTGGGCTTAGTGTAACTACACAAAGACAAACAGAAAGTGTAGGAATAAAGGTTTTATATGAATATACTCAAAAGTGAGAAAAACAAAGCACACAAAAGGAATCCACAAACATTAAATATCTCATTACCATTTGAGTAGAAGGGAGGACAAAACCACGGAGACAGATGAAAGCGCCATCGCAGCAGAGCCCATCCACGGCTGTAACACCAGTCCAATGGGAAGGAACACACCTGTGAATAGACCAATCACATTACTGCTGCACTCAAAATGATTTGAATCACTGCCGTCACTACGATGATGTAATTTCAAGTAAACGCTGAAATGGTGCTGTAACTACCAGCAGCAATAGGAATTCCAACCAGGTTGTAGATAAGAGCAAAGACAAAGTTGATCCTGATCCTCTTGACTGTCTTTTTAGAGAGATCGATGCTGCCCACCACATCCAGCAGGTCATTCTGCACACCAGATAACAACAGAGGGTAAATAAGAAGGGTAGCAATATCAGATCATTCCCGGTTAGTGATAAACTGAAAAAGGAATTTAAACCACATGCCAGCCGAGATAATGCAGCAGCTGCTTTATTCAGGTTATGCAATACTTGAAAACTGTGGCTATAAACTTAAAGACATTAATGTCTTATTACACATTAGAACCAAGTTAGACAAAATATGTGACTACTCATAGTACAGTGAAAAAATATAATGGGGTGCAAATGTTCCATATTGAAGAATCACCTACATTTTACTTTTCAGATATCATTTGCATACTGGGATGCAGTGATTCAGACAAGCTGCAGGGAAGAAGTGTTATGTTTGATATTTTCACATTAAGAAACAGAGGCCCAATTCATGAAATAATGTTAAAAATCCTACAAGCTGTAATTCTCACCCTGATCAACACAACATCAGCGGCCTCTATAGCCACATCTGTCCCAGTTCCTATGGCGATGCCCACGTCAGCCATGGCCAGAGCAGGCGAGTCATTGACACCGTCACCCACCATCGCGACTCTTTTTCCTTCTTGCTGCAGCTGCTCCACTTTGGCCACCTTGTGGGAAGGAAGTACCTCAGCAAACACCTTCCTGATGCCAACCTGTTGGGAATGGCACAGAAATACACAAATCATGATAGATTTCAATGTGGCAAAATTACATATCTTTCAGCATTAATTAATCGGTGTCCAAAGTATGAAACTAAACATAAGCAAAGCGTCTTGGCTAAATTGTGATGTTTTATCAACATTGCTAATATTTCCTTTACCAAATCCAGTTTGATTTAAATTATGAGTTAACGTTTGTATAAAAGGGCAGATTATCACTCGCACTCTAGCATCACAATATCAATATCTAGTGACAAAAATATACAAAAACATCATCGGGTCTTTATTTAACCACTTTCCATACCTGAGCAGCAATAGCTCGAGCTGTTTTGCTGTTGTCTCCGGTCATCAGGACCACTTCCAGACCCATGTTGGTCAGTGTATGCACTGCAAGCTCAGCTTCTGGTTTCACTGTGTCTGCTATGGCTATCATTGCACACAGCAGGTCTATGGACAAACACGCATTTTTTACATTACAGAGAGTTTTCTACACGCAACTTTAAAAGGTATATATGTAAGAAATGACTACTCACTGTCTACAGCTACTAAAACAGCGGTGCGTCCTCTGCGCTCATGCTCCATCATGGCTTCATCAATATCAGGTCTGACTTGCAGGCAGTTCCTCCTCATCCATTCTCGATTGCCAATCAGGACGGTATAGGTGGCTGTCTGAACCAGGCCTGCACACAACAGCAAGAAAACACAAGTGAGTGAAAGACAACTTTACTGCAACTACAACAAGGTGTTAGAACTGAACTCAACATACTCAGCGGCTGGGGGTCCATGATGAGCGGATGCGAGCTGGTGGACATCCTGGTGTCACTGATCTGGACGAGGACACTGTTGCGCTGGTTGTCCTCACTGTCACTGTCTGCCTGTTTTAGCAGAGTCTCTGTGTTGCTGACTTGACACCGGACGCCGCAGCCTGGCACTGCCTGAAAATCTGTGCATGTGCCAAGAGACTCTGTGCCAAGCTCCTGCTCAAGCAAATAGCAGTCAATTTAAAACGTTTTACAAATTTAGGTATTGTAAAGGACCAGTCATTTGAAATTAACCAAAACAAATTGTCAGGAGTTGAATCTGATATAAATACCAACCTGTTTACAGTATTTGGTGATAGCTGATCCCAGAGGGTGTTCGCTGTTGTTCTCAGCTGTGCCCACAATAGCCAGCAGTCGAGAGCGAGGCATCTTATTCCCTTCCACAACTATCTTGACTTGGATAACCTTCGGAGCACCGTAAGTGATGGTCCCAGTCTTGTCAAACACCACCGACTGGACCTGCACACAAAAGAAAACATTAGAAAAATCTAAAACAAAAGACTATCAGGCTGGATTTCTATGTTTTAATGGCGTTTAACATCTTGACTAATGTAGTTGTGTAACCTAAGGCACCAGAACATTCACAATGTGTTTCAATTGACAGCAGGACTGCTACATAATTGGCTCACTCCCCAGGGGTGACAGAACATCATCATTAACACACCTTATGTGCCATCTCAAGTGGCTCCCCTCCCTTTATCAGGATGCCATTTTGGGCTCCGACCCCTGTGCCCACCATGACAGCTGTTGGGGTTGCCAAGCCAAGGGAACAGGGACAGGCGATGCATAACACTGTTATGGAGGCCTGGAAAGCGAAGCGAATCACTGCCTCGGCTCTGGAAATGCTTTTGTCATAACCCTGCAGGCAATGAACAGAGCTGTTAGCGTTTCTTTCCAGTTATTACAAATACTTTTTACCATTAGTGAAGAAAATAATGTTAGTAAGTAACAGCAAACAGCAAGAATACCAGATGCAATGACAAAACAGTGATATTTAGTGGTCTGTAATATTTAAATAAGCAATAGAGAATAATGGTAATAATCCCATCATATACTTAATAGAGTAAGATATTAAGATGGAAAAGAACTCACAGGAAAGTACATCTCCACCAGAGAGAAGTCCAAAAACCCAATGACAATCCAGGCGATCAGTGTGAGAACAGATATGCCAACAATGAAGGGTACAAAGTAGCCACTGATTTTATCGGCATACTGCTGGATGGGAGCCTGAAAAATCAAATGTGAAAAATGGAACTCTTGTTGAGTTTTACCCTCAATGCTGGCAGACACAGTGCAAACAACACAATTCACCTTTGAAGTCTGAGCCTCCTCCACTAGCTTGACAATCTGAGACAGTGTGGTGTCCATGCCAACATGTGTGGCACTGACAAGCAGAGAGCCATTCTGGTTAATGGAGCCTGCAATCACTGAGCTCCCGGGCTTCTTTGTCACAGGCATGGCCTCACCTGGAGTCAACAAAGCAACAGCTAATCAGAAAAACAGCAGGGCAAGGCAGTAAGAAACAGGAGCAGATAACTTAAAAACTGTTTGTTACTATTTGGAACTCATGTTTTCATATTCTAAAATTTTGTTCTGGATGAAAACAGATACTAACAATACAAAAAGTTAAGATTAATAGCTGTTGTGATTAACAGTGTCAACATTGCTACTGTGGAACACAATGCAGGACACATGAAACTAAAGAAGAATGAAAAAAACATGTTCAAAACTACAGTATAAAGAAGTTAATTTGAGTATTTAATGATTTCAGTCATCTGGGTTAGAGGTAGGGTGGAGTGATTTAGCTGGATCTTATCACGATATATTGTTTCATGTCAGTTGATACTGAGAATTTCTGGTAATTTTTAATGCCCTATTTCTAGATAAGAAAGAGCAGAAAAAATATTTTAAAAAGACACAAATAAAAATAAAATAACAGGCAAAAGACCAAAGATTGATCTCACCTTGATACACATTAAATTAAGAAAGCAAGTAAAATCAAATTTGAGGAAAGCAGACCACAACGTCAATAAGAGGCAATAAATAAACTATTATTAGCAAAAAAAAATGTTACAAAATGTGTGCAATATAAAAGTGATTTGTAAACACTGAGTGCACAGGAGGCCACCGGGGTGAAGCCACCACAGCACATCCAGGTTAATGTTGAAGTGGCTGGACCAGGTGTCGCCAGTCTGACACGTTTTACTGCACCAGTCTCCATACACGCCCCAACTAATTCATCAGCTGTGGGAGCAGACTGCCGGGCGTGTGCTGCTCACGTAGAAGTGGTGGGAGGCACAAGGGTGTGGCTGTTTTTTTCACCACAAAGTTCCTGCCAGCTGTAGCCTCCACCATGAGAAGACTGTAGGCACAGACAGCTGCACATAAGGCAAACGGAAGCTTGACGGAGGGAGAGCCACTGAGTCAGGGAGGGAGAACACGTGGGGTTTGTTCATGCAACCAAATTTTGCATTTTGTTATGTATTTTCATGGCACTGTGCAGTATTTAAGGGAAACTATCAAACAGTTTTTTTTATTGCTTTTGATGTGTCTTTCGCTGGTACATATCAGTAGTGTTTTGCCAGACTGAACAGCAGGTGTTCAAAATGTGTAGACTCTCACCCCTGCTACATAGAGAACCACTGCAAGTTCATCCACTGGCTCTCCGCCCCTCAGGAAATCCAGTTCAAAATCCTTTTCATCACCTGCAAAGCTCTCCACAAGCTGGCTCCTCCCTACCTGACTCAACTCCTTCACCGGCAAACCACTCAAACCCTCTGCTCTGAACCCTTCTCCATTACTGCTCCCACCTTCTGGAATTCACTCCCCAAAAGCATCACTGAATTCTCCCCATTCTCCATATTCAAGAAATCCATAAAGAAGCATCTTTAAAACACTGTCCACAACTCTTAATCCCTTTATCTATATGGTCCTTTCTCCATTTGATGTACTTAGCTTTTGTGTTCTTGCAAACTATGTAAAATGTCACTACATAACTATTAGGTATTATTATTATTACACAGTGTCATCTGAACAGGTTTTTTAGTATATTGTCAACGCTGTGACTTACATCAAGTCAATGAACAACACTTACAAGATATTTAGTTCAGTCAATGTAACCAACCTGTGATGAGAGACTCGTCGGCCATGGAATGTCCTTCGATGACCCTCCCATCGACTGGAAACTTCCCTCCAGGAACAACTTTCACCACATCGCCCCTCTGCACCAGTTCAACATCTACCTGCTCCTCGCTGGAACACATGTGAACAGAAAACAACATGAATATTACCGTTACTATAATTATTACTTGTTAAGTAAAGACCAGTGTGATTTTGCATAAAATAGACAAACTAGGCTTGCAATCCTGAAACATGCTTTGTGTATGCTTGCATTACTTTCACTTTGCAGCTTGTTTTTACAATTTTGGTTATGTTACATTCAGATAAGTTGTAATCAAAACCAACCAAAGACATGAAAGTTTCTTGTAAATGAAGTGAATGTAGAGAGAAAAAGTACCTGAGAATAGATTTATCACTGCCGAGAGTGACGACTGTGGCTTCAGTAGCTTGTAAAGACATCAGTTTGGACAAAGCCTCGGAGGTCTTGCTCTGGAAGGCAGCAGACAAAATTATTTACTGGTGACTAGCATATAGTATGAAGGTGGAAGATTTCAAAAAGGTTACTTGAAACGTCATAGAAATCAATAATCGTAATGAGTTCAACCTTGGCTATTTGTTCCAGCCACCGTCCCAGAGAGATGAAGACAAACAGCATAGGCGGCGTGTCGAAGAATGTGATGGGGTTGACTTTTGCCTTCTCCACCATGGCCACTATTAGGACGACCAGTGAGTAGCTGAAAGCTATGGAGGTGGCCAGAACTATTAAAACATCCATGTTGGCAGACTTGTGTTTCACTGCTTTGTAGGCTTGAATGTAGAAGTAGTGACCACCAATAAACTGAGGAGAGGAAAAACAGAAATCTTGTATTCATTGGACCATAAACATCCATTCTTTTCAATGTACAAACGTGCTACTAAAGTTTCCATATCGTGTTTCTGGGAGTGCAGTTAATCCTGGTGATTTACCTGAACAGGTACACAGAAGAGGAAGGAGAGGAGGTTCATGATGGAGAGGCCTGGGAGCAGCTGTCTCTCCAAAAACATGGTGGAGTGGTAATGGTTGCGGTCTTCTATTGTTGAGTTGTGTTGATGTGAAACATTCATCTGGTGGTCCATGATAATCATGTAGATCATCATTCCCATCACAGGCACGCAGAAAATCAAGCTCACGAAGAAAGATTTTCTCCATCTTAGGGAGTGAAGAAATTTGTGTGTCAGTGATGGATTAATTTCATTTATTATACAGTGTTTAATTCTCCTTACTGAGGAGGAAAGCAATATTAAGTATTGAGCCACAAATAGTACAAATATATGACTGAACAAACCTGCATTCACACATCTACACATTTAAGCCCGTAACAATTATCTAAATTCCTCCAATTATTTTGAATAAAGATTATTCTTGTTTCCATTCACCTGTACACACCTGGGTGAAGCAAAGAAATATCATATTTCAATCTCTGTTTCCACTTTATTCTTCAATGTTAAAACTCCCTTTCTCTGCTATGTTTCAATGGAACCAACTGATTACCTTAAGGTACTTCAAATATTTGACTGACTGCATTTTGAAAAGCATTTATTGACACTAACCTTACAAATTTTGTTGCAAAACTTAACATTACAGTATCACTAAGGCAACATTTTGGTTTAAAGTCAAGTGAAAAATGAGATTCCTATAAATTCATGGGGGCGATTTGTCGGAGTAGCATCAAAGAGTGTCTGGTGCCTGTATCGCTAATCTTAAATAAATACATAACTTGAATGTAAAAAGGCAATTAAATCCTTAATCAAAATTACTGTATGACAAATAATTGATGACTAAAATTTTATGATCATGACAGCCCTTCAGACATGCCAATATATAAAGTGCTACCAGTATCCCACATGGCCAAATATATCTTCATGTTTCAAAACATTAGTCCAACTAGAGTTGGCATACAACTTTTTAAAGTGTTAAAGAAGGTCTCCTTTATAAATTCCCTGCTGGCACAAATGGTCAAAACTGTACTGCATTCTAGAAAAAGTGGTTGCTACAATAACAGAGTTGACTAAGTAATGTGGAGGTGTTCCCAACTCTTTACAAGCGTTTTTAGTCAGACCAAAAAACAGAAGCTTTTTCTGAGAAAAGTCAAATTGTTGAGTCACCATATGAACACATGGACAAAATTGTTGGTACCCCTCGGTTAATGAAAGAAAAACCCACAATGGTCACAGAAATAATTTGAATCTGACATGTTGTGACGTTGATCTGTTTGTCCTCAATTGACCTACTTTTGGGTGTGGGCGGGGCTACACACCGGTGCGCAATTTTCAATAAATGGCTGCAGCTCATTCACATTCAAATCGTAGCATGCAGGCCGAAAGTAATGTCGGCTGAGTGTGATGTTTTTCCTCCGTTTTACTGGCTACTCCAGCTCTTACACAAGGCATGGCTGCGCCAACAGGTTATGGGCCCAGTAAAGAGTTTGGGAGCCGATGGAATCGTTTATGTTTTGACGGAGATTAAAAGAATTATGAATTGTGGGAAACAAAGTTCCTGGCACATCTGCGTCTGCTGGACCTGAAAGCTACCATCCTGGGTGCAGCCCCTGTTGCAGATGCAGACGGTGCTGAAGAAGACGGCAGGAAAAATGAAGAGACGTACGCAGTTCTACTAATTCAGCTGTTGGATGGCAAAAGTTTATCCCTTGTAATGAGAGACGCCGCCGATGATGGCAGGAAAGCGCTGCAGATCCTGCGCGATCATTACGCAGGGAAGGGGAAGCCGCGCGTAATCAGTTTGTACACGGAGCTGACTTCTCTCCAAAAAGGTGTGAATGAGAGCGTCAGACTATATCATCCGCGCAGAGACTGCCATCACAGCGCTGCGTAATGCAGGAGAGACACTGAGTGACGGTTTGTTGACCGCAATGATTTTACAGCTCCTCGCTGTAAAAAGAAGCTCCTGGATGGACGACACTAAAACCGGAGCATCTCTACAGACGAACTCCACAGAACACTCCACATATATGCAAACGTCTTCTGAGTGGCTTTTACAGGCGCCTGATGTATTTAAACCATTCTCTGTTCGCGTTACGCAGAGTGATGAAACACTGACATTTGCCGAGTTTAAAACCAAACTCATTAGCTATGAAAGTACAGAGAAGTTTGGTGCTTCTAGCTCAGGAGAAGACAGCGTGATGAAGGTGAAAGGAAGAGACAACTGGAGCGCGAAACTCACCTGTTTCACCTGCGGGCTGAAGGGGCACAAAGCCGCTGAGTGCGCGTCAGCTGGAGAGCCCAGGGAGCAGACAGTGGTGTAGCCTCTGTAAAAGCGCCACGCACAAGGACGCAAACTGTCAGCGGAGAAAGCGGGACAAGGTGAAGCAAGCGGTGGACGAGGAGGACCACACGTTCGCATTCAAGGTGCAGTTGGATGCCGCCGCCCCGGCTAGCGCAGTGAGGATGAAGGGCCTCATGGTCGACTCTGGAGCGACGAAGCACATTATCACGGACATGGAGAGGTTCGAGGAGTTTGACCCAAGCTTCCAGCCGCAAAGCCATATTCTGGAGTTGGCTGACGGAGAACAGGAGAGCGGGACTGCGCTGAAGAAGGGCACCGCCAAAGTGCGCATGAGAGACTGTAAAGGCCGCGACGTGGTTCTGATGCTGAAGGAGGCGCTCTACGTCCCATCATTTTCTCAAGACATCTTTTCCGTCAAAGCGGCAACAGCGCAAGGAGCGACTGTCATCTTCAAAGAGGGACAGAACCGACTCATCCATAAAAACGGTACAACTTTTGATATTAACACACAAGACAGACTGTTTTACTTAAGTACTCTGGAAAGTGAGACTGATCAATGTAGTGTGTGTTATGATGTTCAGACGTGGCATGAAATATTGGGTCACTGTAATTATGATGACGTGTTACAGCTGGAAAGTGTCACAGAAGGTATGAAAATCAAAGGGAAAGATGAGAAGTCCAATCTGAAATGTGAAGTGTGTATCAAAGGTAAATTTGCACAGAGCAGAAATACAGAACCAGATGAAAAAGCTAAAGATGTTCTAGAGCTTGTTCATACAACTTGGCTGGGCCGATAGAGCCAGCTGGTAAAGATGGTTTCAGATTTGCTCTTGCATTTACAGATTATTCTGGAGCTATGTTCACATATTTCCTAAAAGCTAAGAGTGATACTGTTAAAGCCACAGAGAGATTCATTGCTGATGTTGCACATTATGGAAAAATCAAATGCATAAAGTTGGATAATGGAACAGAGTTCACATCATCAGCGTTTCAGTCACTACTCTGTCAATATGCCATCAGACATGAAACCTCAGCTCCTTGGTCACCCCATCAAAATGGGACAGCTGAAAGAGCATGGAGGACCTTGTTTTAAATGGCAAGATGTATGTTGATAGAGAGCAAATTACCAAAACAGTTGTGGCCATATGCAGTACAGACTGCTGCTATAGTCAGAAATAGGTGTTACAACAGAAGGCTTGAACAAACCCCCTATTACTTGTTAACTGGGAAGAAACCTGATATGTCCAAAATGAGAGCATTTGGCTCAGAATGTTTTGCATACAAATATGACAAGAAAAAGTTGGACACACGTTGTGAAAAAGGAATCTTTGTTGGTTACGACAAAAACAGTCCTGCATTTTTAGTGTTTTATCCAAACACTTGTAAAGTAATGAAAAACAGGCTTGTAAAGTTCGTGACAAAGAGAACAAATGAATGTGACACTCAGACAGATGAAGACATGTATGATATTTTTGAACATAGGAAAAGAGCTGAGATTCAGTCATCTAAACCGGATGTGACTAATGTGATCCCTCAAGAAGTAAAACTAGAAGTGTGTCAATCTAATACCAACTTACAAAGTAAAGATGAGAGTAGCTGTAGTGCTTGTTACCCAAAAAGAGAGAGGAAACCCCCACAGTATTATACTGATTGTGATTATGAAGTGAAATTTGAGGAAGACCAATCATTGACTAATATTGACTATTGCTATCGTTTGACTTGTGATGTTCCCCTGACACTGCATGAAGCTTTGAGCTCTTCAAAATCAGAGCAGTGGGCTAAAGCTATGAAGGTTGAGATTGACTCTCTGATAGAGAATGATACCTTCATATTAACACCCTTACCTGAAGGGCAAGCATGCAGTGGGGGGCAGATGGGTCTATGCAGTCAAAGAAAATCCAGTTGAGACAATTTACAAAGCAAGATATGTGGCAAAAGGTTATAGTCAAGTGGCTGGTATTGATTATAACGAAACTTTCTCACCTACGGCTGATGACTTCTGTACGTGTACTAATGCAGCTTGCAGCTCAGTACGATTTAGCGCTACATCAGATGGATGTTAAAACTGCATATTTATATGCTCCTATAGATTGTGAAATTTATATGGAGCAGCCTGAAGGGTTTGGGATGAAGTCGAAAACAGGAGAGCAATTGGTGTGTAGGCTCAACAAGTCACTATATGGTCTGAAGCAGTCAGGACGAAACTGGAATAAGATGCTCCATGATTTCCTAATTGAAAATGGTTTTGTCCAGAATACAGCAGACTATTGTGTTTACAGTAAGCATTCAGAAAGTGAAAGCATCATATTGATCATTTGGGTTGATGACCTCATTCTTGCAGTGAGTCATGGTCAAAAGTGTGAAGGAAATGTTGGGTACAAAATTAAAGATCTTTGGAAACTAAGGCATTTCCTTGGCATTGATTTTGACCAGAGAAAAGGGGAATTAAAAATGAATCAAAAGAGAAGCATAGCCAAAATTTTGGAAAGATTTGAAATGACTCATTGCAAACCAAGAGTGACACCATGTGAAATGAAAATGAAATTTGACAGCGAGGGTGAATCTACTGATTCAAAGAAGTATCGTGAAGTGGTTGGCAGTTTAATCTATCTAATGACATCAACTCGACCAGATTTGAGTTTTGTTGTTCGTAAATTGTCACAGTACCTTTCTGAACCGAAACAACAACATTGGGTTGCAGCTAAGCATGTGTTAAGATACTTAAAAGGCACTGTGGACCAGGAATTGTGTTACAGGAAACAACAAAATCTTGCACTTCTGGCTTATTCCGATGCAGACTGGGCAGCTGACCAGAATGACCAGAGCAGTGTGACTGGTTACTGCTTTACTTTGTCTGAGAGTGGGCCTGTTATTTACTGGAGGTCAAAGAAACAGCCCACAGTAGCTTTATCCACATGTAAAGCTGAATACATGGCTTTGTCAGCTACAGCACAGGAAAGTCTATACCTTGTACATTTGTTGGCAGGAATGGACAATGAGACAGACTATACTCCTGTTACTGTTTTTGAAGACAATCAAGGCGCTATTGCCCTTTCAAAGAACCCGGTATGTCGCCAACGTTGCAAGCACATTGATATTCGATATCATTTTGTCAGATCTGTTGTTGGTGATGGCAAAATTACTCTTCAATACTGTCCTACAGATAGAATGGTGGCAGACATTTTTACGAAACCTGTAACTAAAATAAGAATGGATAAATTTGTACCTTTTCTATTTGGTGTATAAAGATGTGGTATTGTAAACGGAATTTGTATTGTATATGGATTTGATGCACTGTGATGTACCCTAGTCAACTAAGGAACAAGTGGGGGTGTTGTGTTGATGTTTGTCCTCAATTGACCTACTTTTGGGTGTGGGCGGGGCTACACACCAGTGTGCAATTTTCAATAAATGGCTGCAGCTCATTCACAAAAATCGTAGCATGCAGGCCGAAAGTAATGTCGGCTGAGTGTGATGCTTTTCCTCCGTTTTACCGGCTACTCCAGTTCTTACACAAGGCATGGCTGCGCCAACAAGACAAAAGTAATGATAAATAAAAATTCTATGAAAATGAACCAATGAAAATCAGACAGTGCTTTTGAACCTTGGTTCAACAGAATTATTTTAAAAAAATAAACTCATGAAACAGGCCTGGACAAAACTGATGGTACACGTAACTTAGTATTTTCTTGCACAACCTTTTGAGGCAATCACTGCAATCAAACGATTTCTGTAACTGTCACTGAGATTTCTGCACCTCTCAGCAGGTATTCTGGTCCACTCCTCATGAACAGACTGCTCCAGTTGTCTCAGGTTTGAAGGGTGCCTTCTCCAGACGGCATGTTTCAGCTCCTTCCACACATGTTCAATCGGATTTATATCAGGGCTCATAGAAGGCCACTTCAGAATAGTCCAATGTTTTCCTCTTGGCTGTTTTTAGCTGTGTGTTTTGGATCATTATCCTGTTGCAAGACCGATGACCTGCGACTGAGACCAAGCTTTCTGACACTGGGCAGCACATTTCTCTCTAGAATACCTTGATAGTCATGAGATTTCATTGTACCCTGCACAGATTCAAGACACCCTGTGCCAGATTCACCAAAGCAGCCCCAGAACATAACAGAGCCTCCTCCATGTTTCACAGTGGGGACAGTGTTCTTTTCTTGATATGCTTCATTTTTGTGTCTGCCAAAAAGTTCCAGTTTTGTCTCGTCTGTCCATAGGACATTCTCCCAGAAGCTTTGTGGCTTGTCAACATGCAGTTTGGCAAATTCCAGTCTAGCTTTTTTATGATTTGTTTTCAACAATGGTGTCCTTCTTGGTCATCTCCCATGAAGTCCACTTTGGCTCAAACAACGACGGATGGTGCGATCTGACACTGATGTACCTTGACCTTGGAGTTCACCTTTAATGTCTTTACAGGTTGTTCTGGGTTCTTTTGTTACCCTCAATTTGTCATCAATTTTCCTCTTGCGGCCACATCCAGGGAGGTTGGCTACAGTCCCATGGATCTTAAATTTCTGAATAATATGTGCAACTGTAGTCACAGGAACATCAAACTGCTTGGAGATGGTCTTATAGGCTTTACCTTTAACATGCTTGTCTATAATTTTCTTTCTAATCTCCTGAGACAACTCTCTCCTTCGCTTCCTCTGGTCCATGTTTAGTGTGGCACACACCATGTCACCAAACAGCACAATGACTACCTGTAACCCTATAAATAGGCCAACTGACTGATTACAAGTTTGTAGACACCTGTGATGCTAATTAGAGGACACACCTTGATTGAACATGTCCCTATGGTCACATTATTTTCAGTCTTTTCTAGGGGTACCATCATTTTTGTCCAGGCCTGTTTCATGAGTTTATTTTTTAAATTAATTCTGTTGAACCACAGTTCAAAAGCAATGTCAGATTTTCATTTTTTAATTTTCATAGAATTTTAATTTATTACTACTTTTGTCAGATTCAAATTATTTCTGTGGCCATTGTGGGATTTTCTTTCATTGACAGAAGGGTAACAAGAATTTTGTCCACGTGTGTAAGTACCTTCAATCCCCAGTTAAATATGGAAACATACATAAAACATGATCAAAGTTAGAAGTGAAGATGTGGATTAGAAAATATAGAAAAAATGCTGCTCACTGTCGAATCTCCTTGCTGTGGTCCAGGTGACTGGCAGTGCGGTCCCTCTTAACCAACGATGCTTCAAATCCTAGGTTCTACAAATAAAAGTCAAACTACAGATCAGTCCTCAAGTCTTTGTGATTAAGCACTTCAGATATATGAAATGACGTCACAGATTCAAGTCTGTATGTAAGCATAAATGACACAGGCAGTAGTGGTACCTCGATCAGCTTGATGATGTCTCGCGGCCCTATAATTTCTGAGTCGTAATTTATGTGTGCTTTGTTGGTTGCCAAGGCAACAGAGGCATATATAATTCCTTTTTCTCTCATGAGGCTGGATTCGATTTTGTGAACACAAGAGGCACAGGTCATTCCCCTGACCTGAAAGAAGGTGAAGTGAAGAAGCAGTGAAGTAGATAAAGAAACAGAAATATATTCATGAAGGTCTGAAGTGAGTAACTCAGTACATGATAACTTTCATCTACTAAATGAAAGCTTATATATTCTTTGTAGCTAGTTACAGGAATGTATATTTCTGGCATTTATATTGTGGAAATAAACTACCGTTGAACACATCTTGTTCTCTTAATACAACTGAAACACAATGTCAATGCAGCCTCACAGTGACTCACCACTAGTTCTAGGTTTCCATCTGAACCCTCATAGTCTTCCATAACAGAGGCAGTGAAGCCCAGCTCTCTCACACACTCAGCTATCTTCATAGGGTCAATGACGTCAGGGTTATAGCGGACCTCTGCTTTACTGGCCATCAGTGCCACCAGAACAGAGTAGATACCTGCGCAACATTTTAGATTTTCTCTTTAGCTGCTAACAAAAGCAATGAGATACAACTGAAAGTGTTTGAAATAAAATTGTAAAATTACATACCAGGTTCATTCTTGAGGTTCCGCTCAATGTTTGACACACAAGAAGCACAGGTCATCCCTCCAATCTGGATGTAGCATTTAGAGTGCACCTCACTGTTGCGTCCTTGGGTGGCTTCCTTGTGTAGGTCACTATCCAGCTCTTTACTTTTGATAGGTGGTGTACGTGAAGATTTTGGCACAATGGGATCTGACGCAGACAGCAGAGAGTTGGTCTCTATTTACAAGAAATTGTAAGTTTTAAGGGGAAGTAAAATTTGTAGGTAAATCTATCAGACACCACAGTTTAGCTTTAGAATATCTAGTCTTGCAATTTTCTAATCAAGTCACTTGACAAAACTGTTATATCCATTATACTAAGTAGTTGACTATAAAGGCCAATTCATGTTTGTAAGCCACCTAAGTTGGCAAGGGTCTACATCCACACATAGCCCAGAATCTGACCACATGTACTGTCCACAAGGCCACTGACTAAATGTGCACTGGGAAAACAAATGGTGCTTAAAACAAAAGTTTCTTATCAGGAGAAGCTGTACATTCTCCTTCATCCACACTATTATGGTTTTATATTTACAAATTTTTAAATACTATTATTTTCAAAGAGCTGTAACCGAGGAAGTTGTTGCATGACTTTAGAGATAATAAGACTTGTACATGCTTTTTAATCAGTGGTGCCCAAACATAGCAAAAGTTCAAAATTCTCCACAAATCCTGTGCTATATTTGTCCATTGTGCATGACACACCTCAACAACAATCACTGACAGGATGCGACAGCGCAATCTGTAAGTAGCTGCTATATCCTGTAAGAAGTGCAAAGTCACAGCCAGCCTTTTAGAAATGTCCACGGGAGCCCTGTGTGTTTATCCATGTCAGTGTGATGGGAAATGTGACTGTTCAGCAGATCAGCGTGTGCTTATTGTTGTACGAATAGAATCATGTATGCACAAGTTTTCAACTGCAGCACTGGTCTGACCATTTGGAGGCAGAAAACATCAATTGACCTCAAGACCACACAATCCTTCCCCTTACCTGGAAGGAAGGCGTCGAAGCCCATGTCCTCTATGGCCTCCCTCAGCTCCTCTGGTGTGGTCAGGAGGGGATCATACTCAAAGATCCCCTGATGATCAGCCAGAGAGACCTGGGCTGACGTCACACCCTTCCTTTGGGAGAGCATGCCTTCAATGGACTGGACACAGGAGTTGCATGTCATGCCCTCAATGTGAATGTGAACTACAGATGCCAGAGGCTGGATAAAACAAGGCTGGGAGGTAGAAAGTTTGGTCTGGGTTGCTCTTGTAGGCTGCAATGATGATGAGGCAGGCGTAGGTAATGTGGATACTGGACTGAGAGGTCCAGAGGCATCCCAGGGTTGAGCCTTAAAGTTTCCTGGAGGCAGTGCCTCAATTGCTTGCTGCAGCTGCGTCACTGTGACCTTAAGAGGATCATAGCAGATGGAGGCCTTCTTGTTCTCCAGGGAGACCTCCACAGAGGAAACACCAGGCAGCACTGAGATATTGTCTTCAATATTGACCACACAGGAATGGCAGTGCATGCCTTTCACCCTGAGCATGACAAGTGTTGTGTCGATGAAGATTTCTGTCTCCTCTGATGTTTCTGATGGTGAGGAAACTGTTGGTTTTTGGGAATCAACAAAACGTTCGACTTCACTGGGAGACAGCTGCAGAGGGCGTGGCTTTGACTTGACAAACGCCTTGAAGCCCGCCACAGCAATCTGATCGATGATGGTTTGGACAGTGATGAGGTAAGGCAAATACACGATTGTAGCTTCCTGAGATTGTAAAACAACTGTGGAAGATAAAAACACGGACAAAGTTAAAATACAAACACAAATTCAAACAAAGACGAACTTCACTTCACAAGAGCGGGAAGTGACTGCATATGAATAGCAGACATGCTAACAAGCAATCAGGCACATAAAAAATACAACCTAAAATTCACTCATAGAAAATTCATAAAATTTGCACAAGTTAAGCATTCAATCGTGCCATACAAGCTTGTTAGTTCAGGAACCTGAAGACCTTTTGCACTAAGCACTAAGGGCTGCAAGACTCTTGTATGACCTCAGTGAGAAATTCAGGCTGGCTGAAATAATGAAATAATTAAAATTTCTATTTCAAGTCTGTTATAAAGAGTCTGTTAGTTCTGATCAACCCAAATATCAAGGATTGTTGTATAGCTTCATGCATGTTTAATGTAGAATGTGAACAAAGCCAAAACTGCAAGATCAGCTTCTGGCTCAATGTCTTTGCATATGCCTTCAAGTACCAGGGAAAAATGTCTGACCAAATCATGTATCTAGAATACAACGCATACAGCTGTCTGCACACACAGGCACTTTAAACACAATGGTAATTCTGTACTCAGCTAACATAATCCTATCTGTCTACTTGTCACTCGTTCTAACAATACCAGTGGACAGATTTCATGAGTCATAGTCAAATCCGACTAAGCAATTTCTCAGTTGTGAAGCTACAGAGAGCCTGATTGATAGACAATGACATGACACCTGTGGTATAAAAGACGGGGAATGCCGCAGCTGTGTTACAACATCTCTCTTAACTCAGACAGTGAAGTTATAAATCCCTATTAGCTTGGGAAAAGGACGAGGACATCACCTTTGATCTTTTCAATCCCTTTCAGTTTTCCGATCTTCCCTTCAATGGTGGTAGTACAGGAGTGGCATGTCATTCCTTCAATGCGCAACTTCAAGAATGCCACCCCACCTCCCATGGTGGGGGATGGTGGGAGGGTTAGGCCTTTATGTATAGGGCTGCTGGGAGCGGGGACCTCCAGAGGTGTTACACTGGGCACCACTTCAGTCAGCTGCTGCGTGGAAATCAATGAGGGAACAAAGGTGACAGTGAGACCCATCTGGGGCAGGTTCTCTCTGACATCCAGGACTCCCTGAATTTGTGATAGCTTCTCCAAAGCTTCTTGTTGAGCAGCAGGTGTCAGGCCTGAGGTGGAGATCAGCTGGGTATCTATAGAAATGGGTGTGGCTTCGGTGCCCTCTGGTACGCTTGGCTCAAAGCCCATGTCCCCGATGGCCTCTGACAGAGACTCTAGGCTCTGTTGGCTGTGGTCAAATATGACAGTAGCATTCTTCTTCTCTAATGACACCTACAAAATAAATGTCAAGTTATGGTTTAAAATTTGACAGTAACACAGAGCACGTTCATAAAACGTGAAGAACAAAAAATCAGTTAAGCTAAATAAGTTCAGTTATCAACGGTGACATCAAAGCTGAGCTCATTATTCTACTAATAATTACACATATTAAAAATAAAGATATCGCAAATAGCTTTCTCTTTCCTGAAAATTGGTTTATTAGCTTGTGCCAAAAAGGGTGGATTCAACATGTTATTTATGTCAGCATGGTATTACTATAACTTACTGTGTCAGTTCAAAGTGTATTTAGGTAATTTACAAAAGGAAATCCTTGCTTTATGTGATCATATCCACTCCTGTTTCTATCTAAAGTCATTTCACTCAAACTGTGAATGTGCCGTCTTAACAATGAACCTTTATTACATAAAAGGGGTAAATGAGTCAATGGCTTGGGTAAGATTTCAGCATGTTTCGTCAGAATGATGACCCTCAGCTTTCCTCCTTCAGCAAGAAAGAAACATGTGACACAGTGAAGGATCACCTGATTTAGCCATAAGTTATAAACCGCAGTGGGGGTTTAGCAATGAGTGAGTGTGGTCGGCTGCCTGTTGGATTAACCTTTTTTTCTGAGAATGAGAGGACAATGATTTCTACTATGAAAAATCAATTCTCTACTTGAAGATCATGTCTGTATAGATTAACATAAAAAGATCCAGACACTAAACACGCTTAAGATACAATGACGTTTCCTTTGGGTACAGAGTATATATTGACCTGCTGTCACAGTCCTACAAAGGGCAGAGCACTATCAGGAACACACTATTGCATTATTTTCTCATTTAACCTCAGCCTGAGGGGTAAACACACAATAAACAAAACAGCAGACCCAACTATTGCAATTAAGTCATCTCCCATGGGCAGATTGATGTTACGTAGCTGTAAATCAGACCAGCAAGTCCCGAGGGAGTAAGACTTGGGGATTTATTAAAACCTGAAGTGGGAGGGAACTTTTAGTTAATATAATAATATGTACATATGTGCCTTGTTCACAACATCCTATAATTATATTTTGAAATACAGACTGCATTGTTACAACATCTGTGGTAATATCAGATCTTGTATTTAACCTGGAAATGTCGTGCAAAAAAGTTTGAGTCAGCAGATTTTACGAAGTGCACTTTAACATTTTTTTAAAAAGTTATTGTTGAATGGCAGTAAATGTATAAATAATTTTCTAGGCGTTTACCTTAATATGCATCACTCCACGTAGAGACCCAATCCGCTGCTCTATGGACTGGACACAAGAGCCACATGTCATACCCTTCACCCCAAGGGACACTGAACACAGGTTGACTGTCTGTGTCATGATTGCTTTGCCTAGAAGCACAAAAGAAGAATAAAACCTATTGTCAGACATACAGCTGCAAGTCTTTGGCTTTAAAACAAGAACATAGAGGTAAAGGATCACAGGAGCATGTGGTCAAAGACACAAGTAAGTTCTTCTGTCAAGTACAAAAACTGGCTGCTTAAGCAGATCATGATGTGTTATGGTCAGAAAAAAACAACAACAAATGATGTTTACATATTTGTAACATACATGGGCCAGTTAACAAAACCTTTATAATATGTATTACTGAATTGTGGTACTCAATAGCTGTGAGAAAGTGTTTCACTAAAAAGGCTGCTTCATAACACTGCATAAAAAAATTTTAAAAAGAGAAAACTGAATACCCCACCCATTTTAAAAGGGATGAATACAATTTCTATTGCCATTTCTATATTAAGGGTCAAACTGGCATAACTGATATCACATATCCTTGCCACTAAGAAAGACAGGAAAAATCGAACTTGGAGGTTCACATAGGCATCAAACTGAACAAATGAATGTAAACTGTAACCACTACTTGCACTTTTGCACAGTGACTTGACAAAAAAACGGGAAGCAAACAAGGAGTCTTTGTACAAGAATGAAAGAAATTCTTAACAACTGAGAAAGTTCAATATTTCCTAGTTTCCTTGGTTGCATAGGATAATTTCAAACTGCAGTTATCAAAATTAAACTTGAAACTTGATGCCACTTTCATTAAATCTACAATCCCCACCATTACAACACTGACAGATAATATACAGTTTCAAGAAGAATTCAATGTACAATATTGTCTTTAAAAATCGAGGCAGGGGGCCAGCTCAGCAGTCAGCTGAAATATGATCTCTGTCAGTCTATCCTGGGTTTTGAGTAATACTTGCCACACCAACACAAGGCCACCTAAGATCTCAATATCAATCATAAGTGCAATAGCTGCTTTGGTTGTAACTATAAACATAAAATCACAAATAATGGATCAAACACTCCTTAGATCTGAGACCAGTTTCATCTGAGACACACAGGAATGTCACAAAAGACCTGACATACAACCAGACAGAACAGGATTTCGACTAGAAACACCGAGAAAAACACTGAGGGACAAATAAAATGTCAGACAAGACAAATATAGTTCAGTCGCTATTACGTTAACACTACAAACATTAAGGTGTTTTTTAATCCTTCTTCAGGATGATACGGTTATCTAACAGATATATTTAACTACAGGAAAACTTCACTCTAGCTATATACATTTTGTAACGTCAGTTTAGCGTTTTTGTGACAGATGAGTTGTTAATACTGGTGTATTTAGCTTAGCTCAGGTTAAGCCAGCTAACAGATAGTTAGCTTGACGAAGCTAATTAATAACTTTATGTTACCACAGAAATTGTAACTGCTAGCGGCCGTTTGCTTGTCGCTAGAGTCACAAAACGATGTATATTTTACTTAAAGCCAGCTAAGGTGTAAACAATGAACAACAAATTACTCTTCAAGACAAAATATTCTGTTAAAATCACGGCTGGCGGAGAAGTTAGCGAGAAAAGAAAAACAAAAGTCTTGCCTGGACTGTTGAACGGGGAGCAACCAGTTAGCTACAGGCTACCGAGGCTGGCTGTCACTGTGGCTAAAAGAAGCTAGCAAGCTAGCTAGCATCTTCTCCTCATCCTACGTTAGGGTCAAGTGAACGGACACGTCGCGGCATCGTGCTGAACGTGTGGCACAGCGGAGAGTGTTGAACGAAGAGTTTTCTCCCACCGTTATCGCAAAACGCAGCTATGCGGAGCAGCTTTTCTTGCTTCTCCTCATACCGAGGTGACTGACGGGCTGGTGCGTCAGTGTCCAGAGGCGGAGCTCCGTACTGGGAAGCGATGGTAATAATTGGAGTATTTTTGCCCTGGTTTTTCCCTAAAGGCTATATTTACTACAGCTATTATCCCTAAACTAGTAACTATCTGTTATATAAAGATTGTTTGGATATTATTAGATTATAATTTGCACATTAGGCATAGTTTCTGGTATGTTTATTGCAGCAGACACAGTTTAAAGAGAAAGGTGAGCCTAGCAGACGAAGCTGGGGGCTACAGTAAATAAATAAATAAATTTTGAGAGATCTCGTCTCCTTGTTCCCTTGATCAGATGGGGCCACTTCTGGGTAACACAATAAAACCAACAGCCATAACTAAATTTCAAGAATCTCATTAAGCTGTTGTGGGACAGATGCTGGCAACTGTGTCAATATGAGTTAAAGGCCTCATGTAGTGCAAATCCATTTTTATTGTGTTTTGTGGCTCTTCTAACCTTGGGGTGGAAAGTAAAAGCTGGTAAGATATAAAGACATTTACTTTTGCAATTTCTCAAGCCATCCCATGGCTAAAAAGTCTCCCAGATTCACAAGTCAGTGACAATTTTACTGAGCTGCTAGGATCAATAGTTGTCAAACTGAAACTTTGCATACTCCTGCCCCTTCACCACTCAGAATGAGCAGCTGCTTCTCAGTCCACCAGCTTTGTTTGCTCTCTAGAGAAGCTTCTGTTAACTCTAAAATGTCACCAGATATTCTGCTGTTGGCTCCAAGAATGAACACGAGAGTCTCCATGTGCGCTCAGAATCTGAGGAACTGAAGACCCAGTGGATTACTTTTACTATTACTTTTGATTGTGTGTGACAGGCCAGACCTCTGTGGAAGTTGTAATGCTGAGCAACATTCAGAAACAGTGGAAGCTTTAAGACCAATTTTAAACCAATAAACAATGACTGATTGCTGTGTTTTAATGTAGCTTGTTGTGCTGTTTGCTTCTCCTCTGCTGTCTGCATTTACTGCTTGTTGTATTTTAATATGGTTAAATTCACAATAAAGCTGTTCTCATTTGTAACAGTTTCTTTTTTGTTGAAAGACAACAGAACACGTATGGCATAGTAACTGAAATGCAGTTTATTAGGAGCCAGCAGGCACTTGAAAGCCATTTTCAGTCCCCTGTGGCACTATGAGAAGTAGGAATTGTTAAAACAATACTGCAACAGTATTACATGTGCAGTAACACATCTGCAGTACCTTTATTTTATTTTCTCTATATGTTGAGCTTTTTTTTTTGCAGAGTGATGTCACACTGGAAATAAAAACTTGTCACTCTGTGTTTTAGGATAAACATCTCTGGAATTCTGTTTGTAACTCTCATTTAACCACCATATATGAAACAGAATAAGCCTAATATAACTTACTGAAAATGTCTAATATTTTATAATTTTAGACATTTTTATTAAACACTTGTTTGTATGTCCAATAGAGAGCCTGACTGACAGACAATGAGCAGCAACTCAGTTGTAGTGTTAGGACTTATTTTTTTCAAGGCACTGCTAGCTGAACATTGAAATTGATGTCACATACGAGTATTACAATATTGATATTAACAACCATTTATTGTGTAATTAACCCTCCTGTTGTCCTCATTTACGGCACCAAAAAATATTGTTCCCTTGTCTGAAAAAATCCAAAAATTCAGCAAAAAATTCCACAAATTTATAAAAATTTGCAAAATCTTCAGGAAGAAAATTCCTTAAAAGTTCCCCTTAAAGTTTTATTTTTTTTAAAAAATCCTCAAATTTGGCAAGAAATAAAAATTTTTTAAAAATTAAAATCAAAATTGTAAATATTTTCAAAAAATGAATAAAAATCCTAAAAATATTTAAAGTGATTAGATATATAAAAGTTCTAATATTTTCTTTAAGAACATTCAGAAAAAAAATCAACCCAAATCCAGCGATTTTCACTGGATTTTGTTTGATTTTTTTTCCCTGAATGTTCTTAAAGAAACATTTTTTTTAACATTTCTTTTTTTTTCCACCAAAAAATGTTCAAAAATTTCCCAAAAATGTTGAAAATGTGGAAGTTTTCACTGTGAAAATATATATATATTTTTCCACATTTTCAAACTTTAAAATGGGTCAATTTCGACCTGCAGGACAACACGAAGGTTAATGTACGAGTTGTGTTGACCTGAATAGAGGGAGAGTCCCAGGCTCTGAAGGATTGAATACATGAGGGACACAACCAGGGACAGGTCAAACTGGAAAGATTTCACACATACACACACACCAAAAAGATAAGAGAGATTTGGCTTGGCTTGATAGTATATTTCTATTTCCATACAAGGTAACAACTAATTGCACTGAAACTGCTAACTCAAGGTTGTTTTAAGGGTGGAAACCATAATAATCCTCCGTATGAGATACCACCAGTGGGTGCATCACACCACAGCTAACAAAGGAATGAGATCAACAGGTTGAGAGTGGGAAGAGATTTCTAGGAGGGTTCTTTTTACAGGGTGCAATTCTTGGAGATTGGACGAATAGCGTGCCAAGAGATATGGACATATCTGTGCGCCAGCTAATGGGAGAACTGAGTCTAAACAATGGTTAAAAGGTGGGTACCTTTAGCCAATCACATTTCAACATTTGAATTATATGTTTGTGTTTTATAACCAATCACATTTCCCCATACTGTATAAAATGTTGTGTTCATATCAGACTTTATCCTTTTCTGGGAGGCTGCTTCAAACTGAAAAGGTCCTTGTACAGGATTCTTTTGAGACACTGATATTGGAAAATAAACAGCTTAATTGGAGAGAAGTAAAATTACTTCTATCTCAAAAAATGTACACGCTCAACAGCAGCCCATTTAGAACAGGGTTAAAACTAAAGGTTATACAGTTATATTAAAATAAACCAAATTGGTGGTACTTTGAGCTGAGAAGACATTTTTCTGTGAGAAGATCTTTAATTTGCTGGAAAAGGGGAACAATGTGGGACCTTTAGAAAATTGAATTCTTTGGTGTCTTATTTTAAATTTAATGTTACTATAGGAATTATCTGTGCTTGACGGGCATAGACTAGTGTCAGTACAATTAATATTTTGGTTATTTGGGTGACTTGTTTCAAAATGCATCTGTGTATTTGAGTGCAAGAGATCATTATTCTGACTTGTTCACAGACTTTGTGTCTTTATTGCAGTAAATATTTATGTTACATTCAGTTTGTAACAGTTGTGAAAAGTGAAGAACAAACTGGATGAAGCAAAACTCAACACATATGTTGCTCTGTGATTTTTCCTCTTCAACTTGCACTGGGACACAGTGGTTGCATTCACTCTATCTTGGACATCAGAGTTTTAGTGAACTTTACCACCTGCCTATCAGTTCTGTGATGGCCATAGGGATGGCTAATGAGATTTCAGGGCTGGTCAACGTGATGGAAGCTGCCGTTTAACTCAGTAACACCTCAATGTCTAGACAAGGAAGTTCTCTAACCAGAAAACAGACAAAGACAACATGAGGGCTGATAAGTCAGTAAAAGGACAACAGTTGGCATTATAAATCAGTAAAAAGTGTGATAAGGAATCTCTATGAGATATATGCTGTCATTCTGCAGAGTAAGATAGACCATGATCACATGGATAAGAAACAAAAGTATAACTATCCCGTTATACTGGGATTGTTAATGAAGGGGTTGAAATAATACAATAATCTATCGCAGACATCAAAAATCTGCCCATTGCATAATACCGCAGCTAAATATTGGCTGATTTTCTCTTCCAGTGGTTCTCCAAGTCAGTGTGTGCAGCATGCACCAGACACAATTAAAGACATCCATCAACAAAACATCCGGCAAGCATCAATAGAAGCGCAAACAATAGTCATGCCAATCTGTCTTCAATGAGCAGAAAGAAGTAGAATTAATCAAGTAACCAATACCTGTCACAGCAGAAATGCTGCACACCAATTTTAAAGCAATGTAAAGATTTTGTACTACTGCCATTGTGAAGTGTATAGACAATGTAAAAATGCAATGTTTTATATGTGTATATATATAAATAAAACATTTTAAGTTGTTAAAATATGTATGATTAAGGTTTAATTCTTGATCTTGATGAAGCGCTTATACAGACTCTATCAAGAGCTCTGTAAACTGACTGCTATGCCATTTGATGTCTCTTTAATTTGCACTGGGACACAGTGGTTGCAGTCACTGAATCTTAGACATCTGAGTTTTAGTGAACCTGACCAGCTGCCTATCAATTCTGGTGTGGTCACAGACCAGGAAACAAAAGGCTGGGTGAACATAGTGACATCTGTCTTCTAGTGGGTGTCCTGAGCAAAACAAAAATACTGCTAATACTAAAGTGTAACTATCATAAAAGCCGTATCAACAAATAAAAAAGACATAATTTGAGGAGCCACTCCAATCAGGTGATTTTGCTTTGAGTTCTCATGTACTTCTACATAGCTGTATTGCCTGCATGAGTAAATTGTAGGACTGAGTGACCAAAAATTATTTTTGTAATATAGAACCTGGCTGTATAATAATGAGACATCGTACCACCCCCGTGTGAGTCGGATGATCTCAGCCTTGTTATCAATATATAAAAGTTGTGTTTGTCCAAGATCTTCTTTAAGATAATTTTGAATCAATGCGAAATATTGCAATGATAAGATCTGTTGCTTTAGAACTAATCTTAAAGAACCACCTGGAAGCCAAATATTGTGTGGTTTCATAAAAATTCCAGCCATGAGAATCTTTTTTCACTACTGCAATTTTTTTTTTCAAATGTGTGGGCATACTGCATTCAACATAATACATTCAGTCAGTGCTTGTTAGAGCAATCTGTAACCTTGTGATAAATAAGTTAATATAAAAAGCTATAAATTCTACATATTATTGTGACCTTTAATGACACGGTTCATCTGCAGGAGTGTGATACTCCAGCGAGAATAAATAGATGTCATGTTTATATGTGTGTGTATGTGTGTGTGTGTGTGTGTGTGTTCATGTGTGATTTTTAAATGACCATTTTCACAAGATCACACAAACACACACTTTGACACACTGACCTACTTTCCTCGGTGCGCGTGCACACAGTATCTCGTGCTCTTTGCTCATGGATAAGGAGAACAACACGCACACACAGGCAGGGTGACCACACACACGATCACTGGTGTAAATAAATCAGTGAAGTGAAGGTAAATTACTATTCATGAGTGTACACATGCGAGGCTCCCCCTGCTGATGCGGATCTACTCATGTATTTTTCTGCATGCATGATGTTGGTGAGCAGCAGCCGAGCAGATCCATGTTTTCCTCCGATCACGTGTACCGGTTGCTCGGCCGCGCCCGTCAAGCTGTCGCTGAAACGTACAGAGCTTATTATGGGAGCTGCTCCTGCTGTCCTATATCAGCAGCAGCCAGCATTTCTCCAGTCATCCCCAGCCATGGCTCCGAGTGAACGCTGCCTTCTCCATCTGCACTGCACACAGTCCGCAGGAAAGTGCTGCTTCTGAAGCTCCTGTAAGTAACGTGCAGTTTTCCTTTTGTGTTTTCAAGTGTCGTGTTTCATTCACAGCTCAGGTGTCAGTGAAGATAAGCTGGGAAATGTTGGAGGAAAGCACGTTAAGGGGTAAGAATAGTGCTGTGATGTGGACAGCTGGGTTTAACAAAGACTTTAAGTTTCTGTAAATGTGTTCACCTGCAGCCACAGGTGATGTAGTTCAACCTGTAGCAGCCAATATACAACAATAACAACACAATATATGACAAAAATAACAATATATATACTAATAACATAGGAACAATGTGAATGATTTTAATCTAACTACGTTATATTAAGTTAATATTTAATGTGCTCCTAAAGAGATCAGGTAACAGAGCAGGAAGCTTCAAACTCAGTTGTAAATTGTTATTTTTAGGCTCGAGCCATGTCAGTGTACTGTAGGACGTCTCAGAATAGCTTTTGTTAATGAAAAGTAGTTTTTAAAAGTACATTTTCTTAACTACTTACTCTTTGAGTATTTCTACTTTATGCTACCCTTTGATTCTACAATTTATCTAAATTTATTTGATAACTCAAGTTGCTTTGCAGATATAGTTTCATATTGTATAATATGATGAGCAAACAGATACTGAACATATTATAGATTAAGGGAAATTCACAAACTACCCATCCTTCACCAGCATTACTAGATTAGTTATGATCAATAAAATATAAATATATAAATATAAAATTATTCTGAAATGTGCCATTCTGCATCATGTGTACTTTCACTTTTTGTACTTTAAGTATATTTTGATGCTGATATTTCTGCACTTAAGTATAAATTCAAATGCATGACTTTTACTTTTAACAGAAAATTGCTAGACTGTGGTTTAGGTAGTTTTGCTTAAAACAGAATAGATAAACAGAAGCCAGTAGTCATTGTTTCGTAAAAAGAACATCAGCTCACATTCAGGTTTACACTGCAATGCTGTGAAAAAAATATGAATAAACCTGCTGTTGAATGGAAAAGAGGTCTTAAACTGGTGGCTAAATTAATGCATGCACTACCTGGGAGAAAATGTGCTCATGCTGACTGATGGCACGTTTTAGGAAAATGTTTATATTTCAGCATCAGCTTCAAGTGTTTTGGCCATATTTTTTAGAGACATTTGAAAACATTATTTCTCCACTTTACCTCGTTCTACGCTTATTGATCCTTCAGCTTGAGATGAGCAGCTGCTCTTATCTTAAAAACTTGTTTTGAATCCTGTTCAACAGCCAGAGAATACAGAGAGCAGATCTTGTGCAATGATCAACGCAGAGATTTGATAAAGAGAAGAACTCACTGCATTTAGTGGAGGATTGATTTTGAAACTGTCTGCAAGCTACTCAGAATTATGAAAGCCTTTTTAACATAGTTATATTTCTGTGCATTTTGGATTTTAAATGAACAAAATGGGATTTACATATTTAAGATTTGTAAATACTAATCTGGAGCAAATAGCAATAGCAATTAGATGGATCCAAATAATTTCCACTATACAGAGTCAGTACAAACCAGTGTTTATAAAAAACATCTAAAATGATAAAAGCCATTTTCAGTAAGCTATATTAAGTTCATGCAATTTCATATATGACAGTTAAATGGGGGCTGCACAGTGGCTTGGTCGTTAACACTTTCACCTTGCAGCTAAAAGATCCCGGGTTCGCGTTCCTGCCTTCCGGGACCTTTCTACATGGAGTTTATATGTTCTCCCTGTGCATGCATGGGTTTTCTCCAGGTACTCCAGCTTCCTCCCACAGTCCAAAAACATGCTGAGGTTAACTGGTAACTCTAAATTGTCGGTGTGAATGCGAGTGTGATTGTTTGTCCTGCGATAAACAGGTGACCTGTCCGAGGTGTCCATTGACTTTGTTGCCCTAAGTCAGCTGGGATAGGCGCCAGCCCTCTGCGACCCTAATGAGGATTAAGCGGTGTATAGATGATGAATGGGTTAAATGGGGATTAACAACAGACTTCCAGAGATGTTGATTCTACAACACATAGTGCCACGTTTTTACTGCAGTGTGATATCACTGAAAACTAAAAGATATCGATTAGATAAAATAAGATAAGCAGACGTGTTTCTGCACATCTGCAGTTGTTGCAGTATTGTTTCAACTACTCCTACTTCTCAAGGTGCCACAGGGGACTGATTTGCTTCAGAATGAAACGAGGAAGAACAGGTCTCAAATCCATCTGCCAGACCTTCCCCTCCCATGAGGAGAAGGTAAAGAGACAGAAGTGGGCGCCGTCCAGTTTCTCTCTGACCCCGATGCAGGACTGGGGTAACCTGCCACACCACATCATCCTGCAGATCTTCCAGCATCTGTCCCTGGTGGACCGGGCCAGAGCCTCGTCAGTCTGTCGGTGCTGGAATGACGTCTTTCACACCCCTGACCTGTGGAGGAGATTTGAGTTTGAGCTCAATCAGCCGGCCACGTCTTACCTGCGCTCCACTCACCCTGACCTCATTCAGCAGATCATCAAGAAGCACGCCCAACACCTGCAGTACGTCAGCTTCAAAGTAAGAGCCTCCCCTGCTGTCACTCACCTCCTCTTTCACCTCCTCCTCCACACAGCTGTTTCAAAAACAATATGCGCTCTGCCTAATCCAAACCATCTGCTGCACAATCGATCATGACACATCAGCTGTCTTGGCATTAGTCGGCCTACTCGGCTGAGAGGATTCTTACACCTCCGTCTTTCCACCTCTTATTTCTACGTGTGTTTTCATCTTTTTTTCATAAAATGGTGAATCACTGCTGGTAAATCAGGTGGACAGCTGCACAGAATCTGCAGAGGCGGCCTGTGACATTCTCTCTCAGCTGGTGAACTGTACCATTAAGACCCTGGGGCTGATTTCCACAGCGCGGCCCAGCTTCATGGATGTATCCCAGGTAAGAGACAGCTTGTGCTTCATGTGCACTTCATATATGCTGCTTTCAACCCTCTCATCCAAAAAACAGTCATAAGAAGTCCTAGTTTAACCACTTTTGTTTATTCCTCCCCAGGCCCACTTTGTGTCTGCACTGACAGTGGTGTTTGTCAACTCCAAGTCTCTGTCCTCTATCAAGATTGATGACACTCCTGTGGACGATCCGTCCCTGAAGGTGCTGGTTGCCAACAACAGCGACACCCTTAAGTTACTGAAGATGAGCAGCTGTCCTCATGTCTCCCCAGCAGGTCAGCACTCCTTCAAATTAATTTGCTTGGTTTTGCTATCCCAGAGAGCATACAGGAAATCAAAGGAGAGGAAAGCATTACAAATCAGGGGCTGACTGTATCCGATTTGTTTTAACTTAGTTCTGATAATGTAATCTATCTGCTTGGTTACAGCCATCATTACTTATTGCCTGTCAACACTGAAAAATAAATGGGTGTTTCCACTAAAATCATCTTCTACTTCTTCTTCTGCTTGAACATCTCTGATTTACTTGAAGCTTTTTTTTTAATCATAAACTATGGATATTTTAAATGCTAGAAAATTTTGATTGTTTTATCAAGTATTTACCAAGAGTAACTTTTCTATCGAGCAATATATATATATATATATATATATATATATATATATATATATATATATATATATATATATATATATATATATATATATATATATATATATATAAAAGCCGAATCTGATTACTAACACAATAAAATCATGAAAAATAAAAGATGAAGTCAGGGTGTCAAGCTCTATTTGGATCAAATGCCAAAGGGAAGAGGTGGTTTTGTAGCACAGACTTCTTTGTTTCTAAAATCTGAGCTGTTCTTACATGATCAGGTGGACTGTGGCTTGATCAGCTCTATTTACTGTGAACACATAGAGGAGAAATCATTGCTGAGCATTCATCTTCTTTCAGTCCGCCCAATGGTGGTTGAGATGTATCACTGGATCAACATTGTGGTTTGACCATCTGTCCAATGTTACATTCACCACTGTGGTGATTCTTTTCTATTTCTGTAACCAGTAGTTCAGATGTTCTTCTCTGTTCCTTCAGGTATTTTGTGCGTGGCAGACCAGTGCCACGGCCTCAGGGAGCTGGCGTTAAACTACCATCTCCTGAGCGATGAGCTCCTCCTCGCCCTGTCGACTGAAAAGCACGTCCACTTGGAGCACCTGCGCATTGACGTGGTGAGCGAGAACCCCGGACAGACACACTTTCACACCATCAAGAGGAGCAGCTGGGAGGCGTTGGTCCGACACTCGCCTAAGGTCAACATCGTCATGTACTTCTTCCTGTACGAGGAGGAATTCGAGCCCTTCTTCTGTGAGGAGACCCCGGTCACCCATCTGTACTTTGGACGGGCAGTCAGCAAGGAGATGCTGGGTCGCATCGGGCTGAACTGCCCTCGCCTGGTGGAGCTGGTCGTGTGTGCCAATGGCCTGGAGCCCCTGGATGAGGAGCTGATCCGCATTGCACAGCGCTGCAAAAGCCTGACAGCCATCGGGCTGGGCGAGTGCGAGGTGACCTGCAGCGGCTTTGTGGAGTTTGTGAAAATGTGCGGTGGCAGGCTGACTCAGCTGTCCATCATGGAGGAGGTGCTGATCCCAGACAGCAGCTACAACTTGGAGCAGATCCACAGTGAGGTGTCCAAGCACCTTGGCCGCATGTGGTTCCCTGATATGATGCCCACCTGGTAGGCGGACATGAAGCCAGAGTGGAGGGCTGTTGATGAAACACAAGTCTAAAGACTGAGAACAAGGTCGACTTTAACACTGGTTAAAGTTTTACCTGATGTTCTTGTTCCACTTTCGAGAAGATTGGAAGTTTCTGATGCTGTCTCCTGTAATTATACCTGCAGTCAGTTTGATGTAAGAAGACTTTGACAAACTGGTTTATCTATTTCCATCTATCGTCTTTGTTCTATGCACTGATGTTGTGATGTAAATTTTTGGATGTTGGTGTTTCTTACATACTGGAAATGATGAGCTGCAGTTACCCTCAACCCACTAAGGATGTGGATCTGCCATCTGCTGGTTGCTTATGGTTACTTCATCAAATGTTGTTTTTCTCCCTGTACTCTTCAGAATAGTCTCAAAAACAACTTGCTTGAGTTAGTGCTTTTCCCAGCGTGCACCTCGCTCAGGCTCAAGTTAGGAGAACTAAGTGATACCGATGCAGAACACACAGTTCTGGTTGAGTCACTCCTCTTAGTAAAACACAGTGGATATTTGTGTCTATTAAAGATACATCTCAAAGTGCAACACTTTGAGTCAGCAATTTTAATTGCTTGAACATCAGTTATTCAGTTTAATGGGCTGAATTCAGCTTTAGATGTTGTGGTTTTGTTATTCTACTGAGACATGCACTGATTTTATCTGTCTGGTTCCTTTAATTTTCCTTTTTATTTGCTGTTTTTTTTTTTTTTTTTTAAAATAATTTTAATCTTACAGTAATTTGATGAGAATCTGTTGCTGCTGCACTGGAGAGGATGCCTACATTTATCCTCAAGATTAAGACAAACCAAATCTACATAACAAAATTCAGTTTTGTGATACAATGAACATCATCTGTAGTTAGGAATAGTAAAACCAGTTTTTTAAGGAGTTCAGGTATACATTTTTTAATATTATATAATATTATTTAATTTTTACTGTGATATATTTTTACTTTGTGATACAATTTTCCTTTGTGCAAAATAACACATTTAACAAGACAGGCCCACAGTATTCAGTGCCACACTGTACCATATGATGAATTAATACAGCTGTAAAGACCTGCATTGTTTTTGTTAATTTGTCACATCACTGTCAATTATTTATCCCGTCTGTTTACATGTTTTTTTAAATTGATGTGCAGCAGTTATATGCTAGCTCAGGTACGGAAGAAATGTGCTTAATTGCAACTGCTACTTCTTCTTCTTATGCTATGTTTAATTCTTAATAAAAAGTAAAGGTGTTTACATGACTTTAATGCTGCGTGTCTTTGTCTCAAATACAGTAAAGTCTGAAAGCTGCCTGCTTGTTTTCCTGACTTTGTCCCATTTGACCTTTCTGTAGCTCTTCATCTTCAGCTCTAGAGGGCAGCAATGATCTAACTGGAGGCAGTGGGAGGTTATATAAGCAGAGCTGCTACTGTATAATGAAGTATGCCAATGATAACTCAGCCCTTTTTACAAGTGGATTCGCTTGTGCACACTTCATTTCCATAAAAAAGCACCAGACTTTGTAGCTCAGAAGCCTTTTCTTATGATTCTTCTAAATTTACCTTTTTGCTTGTTTGATGTAGACGCTCCATCTGAAAGCTTGACGCGCACAAACACACACTCGTGGACAATAAAATGTATTTCCATGGCTTTTTTTTTTTTTTTTTTTAATAGCTATGCACAACATACACAAAACTACTCACAGACCAGCCCAGAAAAAAGACAAATAATGCAGGGAAATTAAATAAATAACCTGTAAACCACACGTTTTTGCCTGTCTGCCTGTTAAGGTATCTAGGTGAGAGGAATATATATAAACCAGCTAAGCATTTTGTCCTGGAAAAGTGCCACTTTTTGGAGGGGTGGGTGGCATGACTAATTGGGTTACCACTGTGTGCTGAAAACCCATCAGGAAAGTAACAGGCTTATGTGTTACTTTGTTATGAGGAGAGCAAGGAGAAGAGGGCTGTGAGTAGTTTATTGCGAAATAGACTCCAGTCATAGGGGAAGAGTGTTTCTCTCTGACTGCCTTTCCAAAATGAAACATTACTCTATCCTGGGATACATCCTCTCATGAGTCAGTTCACATATTTACATTTTTTTTTTTTGAATAAATAATCATCACAGTGCTCTTTCTTCCATCAAGTTGCCTCCATTTCTTATGTGTGCACAGGCCTCTGATAGTTTTCACTGATGACATTCAGTGTGAAATCATCCCCCATGATCTCAGCAGTGGTGGGAGACTCTGGAAAAAGGTCTGCAGGGGTCTCCAGGCTGGGAGAGGGTGGGGTTGACAGCCTGGAGCGTTTCACTTGACCTCCGCCCCTGAAGCTCCTCCACTCCTTGATCCATTGTTCTCTCTCGGAGTGGTCCAGTCGGTCCAGATGCCTCGCTTGTACGATCGGGGAGGGGGTGATAGAGTTCCTCATCACGTGAAACGTGTACCTGGGGGAGGGTGTGTGGTGGTGAGAAAGTAGGCCAGAGAAAAATATGCATCCCTTTGATGTAAATCAGAGCATTCCCTCTAAATATCAGCACTTTCAGACGCATCAGCAACAGAGAGGAAGACCAAGCTGTGGTGCAGTTGCTCCTGACCTTCTCAATTAGCATTAGTTAATTACAAATCAGAGCAGAGCATATGTGTAACACACAATTTCATAGGTGTTAAAGATCTGCCAAAGTAATATATAAATAAAATAATAATAATGCTGAACATGTTCTAACATGTGGAAAGTCGACTAGAAAGGTGCATCTACTCGAGGCCTCTCATCAAAGGTTATTAGCTGCCTCAGTGCAGAGGTGATTTGCCATCTCAGATTTTTTTTAAAAGACTTTTTGGAGTCCAAAATAAAGGTTAACATCAGAGAGAAGTCACATCATCTCATTCCTTTATAAATCTTGAGACCCCTCTGGCTTATTGTTGGAAACTACTGTACTAGAAAACTCAAACAGACAGTATACAGTAGGAATTAAGTAGAAATAGGAGGAAATCTGCCATTTATGATTGTTCAAGGTATAACTCTAAAGACTACTTTAACTTATCTGACCCTATTTTGATGTTGATTATCTGTTTGCATCATTTTTCATGCAACATGACAAAAAGTCATTGCTTGTTTTCTTCATTTTGTATTAGTGTAAATGTATTTTTAGACATTAGGCTTTTAATATATATTTTCTGACCTTTTAAATGCAAAACAGCAAACTGATTAAGAAAAATAATCATCAGCTGCAGACAGTTTCTGCTCTCTCGTAGGTTGTCTTATGAAGAAAACCAGGTTTGGAGCACATTTAAAATTTAATATCCTGACTGACTGTAAATTCACCGCATAGCTCTGTAGGCTGCTCATTTTCAGTCTCGCTTTTCCCAGTGCAGTTCAGTGCACTACCTAATAAAAACTTTCCTCCAGTAGCTGTTGTTCTGTTTTCACTTTTTATAGACATCACTGTAAAATTTGTTGACATTTCCTTCCTGTTTTTTTTTCCCACTTGCAGCAGTATATATATATATATACATATATATATATATATATATGTATGTATATATATATATATATATATATATATATATATATATATATATATATATATATATATATATATATATATATATATATATATATATATTTACATCTTAAGTTATATGACCCGTATATATATATATACGGGTCATATAACTTAAGATGTAAATAGTAAGAAAATGAAAGAAATAAGGAGGGAAGGCCACATTATGATGCTTATAAGATCTACAGAGATGTGAGAATCACTATATTACAAAGGACCCAATAACGAGACTCTGTGGCAACACATTAAAGCTCTGCCCCCCGCTGGGTGTAAAGCTTGACAGACACCAGGAGGAGAGCGCTGATGGTACCTGGGCAGTAGAGCCACCACAGTGGAGATGAGGCAGATAAGGTAGAACATGGGGTCGGCCATCTGGCTCTGGAGGATCCAGTACGGGTTGGATGGAGGGTTACAGGTGACGCAGATGGCGCTGTAGGCGAGCGTCACAACGAAGTACAACGCCACACTGCCCAGCATGATCACCCAGTGGACCACCGTCTACAAGACAGTCACAGACACCAGTCAAGCTAGTAGAAAAAGATTCCTGGCAATAGTTTAACACAAAACTAATTCTGTTTTTCTACAGATAATTGCGAGGTCTATTAGTATGTGCAGTTTTAATACACACTACCTGAAACTACTCAAGAGTTTCGACTCATTGGAGGTATATGACTGTATGTAGAAGTAGATATCCATCGGTTCAGCACTCACCCAGGCTTTGATCTCTATTGACAGATGCAGCAGGATGGTAAATAAAGAAATTGTGTTCAGAGGAGTTCCAAAGGTAAAAATATCAATGTCTGAATCCTGGTAAGCCTGAGGGCAAATGAAGTATGTTGTCAAATTTAAGACAAAAAGAGAGTTAACTAGTAATTGACCATTAAAGAGTAATGACAGAGGGACTAGTTTAAGGTGTCTCTTACCAAATATGGAATAAAGAAGCACACCAGGCTCTGATAGAAAGCATCAAGGATGGAAACCCAGAATGTTGAAAACTTGTATTCCTAAGAACACAACCACAAGTTTAAATACATAAAAATTACTCTAGCTCATTTAGTTCTGTAAACCTGCAGCAACCAATTAGATTTTCCCTCTTCGAACAAAGAGCTGCACTGTTGTTTCTGAGTATCACTGACCCCTGCACCCTGTCCAGTCCTGTACAGCTCAGGAACTCCCAGCAGCACCTCTGCAGAAACATCTTTGTCCATGATCCCAAACATGATGGGAGGTGCAGAGGTGAAGAAAAGGTTGAAGAAAATCATCAGCCAGTAGTCGATCATAGCCGTGCCGGAGAATCCGCAGAAGAACTGATACCAGAACAGCAGGTTCACATAAGCCTGAGAAACATATCAAACAACAGATAATTAGAAGATGAATCAGTGCAGAAGGTTAATGTAGACAACAAAGCTCTCTAGTGCAGCTAAAACACTCACCACGTTCTTGTAGAAGAAATAAATTATCATATTGGCCAGTCGAGTGTAGCACCAGTGTCCGTGGACCAGGAGAAGTTTTTTCAGGTGTCTGAAGCGAGATATGGCAAAATCGCTGGCCATAACCGCCTAGCAATGACAAAGAGGAGTCAGAATATGTTTGGAACTATGATAAAAGTAGAAGAAATCACATCTTTGAAGCTAAAACAGGTGAATGCCAACCTGCATCCCCTCCTGACCAGATATCCCAATGCCAATATCAGCTGCTTGGATCATGTTGACGTCATTTGCACCATCACCTGAAAACACAGAGTGAATATTAACACACCAACACACACACACACGCACGCACGCACGCACGCACACACACACACACACACACACATATATATATATAATTGTATAGAATGTATAGAACATTTTACTACTATTTCAGCATGAATATATTTGGGAATTTACCGCAAGTTCAATACATGGCTACAATCTCTCTATAACATTTATTTACAATATTCACCACCTTTTAGGTCCGTTTTAGGTCTCATTCAGTGATGAATGCTCCACATTGTTCCCAGCTAGTTGCTAAAACGTCTTTCTGCTAAACAGGTGGTGGGTTTTTAGAACTTTTTCACTGAAAACACAACACTGCTGTTGCCAAATATGATGCTATGAGAGTGATTAGAGTGAAACCAAATTGCAGTAAATTCATCACTAGATGTAAACTTTTTTGTCACATTTGATATATTGCAATTATAGAAATACACTATATTGCCAAAAGTATTCGCTCACCTGCCTTGACTTGCATATGAATGTAAGTGACATCCCATTCCTAATCCATAGGGTTCAATATGACGTCGGTCCACCCTTTGCAGCTATAACAGCTTCAACTCTTCTGGGAAGGCTGTCCACAAGGTTTAGGAGTGTGTTTATGGGAATTTTTGACCATTCTTCTAGAAGTGCATTTGTGAGGTCACACACTGATGTTGGACCAGAAGGCCTGGCTCTCAGTCTCCGCTCTAATTCATCCCAAAGGTGTTCTATCGGGTTGAGGTCAGGACTCTGTGCAGGCCAGTCAAGTTCATCCACACCAGACTCTGTCATCCATGTCTTTATGGACCTTGCTTTGTGCACTGGTGCACAGTCATGTTGGAAGAGGAAGGGGCCAGCTCCAAACTGTTCCCACAAAGTTGGGAGCATAGAATTGTCCAAAATGTCTTGGTATGCTGAAGCATTCAGAGTTCCTTTCACTGGAACTAAGGGGCAAAGCCCAGCTCCTGACAAACAACCCCACACCATAATCCCCCCTCCACCAAACTTTACACTTGGCTCAATGCAGTCCGACAAGTATCGTTCTCCTGGCAACCGCCAAACCCAGACTCGTCCATCAGATTGCCAGATGGAGAAGCGCGATTCGTCACTCCAGAGAATGCGTCTCCACTGCTCTAGAGTCCAGTGACAGCGTGCTTTACACCACTGCATCCCACGCTTTGCATTGCACTTGGAGATGTATGGCTTGGATGCAGCTGCTTGGCCATGGAAACCCATTCCATGAAGCTCTCTGCTGAAGCACTGTTCTTGAGCTGATCTGAAGGCCACATGAAGTTTGAAGGTCTGTAGCGATTGACTCTGCAGAAAGTTGGCCACCTCTTGGCACTATGCACCTCAGCATCCGCTGACCCCGCTCCGTCAGTTTACGTGGCCTACCACTTCGTGGCTGAGTTGCTGTCATTCCCACACACTTCCACTTTCTTATAATACAGCTGACAGTTGACTGTGGAATATTCAGGAGCGAGGAAATGTCATGACTGGATTTGTTGCACAGGTGGCATCCTATCACAGTTCCACGCTGGAATTCACTGAGCGCCTGAGAGCAACCCATTCTTTCACAAATGTTTGTAAAAGCAGTCTGCATGCCTAGGTGCTTGATTTTATACAGCTGTGGCCACGGAAGTGATTGGAACACCTGATTCTGATTATTTGGATGGGTGAGCAAATACTTTTGGCAATATAGTGTATCTGTTACTTTCAGTAACACTATATTTAATTTTACAAGTACAGAACTTTGTCATCCAAATGTAACACAACACAACCTATATTTTCCATACAGATTAAGTATATAATAATCCTAAAGGGGTATTGGAACTACTGTACTTTTCTTTTATTGCTTCTGAGAATCACAGAACCAGTTCCACACAACAATGGTCAATTTTGATAAAAGTGGACCAAAATTACTCACACTCGGAAATTAAATATGATGAAACATGTAATGACCTCTATATTGTGAAGTTGGTTATTTATTTAATATTTTTGTATTTTTTGTGTGTTTGATATATCAGATTTCAGTCACTTCACAATTTCTTAAAACTTACTGTTTCCATACAAGTATTTTTGTTTTGAAAGTGCTTTGTGTTGAAATTCAAATTGAATATGAATAAATTCTGAATTAAGTGAATGAGTGAAGAAAGTGTGGAGAAAAAAAGCTTTTTACAAAACAATGTGATGTAACACCAAATATAATTTTCTTTCTCACCAACAGCGAGCGTCATGACCTTGAGTTTCTCCCTGATCACTTTCACCACTCTGCTCTTCTGTAAAGGTGTGACTCTGCAGCAGAGCACAGAGCGGCAGCGCTTGGCCAGATCCACAAAGCGCTCCTGCAGGTCTGGTGACAGAGCCATGGTCAGGGTGCGTCCATCAATCACCAGAGCGATGTCCGGGCATGTGTCCACGTTACGAGGGTCTTCGCCGTATCTCCTCACTTCCTCCAGGGTGCAGTCCAGGATGGATGTGCACGTGATCTGAAAAACCACAGCTGCTTATTCAGCTGATGACATTATTATCATCCATCCATCCATCCATCCATCATCTATACACCACTTAGTCCTCATTAGGATTGCAGGGGGGCTGGAGTCTATCCCAGCTGACTTAGGGTGACGGCAGAGGACACCCTGGACAGGCCAAACAATCACACTCACATTCACACCTAAGGATAATTTAGAATTACCAGTTAACCTCAGCATATTTTTGGACTGTGGGAGGAAGCCAGAGAACCAGGAGAAGTATTAACATTATCTGTTTAATAAAACTTTCCAAGTACAAGCTAAAAGGGGTGGTTGCGGAGAAATTAATTGATGATTTAAGTCATTTTTTAAACAGTAAAGCTTAAGTTTGCTCACTCTGGCCTCTTAAAAATGAAGATTTCCTGTTTTTCTTTGTCTAGTGTGACAGCCAACTGAATGTCTTTGAGCAGTTTTTCAGACAAAATAAACACGATGAAGATGTAATTTTGAGTTTTTCTAAACAGTTATGGACAATTTTCACTACTTTTCAACCATTTTTAAAACAAACAATTAACTGAACAATCAATTGAAAAATATATACAATAAATAAATAGAAATAACCCCGCAGCAGGGTGCAGATTACAGTATGTGCTCGTAAAATAAACAACATTACAATGCTGTTGGTCACATTCATGATATGTGTGTGTGAGCAGTTACAAGGCTCTGGTCCCACCAGACTCGTAATTGTTGTGCGTAAATAACTCCAGTCTCTTAGCCAAAAGGAAACATGATTAAAAAAAAGTTTAAAAATAGGTTGTACCATATTTTCACTCCATCTATCAAATACTGGCTAAATTTCATCAGGCTTTGTAGGATGATGGTTGTGGGAGTGCATCTCTCAAGTGGTCATCGGTAAAAAATAGTTCATTACTAATATGCCTCCACTCTGGATTATGAGAGGAAGGGTATTTCCTCTGAGGGTTGAATATTAGACTGTAATTAGATATGAAAGCATTAGTTATTGTGTTGGGAGTATCTAACTCCATTCATCATCAGTGACTACTCCATCTGAGGGGAGAACTGCAGCCCCTTTGTTTCAGAAAATTCCTTGTGTATCCATTAGAGCTGACAGGTAATTTTGGTCTATTTGAGGCTGAGGATGATTAGACATGGTCAGGTTGTTATGAAGGGTTCATTCCTGTGCTACCAGATCTTTAATGACCTCAGAGAAGCAGAGCCCACCAAGACACCTTATCTTTCTCTGATGGAAATGTGAGGGTTGACCTTTAGCTAAAAATGTAAAAGTGGTCAAAAAGGTTCAGTCATTTAAATTGGAGGAAGACAAGCTCACAGGCGAGACCTCCTGAAGCTGCTGCTTGGAAAACACACAACTGATCACGGGTGACCATTAAAAAGGTCAGTGCTGCCCTCTGAAACAAGTTGTATATGATATGTGAAATATAAATTACATCATCAATCTTAATCTGTTTAAAAAGGCCAGTGTTCAGTAGACGGTTTTGATACTCATTAGATACTAAAGCTCCAGGTCTTTACAATTTTTAGCTTATGATTAATGAATCTGAAAATGTCCTACTGTGTACCTCTTAATATTTGATCTATCTCTTGACATGTATAGCACAAGTTACTTGGCAATCACAGGACTATGAACCAAATTTCATTCAAATTTTATATTGCTTCATGCAGATGATGTTTTACTTTATTTTGACAAATTCTGCCAAATCAGAACTGGCTTTATTAGAACTACAGCTGGTTTACTTCAGCACAGTTAAATTAAATCTGATATTACAAGTTTGTAAAATACAGTACTTTTCTTTCTTTCTAAGTCTTAGATGTCATGATTGATGAAAATCTTGCATCTGTGCAGTAAACATTATGATACAAACAGCAGCAGACTTGAAACCGTGAACTTGGCTGCTAGTTCTGACTATACATTTACCATAAAGACCTGAGAGTAGAGCCAATTTTCACATCTAACTCCCAGCAAAGACGTACTTGACCATTTTCTTTCATTGTTTGATTTCCTGAAACTAACTCTATCATTCTGTACAAAAAGGCAGTAAATAAAAGCAGGTCTGAGTCAAATGACCAACCTTCAGTGAGGCACACAGCATACCGCTCACCTTGCTTCTGCAGCTCATGTTAATCACCAGGTCTTCCTCTTCCAGTAGCCTGCAGGCATAGCCAATGTTGACAGCTGTTTCTGGTTTGTCACCGGTCAGAACCCACACCTGGATCCCAGCCTCCCTCAGAGCCATGATGGTGTCGGGGACGTTCTCCTGGAGTCGGTCCTCGATGCCGGTTGCCCCTGCAGTAGGATGCACAACCACAGACAGGCCTCATTCACACACTGATCTAATCACACAGACATACTCTAAGTGTTGTGAAGGATGTGTGTTACCTAGCAGAGACAGGTTTGTCTCTAGTTGCACAGCAGTATCCATGATGAGCTCTTCTTTGTTATCTATAGCAGCCAGCGCTCTCTGTCTGTCCACTGACCAGCTTTCATACACTTTTGCACTCACAACCTGCAACATATGCAGAAACAAGATGATAATGAGTTCTTGTCAAATGAGGAAATGAAACGCTGACAAATAACAGCACATCAGATTTTCTACCTTCTTTGTAACACACAGTGTTCGGAGCCCTTCCTTGGCATAACAGTCAAGGTGATGCTGAGTATCAGCTGCTGTATTCTTCTGTTTACCACTGAGAGCCTCTAGAGGTGATATGATACAGATAATTATATAGTTTCATTCTGAATTATGAAATGACCAATAAATGTAGTCTAAATGTACTTTCACTGTACTTTCATCTCCACATACCTGCATAAGGCGTACCAAGTAGCTCCATGATGGCATAGTCTGCTCCTTTAGTGTACAGCACATACTCTTTGGTGATTGGGTGTTGCACCAAAACAGACATTCTCTTCCTGTTGGAGTCAAAGGTCAAGGTGTCCAGCACCTTGAACACCAGGTCCTCCCCAGACGGCAGCCTCACCGTCACGCTGTCAGGGGTGCGGGCCAGCAGAATGAAGCCATATGCCTTGGCTGCGTAAACCAAGGCGGCCTCATCTGGACTCTCTGCCTCATACCTCAGATTATCTGAGGGTGCCACAGCCTTGTCGCTCTGTGATGCAGCATGGAGGGAGCATGTCTGGAGCCCATAGCCGCCCCCATTCCTCTCCATCTTAACAGAGGGATGAAAATGATCCTCCTCTACAACTGAGCTCTCTGAAAATGTGCGGTTCCTCTCGGGCTTGCGCTTGCAGCATGAAGAGCCGGAGTTTTTCACCAGACTGGACAACCTTTCCAGCAGATTAGTGCTGTGGCAGGAGCGTGGAGACACACTCACCTGAAAAAGTGAAAACAAAGAAGGAATTTGGTACATTAGGACATTTTATCTCATCACACATATGGCAATACACGAAACCTCTAAAAACAACTTTGCCATGTATTTCCATTTCTTTTTTGTGCATTTACTTTTAATTACAAACTCAAGGGGGCAAAACACACAGATTTGTCCCATCTGTCAGACCCAGAATTTTTACAACTGGGGCTTTAAGGATGAAGGAAAATTAGTAGTTGCAACTTCTGAATAACTGAGGAGAATTTTAACTTTTTTGTTGTGTCTGTTCCTGATTTAATTACATGGATTTCTATGTAGTCTTGCAGCTTAATAGCTGTTCAGCAGGCTGGCAGAACTACAGAAATCATAAGACAGTGACTAATACCGTTAAAAGATTCTGCAAAATGTTTTCTTGCAGTCGGTTTTACATGTTCAAAGTTGCAGGATGCTGGAAATTTTAATAGGACAAATCTTTCCTCCATCTTTTCTCTCCTGACTGTGCCCTCCATCTCCACTTCCCATCCAGAGCAAAACGCTCACCCTCCGTCTCTGAGCTGTTGCCATGGAAACCACCACTGTGTTGCAAATGGCAAGAGCCAGAAAAAAGTCCAGGTAGGGATCTGTCTTCCTGCTGCCGCTGCTGCTCTCTGCCCTGCTAATCTGCTGAAGCAGCTTCTTGTCTGGAATCACCTCAGTTTCCTGTTGGAGTAAAAGTTAATCAGTTTGTTAATTAAAACGCTTGTGTTGATAAATTGTTTCCTGCTCGCATTTGACTTGTGGGGGATTTGCAGAAAGTTTTATAGATTTCAAACTTTTCATCCAGTTTTGTTTGCCTGTGTGTGGGGAGGGATTACAGTAAGAACAGAAGGACAGAGGGAAGGGAGGAAGGTTTCATTCATACAAACATTATGATCTGTTAGAGACGCAGCATGAGGAATGCTAAAGATGGGCTCTGACTGCCTTTCTGGAATAAACACAAGACTTTTTTTCTGTCTCAGCCTGCATCTCCTGGCCTCTGCTCTCTGCCTCGGGGACAAAAATAGGCACGGAGATACTGTACTGTATATCAAGATGACGGTGACTAATCTATAGTGCATGTTTATAGTTTATGTGATATCAGTGGTCTGTGCCAAATGGTGCTCAGCATGACCATATGTCCCGTCACAGACACGGGCAACTTTGAGCCAAAATGGATGTGCTCATCACTGACACCTAGCAGCTTGGCCATCTGCAGCGGGGACTGGGACCATGAGGCCTTTTGACACAAGGATGGGTCAGATTTGGGTAAAAAAATGGCAGTTTGACGTCTTCCAAGTGTGGATTCAGATGTGGTGAGGAGGGACATCCTTATTTAAAATGATTCAAAGGTAAAAAGAGAGTGACTTTGTCTACTGTTGATATACTAATCGGTCTTATTCTTTTCTGAGTGCATGTTGTAATAAGTTTCAGTCCTCATTCACTCTGAACAAACTGTAGTTTAGAGCCTAAACAGTTAGAAAGTCTGACTAAATGGTTGCCTGAGTGGTTATATCCAACTGCCACTGTAGGCTCCATATGTGAGATGTTACCTGACACAGATGTACTCTCAGCTAATTGTCTGATTGCAATCATGCCTCACATCTGTTGGTCTTCATCTCTTAAACACCAACAAACACAGCTTATCAGAAGATAAGTGTGTATGGGCACTGAGCCCTATGCAATACACAACACTATTCTTTTATTCTTTTTTTAAATCTATTTATATTTATTGCTGCAATATTTTAAGACACTTTTTTAAAAAAAAATCTTAGCACCTCGTTGTTTTATAAGAGGGTATATAGTCTTATTTATACTACCATGCAATGGATGACAACAAAGTTCATCTCAGTCTAAATCTAATGTTCAAAATCTTTACAGCAGCTTTATTCCAGTTAATTATATAAAAGCTCTGTCATGTTTGATTTTAGACCATTTATTTACGCTTCCCTGTGATTATAATATCAAGATAGGCAAAATAAATAAATATATATCTTCCTTTTCTTGTCGACTGAGCAATTATCATACCAGTGGACTGCTGAAGGCCACATCGCTCTGAGCAATTCCCGTGACCTTGCTCCTGTGTCGACTGCCACGGCGCTGTGTGGTGTCTCGGGGGTTTGTGTCCTCAGCATCCAGGGACCAACCAGTCTGCAGGGATTGTGGACGCTGGTCGAAGATGACCTCTTCCTCTGACTCTGGTTCACCAAGGACAGCTAGGCGGATAGCTGCAAATCCCAAAAACCAAATTTGTTTGGCTCAGATGTGGTCCAGCAAGTTTTACATCAACCTGGCCAGGTCTACCACAGTGAAACCATAGCAAAGCACAGAAGTATGAGTGTGATGATTTGGGGCTTCATGAGTGCAAAAGGTGCTGGAGAACTTACATTTATGGATGGCGCCATAAGCATTTATGGAGATACCAAAATACTGGCTGATAAGATGACTGCAGAAACCTGGCAGAAGAAGAATATCCCAGCAATGTACTGATCTAAAGCACACTGCCAAAGGCACACAAGAGTTGCAAAAGAAGAAAATAAAAACAATGAACTGGCCAAGTATGTCATCTGACTTGAATCCAGAGAACACCTCTGTGGTATTTTAGAGAGAAAGATAGACAAACACAACCCCTCCAGCAAAGAATAGCTGAAAAACAATAGTCTCTAAAGAACGGCAGAACACCACTCCTAAACTTTGGTATCCTCCCCATCGTGGACAGATTTTGTCCTAAAAATAAATTGCATACTGACTTTTATTGCATTGAGGTCTTACACAGAGGTCCGAATTTTTATTTAGTTAATCTAAACTGTTAGTTTTTCCATTTTACATAACAGCTAATATCTTACTGTTCAACTCATGTCCATCTGATGAGAGTCACATAAAGCAACTCCAACAACAACTCAGCATAACTGGAAATAAGTTGCACATACAAAGCCAACTAGGAAGTTCATACTAAGCGAACAGGTAACAAACATCTCTGAATGAAAACATGTTATGCACTGATTTAAAGCTCAATGACACCTCAACACAAAGGAAAATAAAGCTGACTATTCTTAAACTGTCCCCACTAGTATGACAAAAAGTACAGTTGATCAGGAGTTAACATAAATAAATCAGCCTTCATTTGAGCTGAATCTAAAATCACATTAATGTTACATACAAAAGCTGGTTAACACACCAGTGTTTGTATGCCAGTGTGTTGCAGCACTTATGTGGAATGTCAGGACCACTGAAATGAACCATGAGTGTATTTATCAACTTTCTTGTAATGAACTGAAGTATCAGAGAAATGGAAAATTTGACCCGTTATTGGTAAATTTATGTCTTACTAATGACAAAAGTGAGAATCCATTCTGTGCTAACTTCTGGGAGTGTGCCACAATGAACATCAACTTTTTTTATGTGTGATTTATTTTCATTGAAGTTATAAACTGGCAAACGAACACATCATAATTCCTGGAGCAACACTGATCACAGAGCTGGCAGTAAACTCCTGAGTGAATATACTGTACTCCAGAACTATTAATGTAACGCTTTACTTGAGGGGGCACTAAAAGGAGCCGTAATGGTCAGGTAATCATGAAGTAATGAGAGACTGCTTAATAAGTACTCAGTGCAAGGTGTCATTTTGCTTGGTGGGTGTGGGGGAGTCACAAAAAACTGTGACTAATGATCAGGTAATGAGTGATTAATGAATGGTTACTAGTTTTGTGCTGCTCGGTGGCTGATTCACAGTTAATCAAGAACAGCTCATGAAGACAGTGGTCAATATGTGGACTAATCATTACATAATAATTAATTATTATAGTATTCCCAGTTTGTAATAAGTCATCATTTTCTATTATATAGTCCTATTATTTTAGAGCTACTCACAATTTTATATACAATATTGTAAGTAACACTAAAGTAGGGCTTTCTATGTGTCACTGTAGAGGTTTACCGTTTTCTTTGTGTGGATACTCGGTACCCATGATGGAGCATCGCCGAAACACCATCTTGTTCTCGGTGAGGGTTCCAGTCTTGTCTGAGAAGACATATTCAATCTGTCCCAGGTCCTCTGTGATGTTCAGAGCTTTACATTGTATACGGCTATCGGTCTCCTCATCGAACAGGTCAGTGTCATTAGTGACGAAGAAGATCTGACCGATCTTGACCAACTCAATGGACACGTAGAGAGAGATGGGAATCAGGATCTGGAGAAGAGAGTAGAGGAAAAGAGAATGGAGGAAGGAAAGGAAAAGGGTAAAGAAGATGACAAGGAGAGGCAAGAAGAGCAGTGATGGAATGAAAAAGAGAAAGACTCACAGTGGTTAAGGAAAGTAGAAGACAAAGAAAGTAAATATGTCAAGTGGAGAGAAGTGAGGTGAAGGACAAAAGAAGATGTCAGACAAAAGAAAGAGGCATAAACAGCAGAGAAGAAAGTGTTTAAGCAGAAAAGAGAAAAGAAATGACAATGATGTAATTACAGGAGATAGCAGAAGTACAGGGAAAATGTAAAGATGAGTTAAATACAGATATTGATAAAAACAGAGAATGAGGCAGAGAAAACGAGGGAAAAAGGTGAAAGGTAACCCCGAGAGGAAAGCAGACAGGAGGAGAGAAGATTAGTTTAATGACTTCAAAATGAATAAAAACAGTCTCCCAACACTTTCTGTCAGACGGTCAGGCGGCTCCACCTGCAGCAGGATGATCAAGGTGAAGAACATGTAGAAACCAGACAGACTGGGACTGTCCAGGTGACCGCTGCTGTCGGGGACCAGGTAAGGAGGGATGCCAGGCAGCGCCTGCAGCCATAAGAAGTGACCTGCATGTATGAGGACAGCAGGATTAATCACACTGACTGTTGAGCAGAGACCAAAGCTATTTTTGGCCCACACCTTCGCCTCCCTCTTCTCTCAGTTATGTGTTTGGGCCTGTGGTCAAAGTGAGTCTTTTTTTTAATCGGAAACTTAATGTGCCCTCGTAAATCTAAATGTAGTAATCATGAATCAGTCTGCGTAATGGCTGTAAGGTTATGTGATGTAATTCATTGCTGACCTAGTGCTCCGACGAGACACATGGTGAAGAGCAGAATGACGCAGAAGATGACGTCTATGTTCAGCTTCCGCTCCAGTTTGCTGCGCTTGTATCTAGGCCCGTTGTTGTTGAGCATGGACTTGGTTTCGTGGCCTTAAAGGTTGGAGGAGAAAGTGTTGATTGAGACACTTCTTTGGTCAGTGAACACCAGAGGAAATCAATAAAACGTGTTCACTCTGGGTCAGTAAATGAAAGTGCAAAAACATACTGATACTGGGGTCACGTCCTGTGAAGTGTTTTAGGACATTTGGTGGTTTATTACGGTTCTAAGAGGAGTTCACGGTTGTGTATTTTTTTTTTTTCCATTTTTTCACTTTTTCTTTTATAAAACATCTAGAAAAATAACTATTGGATTGGAGAACCAACCCCATTTCAGCGATACTCTGTGTTTAGAACTAATTTATAAATGTCCTACATGTTAAACTAGAATGAGATGAAGCAAGTGATAAACATCACATCTGCTAAACCTTTTATCGATTGTTTTATCTATTATTTATCTTTTATCATCTTCCTTCCCCATCTCATACTTTATCTTATTTAATGAATCTGGTGCGCATTGGTCTCTAAATTAATTTTTTGTGCTGATTTTGTGTCAATCATTTGAAAGGCATGTAGCAATACATTAAAAAAAGAGTATTTTTTGAGATGTATTTGTAAAATATTGGTTATTTGTTGGTTAATAAACCGATATTCCTTTGATTGCTCACAGAAGAAATAAAAAGAAATAAAATTAAAAATAAAAATGAGAGAGATATTATGGAAATACACAGACATTAGACTGATAGATATTCCCTGGAGTGCATAATTTAAAAAAGCAACACAAAACATGATTATGAGAATGAATAAAAAAAGGAAATAACTGCTTTTGCAAATGAACCCTTTAAATAAAGTGAAATTCTCCATCATAATTAGTTACCTGACAGCAAACCACATGAAGGGAACAACTAGGGACTGCATGTGCAGAAAAAATAAAATAATGTGATTTTAGACTTAATAACTGGTAATTTGATAGAGTTTGGTTGATAGTGAGTCAACAAATGTGCAGCTATTACCTCAGTATTTCAAGAATCTAGGGTGAAAGTAGTGAACCAGCTGAGCAGATGAAGATTATACCTGCATAAACCACAAAGCCAACAGCATGGTCTGTGTTTCTCACTGTGCAGCCTCTCAGCAGCAGACTCTCGATCCCAGCGCCTGCCCTCTCCTTATCAGGTTTCTCTCTGCAGCAGGAGAAAGTGAGAAGCCTCCTTTGTACTGTCAGATCTTGTTAGATATTCATTAGCGCTTATATATTCCCCATTAGCAATTGTCTTCTGCTTTATGGCTATAGCTGGACAGCATGGGCAGACCATCTGTAAGTGCGGTGGTGCCTGAAGAAATCGATTTTAGTCTATCACAGCCCCAATAATGCTACCAGAGGGTAGCATCGGAAAGTCCAGCAAGTGGGTTGGAATTAGTTTAGCCATGCTGCTCTGAAAGTTTGGGGAATCCATGTGATCTGTGTATTTGATACTCACACGTAACACTTGAAATGATTCAGGTTGTTGTTGGGCTTCTCGCACACCACAATACCACTGAAGCTTTCGGGTTCGAATTCAGAATTCTGGGAAATGAAAGGTGACATAAGGTCATTCCGGTAAAAGTGGAAACTTTCCAAATGCAGCTTAACCTGTGCTTCAAGAATGACAATGATTTCTGCACTCAGGAAATAAATGCATTGAAGGTATGTAAACCAGCAGGTACTTTCTTTTTTTTTGTCTGTCTGTCATTGCTCACTTTAGAATAATGACTTGCAGCTTCTGTAAGGACACGTCACAGTTGTTCTGCTGAAGTGCATTAAATTTCAATCACAAGGAGAAGGAGGAGGAGCAATGGAGACTTAAAGCTGTGAGGAAAGAACAAATAAAACACAAAAGTGGTACATTTTCCTCACCAGGAGCCCAGAAACCACCGTCCTCTGCTTCAGGTTGGTCTCTCCGTCCAGGTTGGCTGTTTCTATGTGACACACACTGTTTGGGTCTGATGTGTGGAGAAGAAGCAGATCTGCAGGGACGATCTCATTGCAAACCACCTTCACAAAATCTCCCACTCGCACATCCTTCCAGCGTCTCTCCATAAACTGCTTCTCCTTCCTAAATCAGACACCAGCCATTATTACAGACGATTCTCTAAAGCAGGGATGTCAAACTCATCATAGTTCAGGGGCCACATTCAGCCCAGTTTGATCTCAAGTGGACCGGACCAGTAAAATCAAAGCATAATAAACTTATAAATTACCACAACTCCAAATTTATCCTTTGTATTAGTGCAAAAATGCTCACATTCAAGGCTTTATCTTTTAACAAAACATTGCAAACAACCTGAATTTTTTTAAAGAAAAATAAATTCAATTTCAACAACATTATGACTCAGTTTATCATTTACACATTACAACTTATAGGTCACAGTTAATCTACCCATCCATCCATTATCTATACACCGCTTTATCCTCACTAGGGTCACGGGGGGGCTGGAGTCTATCCCAGCTGACTCGGGCGAAGGCAGGGGACACCCTAGACAGGTCACCAGTCTGTCGCAGGGCTACATAGAGAGACAAACAATCACTCTCACATTCACACCTATGGGCAATTTAGAATGATCAATTAACCTCAGCATATTTTTGGACTGTGGGAGGAAGCCGGAGTACCCGGAGAAAACCCACGCATGCACAGGGAGAACATGCAAACTCCATGCAGAAAGATCCCGGGAAAGCCCGGACATGAACCAGGTATCTTCTTGCTGCAAGGCGAAAGTGCTAACCACTACGCCACTGTGCAGCCCCAGTTAATCTACGAAGACACAAAAGATTTAGTCACAGGTATCTGGAACTGAACAATATAGTGTTTTACTTTTTGATCAAAACGACAAAAGTCAGATTAAAAAAAAGACAAAAACCAAGGCAAAGTGTTACAAGAATGAAACACAAAATGACATAAACAAGACACAAAACAACAAAAGTGAGAAACAAATGACAAAAAATGAGATAAATGACACGAAACAAAAGAGAAAAAATTAGACAAAAAATTACAAAGCCACAAAAAGATTTCACAAATCGTAAAAATTAAACAAAAATTACATAAATGACAAACTAGACAAAAAATGACAAAGGGGGAAACAAAACGACCAAAAAATGGACAGACTACACAAGCGAGACAAAAAACACAAAACGACAAAAACCATGCTCAGAACAGTGAATAAGGCAAAACACAAAGTGACAAAAATGAGGCAAAAAACACAAACCAGACAACAAGGACACATGAAATGACATAAACGTGAGACAAACGACAAAAGTCAGACAAAAAAAGAGAAAAAAACAACAAAATCAAGACAAAATTTTACAAAAATGTAACACAAAATGACAAAAATAAGAGAAAAAAGCACAAGCGAGACAAAAAGGAAGCACAAAATGACAAAAGTCAGACAAAAAGACAAAAATCTATGAAAACAAGACAAAATATTACAAAAATGAGACACAATAAGACAAAACAACAATGAACAATATAGTATTTTATTTTATCATCGAAACAATTTGTCACGCTCTTGAAGTTATTCTAAATTTATAGTTTTACAAATGTGCAAATTGCAGTTGATGTCTTCTTTGTAATTTTTGCATTTTACAAAGTCGTCCCATATGTGTTGTTTTTGTTGTTGGTTCTTAATAATAAAGCCGTTACTTGAAGAAGAAGGTACTTTATATAAAGCTTGGCTTCATCACATGTACAGACAGGAATCTTCAACATATCTGAGCTCTACACTTAATCTACTCACAGAACCCCAAACGCCCCCTACTGTCCGGAGGTATAAACAGCATTCACATGAACCACTGATACTACGCAAATATGCATTTGCTGTTATCATTACATCTTCCTTTTTTTTTCTTTCAAAATAAACACATTTTACTTTCATAAACATAACCTCTCTCAGTTCAACATAAATAACTTATACTACTATTAGAATGACTTTTTTCCACATAAAACCATTTTTCAATTATAAACATAAAACCTTGCTCTGTCTTGACAAAATTAACGTTGTCTTCCTTATGTATATACTTACAGAATAATGATAGCTCTCTTTTTACTTAAGCTAAACTCAGTTAACTTAAAGTTAATAACAAAATCAGCTTGCACTAACCTCAGTCTGTACCACACAAGTACACAATTGTGCTTAAAACTTAAAGATATTATGACATCATAACCTTACAACCAACATATAAACACATTTAAATCTGTTCAATGAGTCTCTCAGGTGGCTTCACATTTCTTGAAGACTTTCTGAGTGTTTGTTCTTGCATATGGATAGGTGACTCAGGTGATGGAGTCTTGAGTGTGTGTTGAGGTTGTTCAGCAGCCTCAAACCTCTGTTCTCCAGTTGCAGGTTCCTTGAGAAGATCTCTGCGATTTCGTCTCAGGAGAGCTCCATCTTCTGTCTGAATGGTATATGACCTTGGTTGAACTTCACTCAGAACATTTGCTTTCTGTGTCCATGTGTTTGTTTTGTCTTTAAACCTCACTTGGTCCCCAGCATGCAGTTCAGGTAGGTTCTTTGTTCCTCTGTCATAATAGAACTTCTGCTTTGCTTTTTGCTGTTCCTTGAACTTCTTCACACTGTTTTCCTCCTTCGTCTTAAGTAGGTCATCCTGAATGGGCAGGTTTGATCTCAGGCATCGTCCCATAAGGAGCTGAGCTGGCGACACACCACACTCAAGCGGCGTTGTGCGGTATACCAGCAGGCTCTGGTAGAAGTCAGTGTCACTGTCTCGTGCCTTGCCCATCAGTCTTTTTACAGTTTGGACCGACTTTTCCACTAGCCCGTTAGACTGCGGGTAGTGAGTACTTGATGTTGTGTGAACAAAGTCCCATGCCATGGCAAACTGTCTGAACTTCATGTTGGCAAATTGTGGTCCATTGTCTGTAACAACTTCACTCGGCACACCGTGTCTTGCAAATATGGCTTTCATGGATGTAATCACAGTCTCTGCGGTCGTAGTGTGCAATCTACAGACTTCTGGATACAGGGAATAATAGTCTGTGACCACAATGTAGTCCTTTCCTCCAGAAACAAAGAGGTCAGCACCCACCTTCTGATAAGGTCGGTCTGGCACAGGGTGTGGCTTAAGTGGCTCTGCAGGATTGCTTGCTTGGTATTTTAAACATGTTGAGCAGTTTGACACCTCATTTGTCACATCCTGATTAATCCGTGGCCAATACATCACCTCGCGTGCTCTCTTTTTGCATTTTTCAATGCCAAGATGTCCTGCATGTATCTTCTTGAGCATGTCTCCTCGTAGACTCTTTGGAATGACTATTTTGCTTCCCTTGTAGATGATGCCTTCCACTACCGACAGTTCTGCTCTGCAGTTCCAGTACTCTTGAATAACAGGTAGGCTGTCTTGCTTACAGTTGGGCCATCCATCTATAATAGTTTTGCACAGTGTTTGTAACGTGTCATCTTTGCTTGTCTCTGTTTTTATGAGCTCCATTTTTCTATCTGCGACAGGCAGTGCGCTCGTGATCATGTTCACATATGCTTTTACATCATTGTCCATTTTGGTGTTTGCTGGCTCCTTTGGGTCAACAGCTCTGGATAAAGTGTCGGCTGTGTACATCAGCTTACCAGGGATGTACATCACATTGAGTGTGTAGCGTTGCAGTCGGATCATCATTCTTTGGATTCTCAGTGGACAGTCATTGAGTGGCTTCTGGAACAATGCAATCAGTGGTTTATGGTCAGTTTCAACACTGATTGCTTGCCCTGACACAAACTGGTGGAATCTTTCACAGGCATATGTTATACTGAGCAGTTCTTTTTCGATTTGTGCATATCTTGTCTCTGCGTCCGTCATGGATCGCGAAGCATATGCAACAGGCTGCCAGTCACCATACTTCTGCATAAGAACAGCTCCAAGCCCACTCTGTGATGCATCTGATGAGATCTTAATAGGTCTCACTGGGTCATAAAACTTCAGAACTGGCTCTTCTGTGAGCAACTTCTTCAAGTCACACCACGATTTCTCATGTTCATGATTCCACTCCCATTCAATTTTCTTTTCTGTCAGTTGTCTCAGTGGCGCCATCTTTTCAGAGAGATTGGGTATGAATTTTCCCATGTAGTTGATCATGCCATTAAACCTCTGTACATCCTTCTTGCATTGTGGCCTTGGCATATTTTCAATTGCTGACACTTTTCTGGGATCCGGTCTGATGCCTTCACTGCTCAGGATGTCCCCTACAAATGTCAGTTCCTTCACTCCAAGCTGGCATTTCTCTTTATTCAGCTTCAGATTTGCGTTTCTGGTTGCCTCAAGAACATTTCTCAGTCTCATGTTATGTTCTGTTTTTGTGCTTCCCCACACAACGATGTCATCCATTGATGTGTCCACTCCTTCCAGGTGCTCATAGATCATGTGTATGGTCTTGTGATACACCTCGGGTGCTGAAGCAATGCCGAATGGCAGTCGCCGGAATCTATATCTGCCAAATGGACTGTTGAATGTGCATAGTTTTGAACTTGCATCGTCTAGCTTTAACTGCCAAAATCCTGATGATGCATCCAGTTTGCTAAAGTATTTCGCATTTGCAAACTGTGACATTATTTCTTCTCTCGTGGGGAGTTTGAAATGCTCTCTCTGTATAGCTCTATTTAGATCTCTAGGATCCATACATACCCTTGGCTGTCCATTCTTTTTCTCAACAATAACAAGAGAACTCACCCACTCTGTTGGTTCATCGATCTTTTCAATCACCTCCAGGTTCTCCATCCGGTCCAACTCATCTTTCAGTGGCTTTTGAAGAGCAAATGGTACTTTGCGGCATGGATGAATGACTGGTGGCACACTGTTATCCACTCTGATTGTGTGTTCTCCTGAAAGGCAGCCAAGACTCTGGAACAGATCACTGTATTCTTTCATCAAATCATCATAGTCCATGTCATCGTCAGTTTCCACAACAAGCACTCTCTTGACTAGGTTCAGTCTCTCACAGGCATATAAACCTAGTATGGGCTGCACATTCTTTGGCACCACAATGAATGCTAGTCTATGTTCTTTGCCCTTGTGTGTCACTTTAACCATGCATTTTCCTTTCACAGGTATTTCTGCTCCTGAGTATCCACTTACTTTCACTTTAGTTGCATGTATTTTGGGTCTGGGTCTGATTCTCTTGAACTCTGCCTCTGATATGATGTTCACTTGTGCACCTGTATCCAGTTTAACCTCCATGTGCGTGTCATTCACTTTGAGTGTCATCATCCAATCCTTTTTTTCCACTTTGTTTTCTGTCACAGCATCTACATAGAATTCCTCAGTGTCATCTTCATCCACTGTATGGACTTTGCTTTGTTTTGGGGTATGACTTCTGCAGCACCGAGCATAATGGTTACTTTTGTTACTATGGAGGACTAAAAGTGCCAAAATTAAATAAATAAATACATCATTAAATAATTAATTAAATATGTCATTAATTAATTAAAATTGGAATTAAATATTTCATTAATTAATTAAAATTGGAATTAAATATTTCATTAATTAATTAAAATTGGAATGAAATACTTAAATGTGTTATTAAATAAATATATCATTAAATAATTAAATATGTCATTAATTAATTAAAATTGGCATTAAATATGTCATTAATTAATTAAAATTGGCATTAAATATGTCATTAATTAATTAAAATTGGAATTAAATACATAAATGTGTTATTAAATATGTCATTAATTTATTAAAATAACAATTATTTTAAGTAAAAAACATATTTCATTATTTCACTATTTAATTAATTATTTCATGGTCCTTGCGTTGCAGTGGATCATGAATTTATTTTATCTGTCAACCTCGCCCGTCAAAGTCGGTGGGCGGATCCTAACACCTGATTGGTTACCCTGCACATCAAGTCAAGGCAAATCGATTCCAGATAATGGATTGACGCAGAGCTTGTGAACACATTCCGATACACTGGGTGGCGCTATTCACCTCTACGTTGGTTTGGATACTCAATAAAACAAAACTTTATTAGCAACCGCTAAAGACTCGGTCCTCTTTCCCAAATGTTGATACATGCGGTGCAAGACAAATTTTCCTTTAGCATTTCCTTTAGCATCTACTCGGCGCGCCACGGCTCGTCTCGGTTTAGTTGTTTTTCCATTACATTGAGTACCACCTCATCGTGGGTTGAGTCGTCATAGCACGGTGGCCCGAAAGTCCCTTACCGTCATTTTTGTGCGACACAAACGCAATGCAACAATGTACATGGAGGCGATAGTACACCTGCTGCTCGGTCTGTGGCTTTCTGTCAGATTCAGAGTAACAGAAGAGTCGGAGAAAGCTGAGAGCGGCGAGTCGAAACACTCAGGAGACACACAGGAGAGTTTGGGAGGCGATACAGCAGTATCAAGCTGAAGACAAGAGGATATGAACGAGACGACATATAAGGGTAAGCTAATGCTAGTTCGCTAGCTATCGTGTATCAGTCCTGTGAACGACCCTGTAATGGCTGCAGTTTGTCGCTATTAGGTATTAAAATATGTATGCTGTGTATGTGTTTCAGATGCTCTCTGATGAGACTTCATGGGATTTACCTGAAGCAGCAGCACATGAGCCTGCAGTGGCACAAGGTGTAGAGGAGGAGGGCAGAGATGTACAAGATGCACTGATGCACTACGTGTCATGCAAAAGTTAAAAGTTGTTCTTCTTGTTATACTTCTGTTTTTCTGTCCCCGGACCGCTATTGTTTTCTTTAATGCAATTCTGACAATAAACTTTTGTAGATGTGTCTATGCTATTGTTTGTTTGTGAAGGTTAGCAAGATTAAATAAAAAATTAAACGCCAAAAACATTAAAACAGCTGTTTTAAGAAAATTCCAGTTTGATAAATCAGTATTGCTTTGGTGTAATTCAGTCACCAGAATTATGAACCATAAAGGAGTTTGTGTTAAAACATGTTAAATCCCATTAAACACAAATACATTATTAGGGAATATAGAATTGTTTGGTTCAGACTGTTGACTCTTTTCCTACCAGTGTCTTAACAGACAAAATGAAAAGTTATGATGCAATCACATAAGTCACAAAATAGTTTATTAGTCAGCAGCAAAATCAAAACTATTTACAATGTGCAAAGTACAAACTGTGGTGGGCCTCTCCTACAGTGGAGGGCTAAAAGTAAAACTATATACAACTACAGGTGCTGGTCATATAATTAGAATATCATGAAAAAAGGTTGTTCATTATTTCAGTAATTCCATTCAAAAAGTGAAACTTGTATATTATACTCATTCATTACACAGAGACTGATATATTTCAAATGTTTATTTCTCTTAACTTTGATGATTATACCTGAATACTAACAAAAATCTCAAATTTGGTATCTCTGAAAATTAGAATATTGTAGAAAGGTTCAATATTGAAGACACCTCTAATCAGCTAATTAACTCAAAACACCTGCAAAGGCCTTTAAATGGTCTCTCAGCCTAGTTCTGTAGGCTACACAATCATGGGGAAGACTACTGACCTGACAGTTGTCCAAAAGACAAGCTTTTTCGTGATATTCTAATTATATGACCAGCACTTGTAAATCTCAAGTCTATGGGAGGTGGACTCGCTCACACTCGCCGGCTGCCCACTGCCTACCCAGCTACCCCAGCTGCCCCAGCACACCCAGGAATGACTGGTTGAAGGCAGTATTCTGGGCCAGCCTTCATTCTCTCTTGCCTCGCTGAGGAGCAACCAGATGTTCTCATCATGCTGGGCATGACTCCACTCCTCCTCAGCCTGCATCTCCACAAGTACGCTAGGAAGGTCCAATTTTCTGTGGCCCCCTTTCCTCTTGCCTAGACCAAAGACAGAAAAGTGATCAGAGTCAGCTTTAATGGCCAAGTAAGTACACAATATACACAGAATTTGGTTTCGGCTGTTGGTGTCATCCTAGGAATATGGAAGAGAATAATAAAAAATAAACAATAGAAAGAGGAACAGGGAGGAAAAAGAAATAGTAGTAAAATAGAACACAATATAAACAGAAATGTACAGCTAGACTGGAATGTATGAACACATTAGCAAAATGGTAATTGCTATAAACACAGTAGTGGCGATTTTTGTGTACAGGGCACTGTAGTCCAAATGTCCAGGGTGAGTGGGGTCTCTGATGATGTTTTCTGCAGTCCGTACTATGGGCTGTAGTCTGTTTCTGTCCTGCTGTGTGGTTGATCCAGAGGTGCACAGGACAGATTGTATGACTGCAGTGTAGAACTGGATCAACAGCTCATGTGGCAGGCCATGTCTCCTCAGCTGTCGTAGGAAATACATCCTCTGCTGAGCCTTTTTCAGGAGGTCCTGAGAGATTGTAGTCCCCAGGAGCTGGAAGGACTCCACAGCTATGATGTGATGTGTTTAGCCACCCCGTCCATCCATTTTCAATCATGATCATGTCTTTGATACTTTAATAAACTTCTGGCACTCTTCGCTTTAACCAAAGCACAAGCAGTAACTGCTCCACCACAAACAAAAACGACGTGGTGTGAACTTCATTTCATCCTGTGCACATTTTGGAGTTGCTAAGAAGAGCCTGTGTTTTCTCATTTTTATGTATATTTTCATTCAGTTTCACAGCTACCTAGTGACTATAAGAAGAATGGTTGCAATACTACACCGCACCAGAACGTAAATTAATTAGAGTGACTTACTTGTTAAATCAATAGAAAATAAATGCAGCTGCATGTGTTCTGTTTATGTGTCACTGTAGCTACATGTAGCTTTCATCAGGCGTTCCTGAGCTGGCTGCTGCACAGTTTGCATTTACACCTGCCTCAATTCTTGGTCATTGGTCTCGTTGTTCTGATCATGCTTGCAGGCATTTACACCTGTAGTAATAATAATACGAAAATCAACCATGCTCTCTGTTTACCGTGTCTTACCGGTGATAAGACGTTGCTGTGACGTGCTGGTGTCGGTGTCCGAGCTGGTGCTGGAGAGGAGACAGGGCAGCCGGGGGCTCCGCGACGGAGGTGGAGTAGGCTTCGCATGTGGAAAAGGGATTCTTGAACAGAAAATAAACACTCACTCTAAGTACAAGAAAAACACGGCATGCTGACTGAAGTATTAGCTTCTGAGAGCTAAACGTTAGAAACAGCAGCACGAAATACAAGCAGAGCACGGAGTTAGCGCCGATGGCTAACTAGTTATCTTATTGTCTGCTACAGGAGACAACGACGTTACTTTCTAAAAATACTTGTTTGCTTAAAAGAAGGTTGCCACCAATGGAATAAATGATGTATAAGTTTCTTGAAGTCACAAAACACTCACCGTTCTCGAACGTCTCCAACAATGCAGCGGCTGAGTCTCCCTCCTGTTGCTCGCCGGTGCGGTGCCAGTAAATAGCTTCCATTAAACCTCTTCCAACACCTCCTGGTTGACCCACGCCGGCCGTTGTGGTCCTGGGTGGACCGATGGTCACTTTTGAGCTTTTTCAGCTTCTCCCTACACTGCTTCTGTCCTCTTTATATACAGTCTACTGTATATGTGAGCGGCCATCCGCTCAGAGACCTCCTGATAAACTTTCTCCGTCCAGCTCTCTCTGTATTCTTTGGTCCGCCACCAAAGACAAAGTCTCGACCTCTTCATTCACCCACGGTACAGGTCTGGCTGTCACATTAAAATTATGAAGAACAGAGAGTTTCGTGAAGAGCAATGCACACCGTCGCTGTTTACAGTCATTTTTTAATGCAGGATTTTGTTTTCGTGCTGAAGTTGCTCTGTGTCGTCACTCCCTGTCCAATCAGTGGCCCTGCACTATGTAAACGCCACATTATCGGCTCATCTCAGCTCGCTGGGAACCTCAGCCGAGAAGGTGCTGAAAATTAGTCCGTATGGAAACGCTCGCAAACAAAGATGAGACGAGCCGTACCGTGCCGAGTAGATGCTTGTGGAATCGCGGCTAAACAAAGACGAGCGGAGCCGTGCCGCGCCGAGTAGGTCCTAAAGGAAAAGCGCTCGACACTCCGAGCATCGCTGCAATTTGACAGGCTGGTAATCCACAAAGAACGTGATGTTCCAGAACTTCCCTCGGTATGCCAAACGCCCTGGTCCCTGTGTGTGCTCCTGTTGCACCCTGGTACCAGAAAACCGGCGGAGTACTTCCTCTAAATTTGCAGTCACTCTACGGTCAACATCTTGGTCGGAAAGTGCGGAAATAACTTCAACAACGTCAATAAATTCCTCTGCTTTACACGCTACATGCTCGCGGTAGCAGGTCCTGCTTCCACATACTCTGCAAGGTCTAAAATATCTCTCACCAACTCTCTAGAAAGTTCACAGCGACTCTCCCTCTACACAGCCTCCATGTTTAGAAAGACTTCTACTTCCGGTTTCAAGGCAGACAAAAGCAGTGGATTAGACTAGATTCACGTTAGTCCCGCCCACGGACTTTGACGGGCGAGGTTGACAGATAAAATTAATTCATGATCCACTGCAACACAAGGACCATGAAATAATTAATTAAATCGTGAAATAATGAAATATGTTTTTTACTTAAAATAATTGTTATTTTAATAAATTAATGACATATTTAATAACACATTTATGTATTTAATTCCAATTTTAATTAATTAATGACATATTTAATTCCAATTTTAACTAATTAATGACATATTTAATTATTTAATGATATATTTATTTAATAACACATTTAAGTATTTAATTCCAATTTTAATTAATTAATGACATATTTAATTCCAATTTTAATTAATTAATGAAATATTTAATTCCAATTTTAATTAATTAATGACATATTTAATTAATTATTTAATGATGTATTTATTTATTTAATTTTGGCACTTTTAGTCCTCCATATGTTACAGTTGTTGCATGTTTTGCCATATGCCGGACATTTTTTAGGAGGATGCTGCGTGCCACATCGACCACAAGTCTTTTCTTTACCGTCTCTGTTAACTGGTGACTTTGATTGCTGTTTAATCTCAGAGGCAGCACTCTTTTTATTGACTCTGTGTGTGTTCTTGTTCACAGCATCTACCTTGCAGCTGTCACTGACCAGTTCTTTTGCTTGCACTTTTACAGTCTCAGCCGCTCTGCACAGTTTCAATGCTTTTTCCAGGTCGAGATTTTCCTCCCTCAGTAGCCTCTCTCTTAGACTATTATCAGGAATCCCGCACACAAGTCTGTCTTTTATTAAAGAGTCTGTCAGTCCTCCAAATTCACACGTCTTACTTCTGTTCCGTAGCTCTGTTACATACTGATCAATTGTCTCTCCTGTCTTCTGTACACATGTGAAGAATCTGTGCCTCTCAAATGTCACATTTCTCTTATGTATGCAGTAAGCTTCAAAATTCTCCATTATCTTATTTAGCTTCATTCCGTCTCCATCAGCAAACGTGAAGTTATTATAAACTTCTAGTGCATCCTCACCCACTACGTGTAAAAACACTGCCGCTTGCTTTTTGCCACTTGCCTCGTCAAGTCCAATTGCCGATATGTACAAAGCAAAGCGTTGCTTAAATCTCCTCCAATTTTCAGCCACATTCCCAGTAAGCTGAAGGGCGGGTGGTGGGTGTAAGCCGTCCATGTTGTCGTCGCTAGTCCTCTTTCTCTCACGACCAGTTAGCAACACAAAGTTCACTGCTGAGCTGACGCGTCGGTACTGTTAGCTGGGTAGCTAACATTAGCTTTCCTCGGTAGCTCGTCCTCGTTGTTTATATTTGCGTCTGTTACCTCTCTTCAAGACCACGTTCTGACACCATGTGTTGTTTTTGTTGTGGGTTCTTAATAATAAAGCCGTTACTTGAAGAAGAAGGTACTTTATATAAAGCTTGGCTTCATCACATGTACAGACAGGAATCTTCAACATATCCGAGCTCTACACTTAATCTACTCACAGAACCCCAAACGCCCCCTACTGTCCGGAGGTATAAACAGCATTCACATGAACCACTGATACTACGCAAATATGCATTTGCTGTTATCATTACACCATGGGCCAGATTGGACCTTCTGGCGGGCTGGTTCTGGCTCGCGGGCCGCATGTTTGACACCCCTGCTCTAAAGGCACAAAAATCCTCAGGTAGCTGTTCTATTGATTTTACTCGCATTTATTAGCTGGGTTATTGGCATCATTGCCATATTTTGTCCATGTTTATGCAATCAAATGAGATATTGATTTACTTGTCATGGATAAAAAAAAAAAGTCAGAGCACCTGTTTAAGTTGGAGAATAAACAGCACAAGCCAACTAAAAAAAAAGAGAAAAAAAAAAGAAAAATCAATGCTGTTGTTTTTGGAGTGCGGCCCAGATGTGTTTTGTGTGTTTCAGAACGAGGAAACTTTTAGTCAGGATGTTTAGAGAAAGACACACTGCTGCACATTATGAAGTGTGGCTGTTCCCAGACAGCCTCATGCATTATGGTTATAATCTGCACGTCAGGCTGGTTCACCAGCAGTGACACAGAGCTGCAGGTATGCTGCCCTGCATGTAGGACCTGATCGGGTAGCTGCTACATAACACCACACCTCGCTCCAAACAAAGCCAGGAGGGGAGGTTTATGTATTTTTAGCATGTTGTGTTTAGATTATTCTCACCAGGTTGCAGGAATGGTTCCTCTCATGTCCGGAGAGCATTACGGTATGGACATTGTCTCTACGTCAGGCTAGCTAACTTCAGTTCTGGGAGGTCCATTTCTCAAAGATGTATTGTGACTTTGTATGGAGGCTTTTACACTCCAGATGTAATCAGAAGGCTTTTAAACTTACATTCATCATGTTTTAAAAGACTAGCTCAACAATTTGGGACTATAAATGAAGCTCATTTGCTTTGCATGAGAGGACTGATGCCACTCTACCTCAGTTCTGCGCAAACGTGACAATACTCAGCTACATAACACCCCTTTAAAATGGCAACCTGTCATTGTTAGGACTTGGTTTTTGTACAGTTAATCAAGCATGCCAATTAATGAATATTAAAGATGCTGCCAGGTGATTTTTTTTCACTGACAGGCCCAAGATAGCTGTTTCTAGCCAGTCACATCCCAAAATAGGTTGAATTTCTGCCTTAAGACTCACCACCATCCAACCGAAGAGTTTTAATCCTCAAAGTAATAAAAAGAACATTTCAATGCCCTGGTGTGTCTTTGTGATAAAGCCTCGTAATATGTAGTATTTTACAGATACTCTTCAGAGATATAAAGAGACACTTCACTTAAATCAGTGTTTAACTGATAAAAGATGTGAGATGACCCACATTTAGACACCGATTCAGTGACATGAACTCTTTAAAGCAGTGGACAGGATCCGCCTGTGAGATATGGCGACTTGTTTTAAGGGAGCAGATGGTATAACAATACATGTTTACGAGTACAAGAACACGACTTGGCATTCAGACAATGTGATTAAAATCCAGCTTTCATGTTTGGCACGTTTGAACGCAGGTGGATTGACAAGTGTTTCACACAGAGACGAGATATGGAAGATGACCCTAAAGATAAGGCACATCACGCTCAAACACAGACACCTGAGTAGATAAACTTCACCTAGATAGAGAAAAAAGGGGAGCGTGTGGAAGCTGAAAATTTATTCTTGAGCTTCTTTAGAAAACACTTCAAAGACATCCCACTCAATCAATTACGCTCTAATCTTTACAAACCCAAAATGAGGCTTCAGCATCTCCCACCCAGCGAGCCGTGAGAGGCCCACGAGAACTTGCTCACCATGACTGTATATGTGATTGTGTGAAGCAGCGGCGACTTGTGTCCGCTAACAGGCCCACAGGGACCAACATGTTCTCTAAAGTGTTTGAAATACTGCGTCTGGAGTCCACACTTCAGACCACCTGCACCCACCACCACAAACACGCAAACATAAACACACGCACACTGCAGGCTATCCCTCCATCTGATGCCTGCTGACTCTTCTTGGGAAATGTGAAGGCAGGCTGGTTAATGATAAACCCTTCCAGAGGATGAGGCTTCATCATCAGAGGAGGTGTTTCCAGCCTCACATCATATCCACAGGAAACCCTCCTCCTCCTCAACCCACTCCGAAATCCAGCAGTAAACAGGCTGAAAAATGACAGTGTTTATCCTCGTTTGTAATTTATTTATTTTTCACCAGTGATTCAAAAATAGATAACCGCTAACCTCACTGTCTTTGCTGACGTAACACCCCAGATGAGGATTTCATCAAATGTGCACAATGTGATGGTGAGACATAATGTTGTGAGGCTCTTCAAAAGAGGAATAATCTCCCACACATTTTCTATTTCTAAGTCAAAAATTCCCATGGGGCGCTGAAACACAGAGGAGGTAAAACACACACACACACACGCACGCACGCACGCACACACACACACACACACAGAGGCACACAGTCGCTCAGATCTACACACAGCAGGAAGACAAGAATCACAAACACATATGTGGAGGTGCTGTTAACCGTGAAAGATTTCCACTTTGCCACATCATGCATGAACACCACAGCACTGTGTTTCTGGTCAGTTACCTGCTGTAGATGAGACACGGCGTGTTGTTGAGCTTCCTGTCCGACTGGTACCTCCTGAAGTCCTCCCATGCGTCCTTCAAGGCCGTCAGAGACAAGATGACACAGATGGGGATCAGAGCTACTTCAGGCTGGAAGGCGTTCACCACTGGGATAAAGTTCAGAATAGCCAACCCCACGAAGTAGATGTTGGCCAGACGGTGAAACTGCTCAAAGAGGTTCATGGGGATGAAGAGGAGGAGGGTGTATTTGGTGGTTTTGATGGCGTTTGATGGGAAGTGGCGGTTGGGTTGCTTCGCTTTCTCCAGTCCCTCATAAGGCAGGTTGGACACCAGGTTGCGGAGGTCCTTCTCCCGGGCCCTCTGACCTCGCAGAGCGTCCCTCATCAGGGCCAGGGGGCTCCTCCACGTCATGGCTCTGGTTTTTGATTTTCCTCTTCTCACTAGCTTTTATTTTCCATCCTCTCAAAACTCATCGCTCCTTCGGGTTAAAGGGCCTCTCCTCTTGCCCATGCTCCTCCTTTTAGTGTTTCTCTATGAATGTGTGAGGCCTGTGTGTTGAAACAAGTGACAGCACACCTCTTCTGAGTCCGCCCCTTGCATTGACAGGTGTGTTTGCATTCCTTGCGCTGGATCGGTTAGGGGAAGCCAACTAATTACACCTATAAACGTAACTGTGAGTGCTCCAGTGACTCAGCTGATTATTCTCATTTTGGCAAAATCTGTAATTTTCCCGTCACTTTGGACCATGGTGGGTCACTGATACCTGTGTGGTTTAGTAGGTCTCACCAAAAAAAATAAACATTATGACAGCATATACAAAATAAAACCCACAAATGAGCTGACAATCTGATAGTGGTAGAGCAGGAAATTGGTGTAGTGGGTCATAAAGAGATGTGAACTGACACAACACTGAGCAGACCGCCGGGGGCAAACATATATGAAGAGTCAGCTGAACAGAGAGAGCTCACACACCAGATACAGGAGTGTACAGATGGAGAATGAAGGTCACACTGTTATAAACACACCGTGAACTCAGTTGTTCTTCGTAATAAGATTTAAAATAATAAGACTCTTTATTGGTGTTTTACAGGAAGACGTGGTTCTCAGTTGTGTAGTTGTTTCCACAGAAAGGTCAGAGGTCAGAAGCTTTGACAGGTGGAATATTTCTCGTCACCACTTCAGGAGGACAGACGCTTGTAAAAATTTCAGGTTCGCGTGTTGAGAGTCGATCTCGTCGATCTCGCAGAAGTGGGGTGAACAAATCTGCTCGCATGAGTGTGTGTGTCAGACTCTTACGTTTGATGGACTACAACAAATCAGCTTCTTGCACAGATGGCATGCATGTAGGATGCTTTCTACTTCCTCATGTTGACATATGTTGTCTTTTCCAGAGCAAGCTGCCAAACCTGTTTAAACAGGCCTGATTTGCATCGGGTCAGCCACTTATTGTGCTTAAATTTAAATTTCAAGCTTATTTATAGCAACGGGGTGAAGGTGTATGTTGTAAAGCACCTAGAAATAAATGGAGCTTTGTTTTGTAATTTTAAAGACTCCATGCATCTCTTGCAGGTGATTTATTATAAATCAGAGTTTTAATTATTTTCTCCTTGTCTGTAAATAGACGGCATCTCTCCCTGGTAGCTCAGCGTGTCTTTCCATCAAGTAGAAGAGCAGCAGGGAAATGGCGTGATGCGAGTGTGGTCGACTCACCCTCTCACCCGTCCCAGTCGGCTCTGGCTAGGTTTGGCTTGGCTGCCACACTGACTTCACAGTGGCACAGCTGTGAGTCCACACAACACACACGCACACACACACGCACGCGCACGCGCACGCACACACACACACACACACACACACACACACACACACACACACACACACACACACAGAAAACAAAACACATTCTTTGAACTGCAGCACACTCCGCATGATTCCAAAGAGCAGAGGTCTGTGCGTTACTAATTACGCCAGTGACATGGAAACACTACAAAGCAGAAAGCATCTGCCTCCTCCCTGCCCCCTCTTTCTTACATGTCAACACTAATGCCCTTTTGAAAAGAGAAAAAGGAAAGGATAGAGAGAGTGTGTGTACGTGTGTGTGTGTGTGTGAGAGAGAGAGATAGAGAGAGAGAGAGAGAGAGAGAGAGAGAGAGAGGGCCAATTTAGCACAAACCATCTGTCTACTGTAGTGAGATAATACATCTGTTATAGTGAGGGGCAACAGTGGTGTAGACCTGATTTTTACCAATGCATGGAGGAACCAGGAACAGGGTTTCGTGTCACGTTACATCATTTTTTACAGCTATTATGCTTTTTTAGATAGTTTTTACTCCCAGAAGCATCACATTAACACATTTCCTCACACGCACAGCCCTACTCAGAGCATGATTCTGTTCTCTCTAAAACAAACTCTGGCTCTAAAACACTCAAACATGAGCAGTCTTTCTCTCTCTCCATTGTATGTTCATTGTTGAAAAGCCTGCCAGTGAACATTTAAGGTTTTCTGTGTATTTAAGCCAAACTCAAAATCCAACCTTCCTTTATTTCTAATTCATCATCGGATATTTCCTCAGTTGGTGTCTCATTGTGTTCTTTCGGTCTTCTAAGTTCAAAAAAATCAAACATTAGTTATACATTAGTGCCCGATAGAACAAAATCCCTTTTAAAATATTAAATATTCAGGGTTTTGCACCATCAAATATTCACCAGCCTCCTTTTAAGTGGTCAGGTCAGGAAGCGAGTGCAGAGTGCGAGTCGGTTTGCTGACTCGAAGGGAGGATGCAGTTAGAGGTCGAGGCATGGCTGCTCAGATGGACATGCTCTCTTTCTTGGCCTTTATTTCCTTTCTTTTCCTTACTTTCTTTTTTCTGTAGCAGGCGCTCCAGCCCCTGTAGCCAGAGGGCAGCAGTAAAGTAACCACAGAGTGCCTCCATATCTATGGCTCTCTGCGTTAATGTCCCCCGAGGCCGGGGTTGAGCTCAGCTCCTGCTCCAACCCCAGCCGAACCCATCGCGCTCAGCCCAGGCCACCACCGCGGCCTCTCGCTCCAGCTCCTCTGCTTCTCCATCCATTATGCAGCCAATAGTCCCCAGCTGCAGTGCTCGCATCTCCCTGTTCACCCCTAACATTCGCCTCTCTCACTCGCCTACTCATTCGCTGTGTTGGGTTTAGTTGTTCACTCGCTCATTCAGACACTCAATCAGCCATGAGCCCGACAGCCAGCAATCAGCGTCGCATTCACTCAGGACACATTAAACCGCCACCCATGTACTCTGTTATTGAAGTGATAGACTGAATTGAGTTTTAATTGAATTTAGATACATCTTCATAATTGCTGACAATCATTACACAAGATATTTACAGTCATTATGAAATATTACAATTGGAATTTACAGAAACTTTATACAAAATATGCCTGACTTCAATGCCTGGATAGTGGGGTCCTTGTTAAGTTGTTTCTGGAGAGCAAAACATTGACCCAAGAGTCACTGGTGTCTGGAAGTGCTTTAGTTTCAGCAAGTAGATGCTTTTTAGAGTCCATTAAAAAGAAAAAAAGAGAGAGAAAAGTCCCAAAAGTACAGAGTCAGCAAAGTTGTGAATTGTGTTTTCATTTTTTCCTCAGTTAAATTGCTCTTTTCTTTTTTCTTTTTTTTTTTTGACTGAATGGAACATTTGATCTGTAATTCAACTGGAAAAACAACAACAAAGACCTATTTAAATAGAATAAATCCATAATATTTACACAATAATGTGAGTATTGATCTATAAAAATGAATCATCTCTTTTTCTTTAAACATGATTTATGTTTATCTACAGTTTTTCAAAACAGAAACCTAATCACAATGGAACGCATCATACGTCTATCATTCAATTCTACTGATAATGATGATTGTGGATTGCCATATTTATGCAGCAACTCTGGTCGCAATGAAACTCAGCTCATCAGAAAAGTTCTTACACCAGCTTAAGTCGTGTCAAAGCCATTCTCCACCTCTGAAGCTCCTCCACGCAATGGCAGAAAGCACAGAGTCGAATGTTCTCTTTAAGCAAAATAAATAAAGAAGTAAATAAATAAATACACATGGTGAAATGAACTTGATTCTGTCAGCACAGCGAAAAAGCAAAAACATAAACTTGGCCAAAGCGTCAGTGTACACAGTTCTGCTCCTTCACCAGATAATGTGGGACCTTTAACAAACTGAGGAAGCTTTTTTTTTTCTGTTCAGCATTGGCACCATTAAAGTCCCACAGGGATGTCCAAAGAGGAGAGCGCCCCCTGCTGTTCACCTGCTGTCATCCAGCGACGATCAAACCTTCCCCCCAAGTGAGCCGAGCCACCCCAAAGCTGCAAACTTCAACTCACAGAATAACCTCACCTACTAAAAACTAAAATGTTTTGCGCTCCGTCATCATCATGGCTGAGATGCAAATGAAATCAAACATAAGCATGCTTTTAAAGGATGTTTTTGATATACAGTAATTATAGGAAAATAGACTATTAAGGATGACTCCTTTAAAATTATTTATAAAGCTTTCTTGGATGCAGACAGCTCAGCTACGAAGTAAATAGATACTAAACAAAAGAAATCCTTAAAGTATATGCAAACACAAGCATAAATATTTGATCCACAGAGAGTAAGCTACGAATGACAAATATTAGTGATATATTGAAATTTTGGAACAGGCACCATTTCTGTCTCTTTAAAACTCTTCTTTTTTCGAGTGCTTGTCAGTCGCTTTAAGGTGTTTCCCAAAATCCTAAAAGAGTCACTGCTGACTGAAGTGTTGGGGTGCTGCTGCAGTCCATCTAAAAGTCTTTGCATTCTCCTTACTTTTCCTATAACGAACCAGCTAAAAAAAGTTGGTGCACTGTTCATCCTCTCATTCATCTCATCTCACGTCATCTCTCTTTCTTGATTCCACTCATCTCCCCTGCATCCCTCCCCTCCTCACTCTCTCTGCCCCCCCCACCCCACCCCCACCCCACCCCACCCCACCCCACCCCACCCCACCCCCACCCCCCCACCACCTTCCTTTACATGCCTCCCACGACCTGGCCACCGGACTCCGCCGGGTTTAATGGACGTAGTAGAGCCAGTAGACCACGTTGAAGAAGGAGAAGACAGTGGGGAAGATCATCCTGGACCACTTGTCAATAGAGTTCACGTCGGACAGATCTGGGATGTTCACCTTGAGCTGAGAGGCCCGTCTCCGTAGGCGTGATTTCTTCTGGGCGTGGCGCTCCAAGGCGCTGTGGCCATAGTTCTGGCGGGCCATGGCAGCTCTGCGGTACTGCAGTGTCGAGCTATCATAGGCCAGCATAGTGTTGCGGGGGTCTCCGGGCGCTCCCAGTCCCCGGGACAGATCCCCGGCACCACCCATCTCATTTTTCATCTCCAGGGTGCTGAACAGGATGTTGTCGTCGGGGGTCATCTGTGTGAAGGTGCAAAAACAGGTGGAGCCATGAGAAGTTACTGCCTAGGGGAAATCTGAGAGAGTTTTTTAGTCAAAACAAGCATAGATCAGTAAGCAAATTCACTGTGTAAAAATACTGATGAGGTGCTAGAATGGGTAATGCAAATGAGTCAAAAAACTGTGTTACTTACAGTGAAGAAAAAATTTTAAGAACTTTAAAAGCACTAAATATATCATTGATCATCTTGTCAGTCAATATCTGAGTGATAATACGACCACAAGACTATGAGGTAACATTCCTGGAAGAGCACAACGCACTCCACAAACTAATTCTCATGGAGAAATCTTCATTGTCATCTCAGAATTTCAACCAGAGTGTGGTTAAAATTCTGCCAATTCACAAGACAAACTGAATAAAAAAAGAGAAAGCAAAGGAAACAAAATGTGACAGGAGAAGGTTGAGAGAAATAGTAAAGACTTTGCAAAGATGGAGGAGAAGCTAAAAGGGTCGGGGCAGGTCAGAAAGGACGTTGTGGGAAGTGAATTCGGATCAACATTTCTTCATCCATAGCCTGACTTCTGAGGAAAACATCCCTATAATCCAATCCCGTCCTGCTGCAAATGTCAGCTTGATGCATTTTGTTGTTTTTGTGTAACTGACTTTGAATCGAAGTCACTTAGTTGGTACTATTCATCAAACTGCAAATGATTTATTTCTCTTATTTGACGATTCTTTTTTTTTTCCCCAGTTGCTTCACTTTGTTTTAAGCGATTAATCAATTGCCTCAAAGACTGTGCAGTATTTGTTTCTGGATGATATTATCCTAGGAGAAGCTACTGATGTTTTCTTTTTCTCTTGCCATATTTGTCATTTCCCATTAATTCAGATGTACAGCCCAAGTTAAGATTAAATTAATGCCTGCAGAAATCAAACTGCTGAGCCATGTTTGTCAGGAAAATGCATGAAGAGCAAACCAAGAGAGGGAAAAAACACAATGGTGGGAGTGATGATCAAGGTTGCCTTAAAACTCTATAAAAATCAAAGAAATGCACAAAAACTACAGCATTTTCCTCTGATCTGGATTGATTCAGATTGATGACATTGTTAGTTTTGACTTTCAAAACCTCCAGTACCTTATTTCTTTGCTCGCCTAGTCCTAATGCGGCATCGTCCACAAAGATGGGATCCCACATCGAGTCATATGCGTCAATTTCCCTCTGTTTCATTCTGGCATACAGAGCATCATCTCTCTGAACTACATTTCCCACCAGCCACTGCAAGCATACAAAATCAGCACTGTTACTTAGGTGGAAATCGTAGCTTGCCACACTCAGAAGGAAAGGGTGTTTTATTTTTTTCTTTTTACGTTGCTGTTGTTCTTGCTAACTTTAGCAGCTGAATAAAATTTAAAGAGAAGGCTTTGGCACCGCAGCCAGTGAGTTTTTCCGAGGCGCCTTGCCCTTTGGGAGACACAGAAATATGGAGATAAAGTATAAGCAAGTCATTGCTTCTGCATTCACTCTTTCAGATCCTAGTCTGAATAATCAAGTTGATACACAAGGCTATACCAGTGAGAAAATGGAGAGCTAGAGCAGGAGTAAAGAGTGCTGGTAAAGGACATCAAGCGTTGATCACAGCATCACATTGACCTTGAGAGGAGAAGAAATCATTTGCTCCCACAGAAACAAACACACACATTAACAGACAGCACAGATACCTCAAGAGGACGTTTTCACCCCTGCACACGCACCTTGTTGGGGTCGGGTCTCAGCTTCTCGTTATTGGCCGTGGCTGCTTTCTCAGCCGCCTTCTTCTGCCGCTGGGGGCCCTGGCCGAAGAAGATGTAGTTGACGAAGGCGTACTCCAGCAGGGCCAGGAACACAAACACAAAGCAGCCCATCAGGTACATGTCAATAGCCTTGACGTAGGGGATCTTAGGGAGCGTCTCTCGCAAGTGGGTGTTGATGGTGGTCATGGTCAGCACCGTAGTGATCCCTGGAGATCAGCGGAGTCAAACGTTTAGAGACTTTTAGATGCTGTGACATATTTCTTTTTACCATCATCTGTGCTGCAAAAAAGTGGATGTTAAATTTACACAACTTAAGTTAAAAGCAAGATTTGCAGTGTCTACTACTTTCATCCAGAATGAAGTATCTTCAATGGTTGTTAGATGGAAAATTTTGACAGCTTATTCTCCTCGGGGATGAACACTTTTAACTTTGGAAATGTTGTGACTTTTCCTCTTGTATCACGAGCAGGTTGGCATTTGTGGGTTTGAGTGAAATGTTTCAACTTTTGGTCGGATTGAAATAAAACTTTGGTCCAAACATTCATGCTCCCCTCAGGATGAATTCTACCATTCTCAAAAACTATTTCCATTCCCATCATGCATAGCTGTACTTAGAGTTACAGTGCTATCATGCTAAACTAAATGATAAAGACATTATATTTGGCCATTTAATGATGTCACCGTATTAGCATTTCAGCCCAAAGCACCACTGTGTTGCGGTGAGTCCAAAATCATTTGATATGACATGTTCTACTATACCTGAAGCTGCTAACTGCTGAAAAAACTATATGTCTGCTATAACAGAAAAACTAAACTGGTCTTATATTGGAATTTTCCCTCCATCAAAATAATAGAGAGCAGGTGCTCATCTTCAAAGCAACGTAAGCATTCATGTATATCATGTACATTATATAATGTATATTTATAGCAAACAGAAAAGCCAGAAAGATTGTGAGCCCATATGGTTAAAACAATCTGTCCAAACCTCCTGAGACTGCAAGTATGTGTGTTTCATAACATAGAAAGATAACCAATCATGTATCTAAAAGGACACAGAACAAACTGCAGGCCATATGAAAAGCATCCCATTGCTACTGTAAACATTTGCTATTAGTCACAGCACGATTCACCTGTTTTCTACATTTACATACACGTATTGTGTTTGATAAATTAGTCATCTGCCTGCACAATCTGCATTTGGTCAGATTCACACGTATTATAAATAACCCAGCAGCCAGCAGTGTCACTGTAGCGCAAAGCCTCGCCTCTCATTGGCTGCACTCTCTCCCTGCACGTTCTGCAGGATGCTGAGGGCAGGCACATCTTTAAATTACGTTACCCTCCGAACGCACCGTCTGGGGCTCCAACTAGCTTGTGTCCCACATCAGAAAAAACAAATGATGTGTGACAAGAGCGACACACATAGAGCTCAAAGCCATCCCCCTTCTGCTGCTAGTTTGACATTGGTTGTAAAAATGTTTATGGTGCGTTTAAGGAGACGTTGCCACCTTTTGTTTCAGCTGTAATTTGGCTGCAGTCTGACTGTGATAAGCCGGGATCTCCGGCCAGCAAGAAGCTCCGATAGACAGACAGGCAGAGAGAAAGACAGCACGCTTCAAGGTCGAGCTGCAGCGCTTCTCGCGCTGCATGAGTCATGCATATAGTCATCTTTGAACAACAGACATTTAGCCAGGCAGCCTATCACACTCTGCTGTCACACACATGCTTAGAGCTAATGAGAAAAAAAAAAGTAAATGCTGGGAAAATAAAAAGCCAAAACATCCAGCTCATTATATACACAGCAATGCATAGATCTAAAGCAAATGTAAAAGGCTATGTGTTAAATGGCTCCTTTCATGCTCTGTTATCATTTGGCTTTGGGTTATTTCTCAGGGTCACTGTTGAGCAGAGGTGAGCCAATCCTACCCAGGGCCACTCTGGCAGCCGATGCATCGTAGTTGATCCAGAAGGAGACCCAGGAGAGGATGGTAATCAGGATGGAAGGCATGTATGTCTGCAGGATGAAGTAACCAATGTTCCTCTTCAGTTTGAAGCTGAGGGACAGGCGAGGGTAGGAACCTGAAGGAGATGCAGGGACAAAGGAAGTGGGATAGAAATAGAATTTCCTCAATGATGCCAACTAAATTTTTCTTGACACCAGGGAGCCTGCCTTTATATGTCTCTAATACACTTCATTTTTTGTTGAATTTTAATGTTTAAAATATATTTAAATACATATTCTTAATGGAGCGGCCAATGCAGATAAAAGACTTGGCTGTCTGTTGTGTACCTGTGGAGAAGACCACGTTCTTGGAGATGAGTTTGTAGTCGACAATAGAGAACTGTGGCAGCTCTATTCTATCGACACCAGACACTGCACCGTCTCCACCTCGCCAGTAAAACTCGATATCATCTGTGGTGTATCCATCTGCAGAGGAGAAAGCCAGAAAAGACAAAAACATTATCCTCATCCATTAAAGGTCTATAATATGTCATTGCACCATACAGTAATGGTAGATGTCAGTAATTGCAGCAACCAAGGTTCCATCTGAGGGGTCAAAAATCTACATACTTGTAGCTTTTCAGGCCTCTAAAACCATTCAACCCTGTTTTCTGCTTAAAGAGGTCAAAGTCAAAAAGAAATATTTACATTTTAAAGAGGTGTTGAAACTTGACTTTAAAGCTGCAGTAGGCAGAAAATTAAAAAAGGTTAAAAAAAAAAAAATTAAATTATTTGCAAACACAGTTCTCTTCCTGCAGCAGTTCCCTCCGGCTCTCTTTGTCCTAAGCCACCTCTACCAGATGAGCACAAGCAAATAAATGAACAAAAACAGCGCAAAAGTAGTTATGTAAAAATGTCAACATTCATTTCCTCTCTCTTGAATGGAAAGTCATCTGTTTAACCCACTGGGAACTTTATTTGTTTACACTCCCTCACTCCATTTGGGTGAAAGTGTCTGAGATTGTCCAAAGTGCCCTGGTACCAGCTACATTTTCTAAAGCCGAAAAACAAAACCAAGCAGATGTGCAGCAGTCTGGTTTCCCTTTTACACTCCTTTAATTTAAATAGGTCCAATTAATTTGGTAGTGTTAATTAATTTTTGCTCAGTGACACCAAAACATACTGCCTACCCAAGCTTTTTATGCACGTCTTGATCTTTTGCAACATAATTATTGCACAAACTCCTTTTTTTAACATTGTTTTTACATTGCACTGTTCCTTGTATATTTAATAATTGCCTAACTCAGTGTGTGTCAGTAGATGTAAGTGAATCTGTAAATAGGTTAATCACAGCACAAGGTAGAGACACAGTGAGCTAGGACTTCTCTGCACTGATAACTTATTTATTTGCTGCACGTGACAATAAAACCTTTACAAAAATACATAAAGTGCTAAAAACCGGTGAATATGCACATTAAAGGCCTCCCAGTCAGTTAAATATCATATTTATACCTTAAAACTGTAACTCCATGTTCATGCAAAACGTGATAATGCATTTTTTTAATTTATTTATTTATTTTTTTTTAAGTTTTTTTTTTTTTTTTTGGCCTTTTTGTGGGCTTTATTAGATAGGCGCAGTGAGAGAGAGACAGGAAACAAGAGAGAAGAGCCGGGGGAAGACATGCAACAAAGGGCCGCGAGCAGGAATCGAACGCGAGCCAGCTGCGTCGGGGACCAGCCCCTGTACATGGGTCACCCGCTTAACGCGTTGAGCTATACAGGCAACCCCATGATAATGCATTTTAAAAAATATCTTCTTGATGGTGTGTTCAAGTGCTTACTGGGAGCTAAATGCAAAACAGTTTAACAAATTTGTAAATCTTGGAGCATCCTTGAGTTTTTGAAAAGGTCTTTGCTCTCCTCAACTGCACAAACAAGTAACAAAAAAATGTAGCTCCACATTCACTGTGATGGATTGCTGTCTCAAGCAGGTTTCTTTTCATAACCTACTTACATCAACTTGAAGTATGGCTCTAACTGCAAGAAGGAAACTAAAATAAAATTAGGTTGCATGCTTTGGAAGATTGTTGCCAATAATATGAAGCCATGTCCCTTGGAAAGCGATACATTTTTAAAAAAAATTAGGATTTGCGAGTCGCTCAAGAGTACAGAAGTTTGAAATTTCCCTGAAGTATTTCAGTGTAAAGAAGAAAGCTCATTTCTGCATAGCTGCATACGTGAACTGCAGGTGTTGCAGAAATACATTTGCACCTCTCTGCATTCACAGCAGGGGCTTATTTCCATTGTGAGCCATTTCTGTATCAGGAACTTTGTGTGCTTGTTGCACAGTGATGGAAACCAGTGCAGCTGCAGTGAGCTGGCTACAGCGTTGCAGCCTGTCTGCCTCTGACATGAACAGTGTCGCAGGCAAACAGGGAGCAGCCATCTTCCTGCTCTGACTTCTACTTTGTCTGCTGCACACTCAAAATAGTAGCAGTGACCTATTCAGATGTGATGAATAATTAAACTCAGAGGCTTTGATTTTTAAAATTAACACAAAATTCTTTGTTGCTATGGTGCTGACATTCAAGGTGAAGTTAGTCATGGCACTCATGTTGGGTTGTTATTGGTTGGACAGGCAGCCAGCTTCACCCACAGGCGTTTTTCACAGCAGACATTTTGATTTGTCATAGTAGCAGAAGCACAGGTGTTACTAATAATATCAGCACTGGCTTCCTTCTGCAGGAACTTGCAGCACAAAACCAGGGTTCTAAAACTGAAAAGCCGTTATTCATTTTATTATTTATACCTGTGCTTTTCTTACGGTGATGTGTCAAAATCTGCCAGAGCTTCTGTCTCCGATGCTGCTCTGAGGATGTACATGTTCCAGCACTGAAATTAAAGGTAATGGGGCACAAATATGTAGTTTAATAACCATGTAAATAAACTCCTAAAAAGCTGTGCCTTGTAGCTCATGGACAACATAGCTAAAACAGGAGTAAATTCTGTAGTTGTTGAGGTTTCAAATGAGGATTATTAGACATTTGGTGGTCTAGTGAGTCTCCAAAGCAGCAGCAGCAAGACAGAGGTTGTGGCAGTGACTCAAAATAAACTACAGTGTGTGTTCATGGTAATGAAGGAACCAGTGCAAGGTTCGCAAAGAGCTCTCGGACACAGAAGAATGAACTTGTTTTTTGTGCACTCAGAAAAATAAAGGTGTAAACTAGAACTGGTTTGTTGCAGTGGTGCCATAGAAGAACTATATTTGGTTACACAAATAACCTTTAAAGAGCCCCCAAAGAGGCCTCAAAAAATCCACCATAAACAATAATAACTTTATTTGTATAGCACCTTTTGAAAACAAAGTTGCTTTACAATAAAACAAATGTCAAATCCCAAAATAACCCTAAAACAAATAAACAAGAGCAATTTAGCAAAAATAGGTCCTTTAACGGGCCATTTTCAACATAATTCATTTGTGCACCCACCATCTTCTATTTTCATAAAGGGACTTCATAATCATTTTATTCATTTTTAAGCTAACATTTGTTTGTTTTTTTTGTTTGTAACATTTTGAATCCCCCTGTTTGGAATATATCTAATATTTTGAAAACACATACTACAAGATGCGAACTTGGGAATTTGGAAACTGTGATGAGCATTTATAGCTGTTTTCTGATGTTTCGTAGAGCAAATGATTAATCCGTAACAAAAATAACACTTAGCTGCAGCTTTAATTTAATGATTTTAACTGCCACCAAACCAAATACCTCCAACAGAAATGAGGAACCTTTAGTGCTTTAAAGAACCACATAAAGATGTAATGAACCAGCCCCTACAGAATGAATGCCTTTCATTTGGCTATTTTTTTTGCGAGTAGAAGCTAAATGCAGCTGTGGAACATAAAGTGATCGAAGGTTCTCCTTCTATATCTGCATTATCATCACAGTAGCCTTGTGCATTAGAACAGTTAGTCCACCATGCTGCTGTTTATGTGCAGCTCAGTCTAGTTTTGATCGGTCAGGATCGTAAGGGAAGAGTTCCTGGTCTGCACATTACCGGTGGGTCAGTTTGTAGCTCCACTACTTCCGGATCATCGTCTGTGTGGGTTTTTGGAAAGATGTCAGCATGTTACATCACTGCACTCATCCTGCGTTGTCATGTGAGTCCCACAAGAAGGTGCGAACAGAAACGATGCAGCAGGATATGCATACATATGTCGGCGGTTGTTTGCATTTGTGTAATAGATCTTTAGCATTAGAGGGGTGGAAATCAATTATTGCTAAGTGCAGCCTGGCATGTGAGACCAGTGGCCTGAGCTGCAGTAGCAAGCTGCTGATGTATCGGGGGTTCTGGGGTTTTAAGACTTGTGTCTGTTAAAAATGCATCAAGTTTATCAAGGGAAGTGAGAGTTCTCTGGGCTCATTAGTCTGAATAAAATAGCATGCTCTGGCATGAAGCAATTCCAGCATTAAAACCGTTGCCAGTTAATCCATATGAGAGCAGATACTGCTGGGTGATCAAAACTGGAGCTGTGTGTGTGAGACTGTGTGTGTGCATTTTGTATTGGGCTGCTTGAGAGAGGAGGAGGAAAAAAAGAGCGTATGAGTGATGGAGAGAGAGATAAAAAGGCTGGGAGGAAAAAAAGAAGAGGATGAGACTGTGCAAAGAAAGGAGATGAGAAACGAAAAGAGAGAGTGATGGGGAGAGAGATGGCGAGCATAATGGGAGAGGAGCAGCGAGGGGTGGTTCTGATCCGAGCTGTTTTTGTGCTGCTTAACATTGCTGGCAATAGTGTGATCAAACCCGGAAAGACTGAGCCCTACACCACATCCCAGCCCCATAAGCCTTTTCTCTGGGGACCCAGATAAAACATGCAGAGGACCTCGTCTTTCTCTCTCATGTTCTTCCACCCTGCCTCGCTCCCTCGACTCGAGAGCACTGTATCACGTACAATTACAAACTCCATGTGAAATGAGCTCTTTGTACTGTGCAAACATGGAGGCAGTTTCAGGAGAAAGCTGCACACAACATCCACTATCAGCAGACCCCTGAAACACTGGACCTAATCATGCTCCTCCACGCCTTGGGAAGCCACTGCAGTTGGAGTTGAATTAATTAGGCTGGATGTTATCAGTCACTGAGCCATTAGTGATGTTCCTCTTCTCGATGCGTATCTCTTGATATCTCATCAGCCTTCCTCAGCATTTTACATCCAGTCTTATCAACCTTCCCTCTACCTTGGTGCCACTGGGCTGGCAGACTGTTTTCAAACAGGATCTCAGAGCTGCATGTGTATGTCTGCGTGTGGGTGTGGAGCTGGTTGTCAGGGACAATGGTACTTACAGCTTTCAATCTCCAGGGTGCAGTTTTGCTCATCCAGAGGGTAGCGGCGCAGGTCCATCATGCAGGCAGCAGTTGTGGTGATCCTAGACACACAGAATGGGATGATAAAATATAGGATTCATCACAGAGTGGCCACGAGCAGCCCAGCTCATTTCATTTGACCTTCAGCGCAGAGTACGATGTACACATCACAGCAGGAACCTGTTTAACTAAGGAGCATTCGTCCAAAAATAATAAGTTCAAATGAAAAATGTCATCAAGTCAGTGCATCAAGATCAACTTTCCGAATCCCAAAACCTGACAGCTGGTTCAAAAAGGCATTTTATCTTTTTTTTTCTTTTTTTTTTAAAAGTCGCCAAAATGACACCATTTGTCAGAGCCAGGAATTCATAAAAAAGAAAGACCTGTGAGATTTTTTTTCAAAACTTTTTTTTTTTTAACTTTCCAAAGGCCCTTGACCTAATCATCTGTGATACACCATTTCATGGGAAAATTCAAGCAAATCTGAGCTTGTCATCAAAATCACTTTACTACACGTCATTTGTTTCAACCTGATTCTGTTAGAAACAAAAAAAATGGGGCAACCGAATCTATCAGTGACTTAGATGTTAGTTTGTGACAAAAAAAACAAAACTTTTCAACTGAACTGGGCTGAAATAATTTGAGAGTAAATTGTTTTCTCTTTAATAATCTAAAACTTTGTTAAACTGCGCAAAACACATTTTTTCTTAAATTCTCTTTCCTTCTAGTCATAGTTGTGCTCTTTCCATAAAGGTGCAGGACTTCACATTGCAATAAAGAAAATGAACCCAAGCAGTTTCTGAGTGTTTTTTGCTCTTGTCGCCTTTTTACTCACTATGGGCTCATTTTGCACTACGATATGCACCTCTGTGGTAATAAAACAACCATGGCTAGACGCAGACAGAAATTTTAAAAAAAAAAAAGTTGAATTTTTGTGATTATTTATTTCACATATTCAAAAATAAATTTAAAAAACTGCAAGTTAATTATAAGCAAGTTGTGTGTTTACACTGGAAAAGTAATGCACAGCAAAGCATACAAAAATACTTGGATCATGCAAGATCTTCATTTCCTGTAAGTGTGCTGCTGATTTATTCTGCTCCCCAAAACAAAAATGGACTTGCTAATTAGATATTAAATAAATATCTACCTCCATAAGGAAAGACATAAATAAATATTTGGAGAAAACACTGCATCAATGCGCAGTGCCTGTATTACATCATTTACAGAGTGGTTAAGTACATTTATCGCTTGAATACTAATCACGAGCAGCATACTATTAAAATTACTGCAAATAGCTAGTACAGCATGTACTATGGAACCAGGATACTGTGCTACTTTTATTTTTATCACATGAAGAGATAAAAGCAAGCAGGGTTCAACATCTGGTCACGCAATCCTGTAATAAAGAGCAGCGAGTGTGGGCCAGTCGCATCCGACAGGTTCACTCAGAGCGACGCATTTGCTGTTACACATGACAAGTTGGCCAGAGCTGAGACGGGCTGGCACCCAGCTGAGCCAAGCCCACGAGGCCGTCTGAGAGCAAGTGTTCACGCAGTTTAACTACAGGGACTAAATGTAGCATCCTCGAATTGTAAGACAAACCCCCACCCCCTTGCACACACACACACACACACACACACACACTGATTGATATAAAACATGATAGCATCATGCAACCATTAATAATAATAGCAGCCTGTGGGAGAATTCCCAGTATAGGTTGAAGCATTTGTCGTAACCGCGGGTTTCCCTTGTCATAGCTGGTTACTGTCACTTTGTCAGTTTATTGCTTTTGTGGTCCATTCATTCATATATAACAATGAAAATAGCCTCTGAGCACACACTTGGCCAACCAGCAGACGCCATTACACGTCTTAAATTCTCAAAGCTAATAGCTAATATTTACATTAAAGAATGACATAATGTTACTGTATAAATACCATACAGCTTTACTTTAGATGATTATAAATAACAGAATATTAATAAAATATTATGAAATAAAATGTATTTATTTGTCTGTTTATATATATATATATATATATATATATATATATATATATATATATATATATATATATATACATATATACATATATGTGTGTTTGTGTGTATGTATATAAAAAAAATCACATTACATACTACATTCAGAGATATTAAAATGTGAAGGTCTACAGAATCTGAGACAATAGAGGAGTTTCGATTGTCTGATGGTCATATTGTAATAGAATCTAAGTGTCAGGCCTAGATAGTGCTCTCCCTCTTTTCTCCGCCTCTTTTTCCTTTTTAGGTTTGTCAGCAGTGCAGTTGCAGCGGCAGGTGTCTCTCATCAACAATCATCATCAGCTGGTGCAGGAGCAGGTGGAGATTTGCCAGTCAAGCTCCACTCTCGCCACAATATAACCAGACGCCACTCACCTCTCAGTGCCGGATCGTGACACAGCCAGTACAGAGTTCTGCATGTTACTCCTGCCACAAGTTCCATGTTCTTGTTCTCCCAGTAACTCTGTTTGTCCTCTTTTGTTTCAGTCCCGGTTCCACCTGCTCCTGCTTCAATTCTTCCTGGTTTTCTCGTCACCTCCAGTATCCTGCTCCGTTCAAGTGTTCTGGAAATACTCACCTATGCCGTTCTCCTCCATCCTGGCATCCTTCCACATTCACCTGCCGCTGCAACGTTCCACTCGTCATCCGGACTCAAAAACCACTCGTCAAGATCCTTCTGCCACTTACAGTCATGAGCCCAGTCCGAGCATCTTATTTTGTATTCGTGAGTCAGTCCTAGAAAACTGTATTTTGCTTGTTATTTGAGTAGCAGCTCTTGAGTTTTTGTATCGGGTCAAGTTATAATCTAGAGTCTTAAATTTAGTAAGTGTAGAGTCCTGATTTAATACCTAGCTTCTAGTTTGTTTTTCGTGAATTGAAGATTTTGAATTTGGTTCTGTTCCTGGAGTTAGTCTTGGTAATTATAGACTTTAATTCAGGCCTCCTAGTTGATGCCTCGCTTTAAGTAAAACCCTTTTGTATTTTCATACCTCAGATTGGTAAAGCTTTCTTGCCTGGGTTATACCCAACGTGAGTCAGTATTTTTGAGTTTTTGTATTTAGCTGTCCCTGCCTCAAGTAGTTGCCAGGAGATTTTCAGACGGCTTTCGTTTCTTTTCGGTTTGTAGTATCTCAAGTAGAATACCTAAGTTTCTGTCTTTAAACCCTTCTTTTGAGATTCTGTAAATAAACTTCCTTTTTGCTTTTAAACCAGCCTGTTCATTTCCTGCGCCTGAGCCTCCTGGGGAATCATAACACTAAGAGGTGTTTTAAAATATATATATACAGCAAAAACACTAATTAATTCAAGGCTCATAAATAAATTTCTATGGGAATGTGTTGTGCCCACTTTCAAGCCAGGATAGGTTTTATTTTCTTTGAGTTTGTCCCTTTTGTTTTGGAAACATTTCTCTTCCCTGCTTAGCAAATAAGAACAAACCATTGTCCCACAGACCAGAGGGACACTGGGGCAGTAAAAACTCAATCACAATATCCTCCCTCTGTTAACTTCATCATATCTACAATCTTGAAGAGTGCTTTGTCTTAAATAATTAAGAGCAAAAGTTGATTTGAAATTTTCCAACATAAGACGTGTGGCACCTCCTGGGCCTTGCCTGGCAAGTTTGGGATTTCATTTTTTCAAGATGCAGAGACTTGCAGCCTTTCTCTTGTACATTCTGTCTCTCTCTCTCTCTGCCTCCTTTTTCTTGCTCTCTTATGTAAGAGCCAGTTAGCAGGGCCATGGTGCACTGGGGGATTAACACAGGAGTCTCATTTCTGTCCTAGTTTACCCCTTTTATGGTCACAACTTACTGGGATGTTGCGCTCGCCAGGCAGGCACTCATCACTCACCATCATGACCATCACCACCACTAAATCATCCTGGTGGCACGGAGGGAGCACAGGGGAAAAGCAGAAATGAGGCCAAAATGGCCGGGGTAAAAATAACAGCCTATTTATAGCCCACCTACATCATCATCAGCAGAAGTCTCAAAGCTTTTTCATCTGAGACTCACTGATCAAGAGCTGCATCTGCATCCCCCGGCCGGGCTAGCATGTCCCACACCCAATGCTAACAATTAATAAAACGCTAATAATGAGCAAGGAGGAGAAACGGATGAGGGTTTTCTCTGCAGGATTCCCTCCCTGTCTTTGCCTCTCCTCCTCCTCCTCCTCTTCATCATCTCCACTGCAGTGAGAGTCTGCCGTAGACCTCTGCAGCAGCAGCAGCAGTGATCATGAAGCACAGGCTTGTTTGCTCTTCATCAACATCAGGGTTGGTCCCTCTCTCTCATTCCATCAACCTGCCGGCGGAGAGGCCACGCTCTAGCAGATCACGCCGATTCAAACACGCTACATTTGCTCTGCGTCGGAGCTAATAGGACACGGAGTTCTATAAAAGGTTGTTTTTTTGTGTGCATGTTCCCGCACAGTTCAGCTCTCTCTCTCTCTCTCCCTCTGTCTCTCTCTCTCTGTGAGTGTGGACTCCCCTAAGGCAGGCTGTGCACCTTCATTCCAAATGACCTTGTTTACGGACATAACACAACCACCACGAATTCCCAGACAGAATCTCATTTCGAGGGAGCATCACAGCAGAGACTGAATGCAGAGGGGGGAGATTTTTTTTTCTTTTTTCACACGTTGCAAATCTGTGCAGCCTTTAATTAAACCGACATTTTATTACACAGCCACTGTAATGGCATTATGATTTTAGAAGTTAAATTAAGATGGAGAAGCTTCCTCCATTTTGGATAGAGAGCCCATGTCGAGCTGAATAAAGATTGTCTCTCCCTGCTCAGGCATTGTTGCCAGATTTGAAAATGAAATGTCTGCAGTCACAACAAAAAAGGCTTCTATGTGTGCCAAAGCATGGCCAATCAAAGGAGAGGCTTCTTCATTTCAAAATAAAGGCACATCTAAACACATGCAGCATACAAACTATCCTGGATGATCAGTAAATTCAGAGGGATATCAATAACTTTGAAGGTGATCCCATATTGATAGAAGAGGAACGCAGCTTTCTCCTCCTGGCCATGGCAGCTCATCTTTTGAGCAGTGGAACACTCCTCGACCTGACAAAAGACGACGTCAGCCTCCATATAGCACAAGGATATGTCCTCTCACAAAGGAGTTACAATATTCACAGAGAGAGGGAAGGGAGGGTGAAGGGAGGGTGGGAGAATCCTAATAATTTCACCATTTTGAACGAAGTCTGACCTTCACGTCTCTTTCTTTCTCTTTGGCATTTCCTCTTTTCTCCATCTCTCTCTTGGTGAATTCGGAGCGACATGCATCAGGACTCAGATTGTTTTTTCCTGTATAAAATGAGAAGCTAAGTGGAGTTTGTGTTTCGCTGCTGTGTGTGCATGTCTGTGTGTTTTCTTGCCTTCTTTTTTTTCTTTTCTCGCAGCCTGGGCGGTATCTGTTATTGGCTGAGCCTTTGCAGGGGCTGTGTAATTAGATCAGACTGCTTCTCCCCAAGAGTCAAACTGAGCTCTAAAGTGACAGTTGGGAGCACTGTTGTAATTTTCTGCTCCTCCTGTTAATTGAAGACCAGGATTTGCCAGGATTGGGATGCACTATATATCCAGAGAATAAGGAATAAACAACACCCTCACCCTTCCTCCTCCTCATGCACCCCAAAAATAACACTCACCCACTCTCACACACCCACCCGCAGACACAGATCTCGCACGCACGCACGCACACACGCACGCACGCACGCATGCATGCACACACACACACACACGCACACACACACACACACGCATACGCACACAAAAGCATCTAATGCCTCCTGCAAACCAAACAACAGGCTAATCTAGTGGAGTTCCCCAGGTACGGCGTTAGCTAATTTCAGTTAGTTCAGCACAAATCCACATTCACCTCTGAGGCCAGTAATATGTTTACTTTTGCTGCTCATTATGCAAGGATTTAGTGAGACAACATGATATTGTGTATGACATATTTAACAGAAGTTTAAACAAAGGAAAACAGTGATGAAACGGTGCAGACGGATTTATTTTAAACACATGTTGTTGTGTAATTGTTTATTGTTGAGAGTGATTGGTTGAGTTTTTGCAAAGTGTTTATTTTGTGCAGAGTTGGAACTAATGAGAATATATTAGTAACTGTATAATCCATTTGGATTTAAAGAATTTTTCAGTTCAATTATAAAAATGTAGCTCATAGCTAAATATGGTGCCAAGCAATTCTACTTCTTGTCTGGGATTAAAAGCAGTGATTTCATATTGCACCTATTTAAAATTGGACAGATCAAAAGATACAGATTTTAAAAAGAATCATCACAATTGCTCACATCACAGAAGCTGAGATATCCTGACTAGGGTCAATATATAACTGAGGGACTTTGAAGTCCATGGGATATATCTTGCATCCATTTTTATAAAAAGTAAAAACAACTAATGTTTTTTATTCATCATGATCATGTCTTTACAAATTCCATAATTATTTATTATGGAAACAATCACTTATTAATAAAAAAATGACTGGATATCACCAAAATATCAACTAAATAACAACCCGAATTTAATAACAACCACCTTCTAATTAGCTAAACAATAATAAAATGAGTTTATTCAAAACTTATTTTCATTGTGTTCTTTTTATTAAGTTGAGATAATCATGACAGATATTTCTTTTTTTTTGGCAATATATCAAATTTTATATGGAAAATAACAAATTGTATCTGTGTCCAAGAAATCGCTTTCAACTAAGTTACCCATTACAAAAACACCTCTCAAGAATGTATGTTTATTCCAGATCACATGACCTGCTCCACATGATGTCATTTCCTCCTGAAGAAAAGACTGGCAAGACTCCAAGACTTTCTGAATTATTTAATATAAAAAAGTGCGTGAGTCAAGTGTGGATTTATCGCATGTCAACAGGTTTACTATAATATCGTTAAAAATAACTTTCAATTTCAATATTACTCAATTGTATATACAATATTTAGAAGAATCTTTCTGTAAAAATGCCATGGTTTGGTCATAGACGCCTATGCTGATTTTAGGCCCCAAAACAGCAAAAATGTCAACTACTACTAGTACTAGTACTTCAGAATAAAATAGCTGATAAATGTTCATTATTTTTTCAAAATAACCTCTTACTGTCAATAAAAATGCTATTTTTAGTCCCTTGTCTTCTGTCTCAACTGTTTCATCATCTGTTTTACTCTGTGTACCTTTCATAATTTGTCTAAATGCCTTTTTTGTGTCAAAAACTTTGAACCGCTTTGTTGATTAAAGGTGCGAAACAAATAAAGCAGCATCATATTCTTTTTCAATGCAATGTAAACACATGGATGTCCCATAACAATCACTCAATGCACATGAAAGTGTAACTTCAGTGTTGTAAACAGAAGTTGAAACAGAAGTTTTGAATCTTTCTGTAAAAATGCCATGTGTTTGGTCATAGACGGCTATGCTGATTTTAGGCCCGAAAACAGCAAAAATGTCAACTATGATACAAAAAGTCCTGCAATTATATATTGAGCCACTACATTTCCCACAATGCAACTCAGCAGCATCTTTAAGTTTGTAAATGTCTTTTTTTTTTCGAGGTGAGAGCTTTTCGTTAAATGTGAAGTCTCATCGAGGTTGCTCAGACTTAGCAAAGGTCCCAAAGAGCTCCAGGGCTGAAAAATGAAGTCAATGTAGAAATACCAAAAACTGCACTTCCTCAAATGGCCACTTGAGACTGACTCCAAAAGTGAGTTCATCTCCATAGAACCCCATGTTTTAAAATGTCCAACTTTACAGCAGAAATAAAAAGTTTACACTCTGGTAGAAGAACAAACTTTGGTCTCGACAGCTCATTTTCAGCTCATGACGACTGTATATTGGGTGGATTTATAGATAACTCATCCATTTAAATTGTATTATAAAGTTGTGCATGATTAAGGGTGGGGCTGCTTTGAGTGACAGGTGTCATAGGACAGTTTATGGCCTGCTTCAGCTCCACTCTCACTTCATCTCTTTGTTAATTTTTGGATTAGCCAGGAATCAGGAAGAGTCAAGCATTGCCAAGGTAGCAACAGCTGGAGTAACCACAGTGAGCTTCAAAACTGCCACTTAGGAAACTTATGGGTGGCGTCACGGATCCGTTCAGCTTTAAGTACAGTCAGTTCTCCAGAGCCACTCAAGATATTACACAAGCTGTCTAAATCCACCTGAGGAGCAGGTTAACTTTGACTGTTTTTTTCTTGACAAATCCATTTATTTAAATATAAAAGTGCAAAAGTGGCTATTTTAAGCTGAGATATTTTAATGCTTCAAACGTGTTGTGACAATTCTAGCCAATACTCAAGTGCTGTACTTTATTTCAATTATGACACCTTGAAGACTTAAAATTTGTGAATGATGTCACAAAGGAAATACTACAATATTTACTCCACTACATTTATTTGGCAGCTGGAGTTACCTTACAAATTCAGGCTTTACATGCAAAACCTAAGAGCAGTTTATTTTAAAAATGCTGCATTATTATAGATTAAACTACCATAGTAAAGAGTAACTCCGTACATGTACTGATGTTAGGACATTTTTTGAAATATTTGATGTGTTTGTATTTGAGATTAATTTGTACTTTCTACTTCACTATAGCTCATAGGAAAATATGACATTTTTTACTTAGTTACATTTAGCCAGTTACCTTAGTTACTTTACAGATTACTTTTTAAAATCTACAATAAGTTTAGAAAACAAGAGACATTATTGATCAAACTGTGTTGTGTAAGGTAGTTAAAAATAGCATCTTGAACAAATATTCCAATAAAGTGTACATGTTAATGCATCAGTAATAACTTTTTAAAATAATAACAAATTATGTAACACAACTCTGCCTTGGTCATTCTGAGGCTTAATTTGTGCTTAATTTCCTTCTACTTTTTACTCATGATGAATTCACAGCTCAGCAGATAAGGAGCCAGACGTAAACTAAGACACTCTGACAGGGTGTGTGTTCACATCCATCCTGAAGACTCGCCGTCTCCTCTCAGTTAGCCATCTCCTCCACATCCACTAAAGCCCTGCTGTTGCAACCAGCCGGCCCGTCTCTACAGGTATGTGTCAGTGTGCTCAGAGCGCACAGGCATCTGGCCGGGCTGACTCTGACAGCAGCTTGTGTCTGGACTTGCTAGCATCAAATAAAACCTGGACCAAACCCACGAACCAAGTAATGGAGGAGCCTGGAGGCACCAGCACTGACAAGGACAGCGTATCTGAGGTAACAACCACATCTCTCTGTTGCACACACCCCTCAAATTTTACAACACTTTTTGCAACTCCGCGAGCCTCCGTTGCTTTTTGACTGTTGTGCAAAAATATGTGTTAGGCTTATATAATTGAGTGAGAGTGTTATAAATTACATTTTCTCGGCTGTTGAAACAAAATGTAGCGATGAATAATCTGGTGCAGTGCAGATACTTAAATTTTTTAAGCAGTCTTTGCGCAAGAAGGGCATCTCGGTCCGGTGAGAGAATGACTGAACACTGCAACATCTTGAATTAGCAACAATAACCTCAGCGTTTAAACACACACACTAATCTCTCTCTCTCTCACACACACACACACACACACACACACACACACACACACACACACACACACACACACACACACACACACACACACACACACACACACACACACACACACACACACACACACACACAGAGTCATGAAAAGGGGGTGACAGATCAGAGGAGGCAGCAGCGCAGTGATGGACGGCTCGGGTTTAGCCTGTGTAGTCATATGTGCCGCATCAGTACAAATACAGTTTCAGTGTTTGTATTGAACTGCTACATTATTGATTATGAGCCATCAATTATGGATGACAGCATCCTCAAAGGCATCACAGTCCAGCACCACAAAGAGACGTCTTGCAGATGGGCTGAACCACTGTACGCAATCACACTCGGTTTGACTGCTTGTACCACCCTGCTTCATTATTGATAATGGCCAATCGTTTATTGACATTGCTGATCATCAAGGGATATAAAATGCTACAATATGAAGGCCTATAGCTTCTCCTATACACAGCCGGTTAGTAAAATTCTATCTAATTACTATTTGCACTGTATTTTCATAGTTTTGACCATCAGTTATGATAACAGCAGTGGTATTGCAGATGTCTGGAAACACGGCAGCATCATTTTTATGATGAGGAGAGAAGTCAGACAAACACAACAGTTGTAAACAAGTCAACAGTGCAGTCAGATTACCTGAACAACTAGTTCTCAACATTTATCGTCAAGAAAATCTTCCTCATGACCCCTTACAGTCACAGGTCTTCTGCCTCTCCAACCAAGTTCGACAATGTCTTTAAAAATCAGTTAATCTCTCTCATTGTTATCAGGTCTTTAATAGTACTTCAGAACAAAATAGCTGATAAATGTTCATTATTTTTTCAAAATAACCTCTTACTTTCAATAAAAATGCTATTTTTAGTCCCCTGTCTTCTGTCTCAACTGTTTCATCATCTGTTTTACTCCATGTACCTTTCATAATTTATCTAAATGCCTTTTTTGTGTCAAAAACTTTGAACTGCTTTGTTGATTAAAGGTGCGAAACAAATAAAGCAGCATCATATTCTTTTTCAATGCAATGCAAACACATGGATGTCCCATAACAATCACTCAATGCACATGAAAGTGTAACTTCAGTGTTGTAAACAGAAGTCGAAACAGAAGTTTTGATTCTTTCTGTAAAAATGCCATGTGTTTGGTCATAGACGGCTATGCTGATTTTAAGCCCGAAAACAGCAAAAATGTCAACTATGAAACAAAAAGTCCTGCAATTATATATTGAGCCACTACATTTCCCACAATGCAACTCAGCAGCATCTTTAAGTTTGTAAATGCCATTTTTTTCAAGCTGAGAGCTTTCAGTTTGTAAAAATGTGAAGTCTCATCGAGGTTGCTCAGACTTAGCAAAGGTCCCAAAGAGCTTCAACCTCCAGGGCTGAAAAATGAAGTCAATGTAGAAATACCAAAAACTGCACTTCCTCAAATGGCCACTTGAGACTGACTCCAAAAGTGAGTTCGTCCTCATAGAACCCCATGTTTTAAAATGTCCAACTTTACAGCAGAAATAAAAAGTTTACACTCTGGTACAAGAACAAGCTTTGGTCTCCACAGCTCATTTTCAGCTCATGATGACTGTATATTGGGTGGAGTTATATATTACTCACCCATTTAGGTTGTATTATAAAGTTGTGCATGATTAAGGGCGTGGCTGCTTTGAGTGACAGGTGTCATAGGACAGTTTATGGGCTGCTTCAGCTCCACTCTCGCTTCTTTGTTAATTTTTGGATTAGCCAGGAATCAGGAGTAGTCAAGCACTGTCAAGGTGTTTCATCATCTGTTTTACTCCGTGTACCTTTCATAATTTGTCTAAATGCCTTTTTTGTGTCAAAAACTTTGAACTGCTTTGTTGCTTAAAGGTAAAAGGTTAAAGGTAACTTCTGTGTTGTAAACAGAAGTTGAAACAGAAGTTTTACTTTCATTTTCTCTTTCAAAAAGTTTGACTAACCTATAAGGTTCACCATCATCTGACCATTCATGTTTCTTGGTAACGTTTTTTAGAGATGTTGCTTTGTTCGCAGTAGTACCTGAGAAGTTGTTGAAAACAGTTTCCCCATTACCATTAAGAACAATCGCTTAAAGACACAAAATTAAGAGCCGCTACAGTTTTAACTCATTACAAAGGCTCAGTCAGATACAATGCACCCAATACAATCATATTACTTCATTATGCGTCATGATCAATCCTCTGATTACGTCGCGACAGATAGGATAGCTGTAAAAGGCTTACCTGAGTCCATAAAGCACCGTCCCGTCAGGGTGCAGACGGATCATCCTGTTCTTCACCGTGACACCATGAACGAAGGACTTCTTGTCGTTCAGGAAGTAGGTGTCGGGGACCCACAGCTGGTCGGCCACTCGGTTATCCAGAGTCAGGTTATAGGAGATCTCAGAGTAGGACAGACGCTTGTCCCGCCACGCTTGTTGAAAGTACATTGTCAAGGTGTAGTCCTGCAGGACAGACGGGGATACAGTTAGTGTGGAACTTTAATGTTACACAGAGAATCAATGATGTTCTAATAATAATAAGCCAAAAAACAAGTTGTCAAATCCATAAGCTACATCTCCCAGGTGAGTAGGATGTTTTATTTCCATCTCAGCTGGGCAACACATCAGGCACCAACAGCATGTCGTCTCACGCTCATCATCTGAACATGATCTGTCACAGCGCATTGTATGACTGCATAGTGAGAAGGGCAGCCAAAAGGTCGGCAGTGGTCTGAAAGGCTACAGTCTGTACTAGGGGCCATGATGGTCGGGATTGCGGGGGTTAATATTCAACTATTCTCACTTAATTTTGAGACCATAACCAGAGGGTAACTTTCTCAGCTGGCTGACTATTGTCTCGTGCTAAAAATATCCGCTTCCACTTGAACGAATGAAGACACTTTCTGCTTTACAGAGACAATACTCTCGCTAATGCAAACTGCACAGCACATTTCTGCAGCTGGGGCTCCCTCCCTGCCTCTTTTACTGCCTGGTTTTGCATAATGAACAATCAGAACAACTGAGATTGGGGAGAATTTTCCAAATTTAACTTTAGTGAGGTGGGGGTAGAAACCTGTATTTATACTGTACAGTTTGTTTTTACACATGCTCAGAGATGTGACAGTAAACTGTACTTCCTCCTCTCTTTCTCCCTGTGTCATTTCTCTGCTTCCCATGCTTTAAAAAAAGACTCACACCCACACAGCCACAGTGAAACACAGCACTGCAGTCGGATCTGCTTGGTTACAGTGTATTGCAGTGCAATCAGCGAGTGGGAAAACAAATTTAAAAATATGGTCCGTAAAACAAGGCCCTTGAGCTTTTACTCCAAGCAGCCATCATCATTACTTATCACTGTGTTTCTATGTTTCCCAGCCTTTTTTTTTGTCTCCCCCCCTCCTCCATCGTCACATATTGGCTGACTCTGCATAGCAATTGCCAGTTTCACTCGGAAAACTCTTAATCATTCATTGCATGTGGTGTGCGCAACCAAAATATTGTGTAAAAAGGGCATCTAAAAATACACAAGCTGCTGTCATGTTGATTTTTTTTATTTTTATAATTTTTTTTCAGGAACAAAAAGTCAAGCGAGGACAGCTGCATCCTTGTTCTGTTTTACAAGAGTTCCCACTGAACCCTCCTCTCACACTCGCTCCCTCTCTGTCTCATTATCAGCCTGTCGATCGGATATCTCTATCACCTTTGGGATCGTTCGCTGCTGCCTGCAGGGTTCGCATGCTTCACCTACTGAGGCAGCATCTCCTGCAATATGTGTTTAGCACCATCTTTTGCCATATCGATGAAGGAACAAGAAAAAAAACAGCTAGAATCGCCTTAGAGGAAAATGCTGTAAACTTCTCTGTGGCAAAATTAGAAAAGTGCAGCAAAATTATATGAGCTAGAATCTTGTGGTGACAGCTTGAACAGCAACAATCCCTTAATCCTACTGTTGTCTTCATTTGTGGGCACCAAAAAACATTGTTTCCTTGTCTGAAAAAAATCCAAAAATTCAGCAAAAAAATTCCCCAAATTTCTGAAAATTTGCAAAAACCTTCAGGAAAAAAATTCCAATAATTCCTTAAATGTTTTAATTAAAAAAATCCCCCAAATTTGGTAAGAAAATTCTTGTAAATATTTTTTTAAATCTTCCAAAAAATCCTAAAAATATCTAAAGTGATTACATATATATCAGTAAAACTTCTAATATTTTCTTTAAGAACATTCAGGAAAAAAATCAACCAAAATCCAGCAAAATTAGCTGGATTTCGGTTGATTTTTTTTCTGAATGTTCTTAAAGAAACATTTTTTTAACATTTCTTTTTTTTCCACCAAAAAATGTTGAAAAATTTCCCAAAAATGTTGAAAATGTGGACATCAGAAGTTTCACTGTGAAAATATATTTTTTTTCAACATTTTCAAACTTTAAAATGGGTCAATTTGACCCGCAGGACAACACAAGCGTTAATATGGTGTCGCACATCTTCAGAGTGAAACATCCTCTGACATGATGGATAAAGCAACAAGGTCACGAGCGTGTGTCATACGCACATTTAGGATTTCTATGTTTGTGTTCATGGCTCTTAATTTGCACATTACTCAACTAACTGTGCAGTCTTTAAGATGCCCAGAAATTCTGACTTTGAATAGCTATTTAAAGCATTCACAAGAATATAAAAGAGAAAAGCAGCAAGTTCTCACATTTGATCTGCTGGACACTGCAAAATTTTCATGTCTGCCTAATAGATGACTCACTGGCTCGATTAATTAAAATGGTTCAGTGATTAATTTTTGATCAGTCGATTAATTGATTTAAAGACTGATGATTCATGCAATAGCAGGATTTTAAAACAGGCTGCATCCAAAACCTCCTTATTATGGTAGATGCTCAAAAGTGGACAGAAAATTCTAATTTGAATCACTAATGTTTGTCCAAAACGCCCAAATTCATTTTCTGCATCTATGAAATGCATCACTTTTGAGATGTTTATCTTCACTCTTTTTGGGGAATATTCCTATGATGAGATGTTTGGCACTAAAAGATTTACAGATTTGCAGTAAACATGTAAACTTCTCATTGTAGGAAAACATTTTGAATCGTGTCTCTTGCTAAGTTAGCTTGGATCCAAGATGACTGCTGTCATTTTTGTGTTTGCATGTGTGCAGATCCTGGCTGCATACGTTCAGTATGCTTTGACAGTATAGATCTGCACAGAGTAACACCTGGGCCTGCCTGCATGCTGCCTTCTGGCTGCGCTGCATAAATGGCAGCATAATTATGGCCTCACAGATGGTGCTGTTTACCTTGAATCGGACATCACTTGAGCTCAGAGAGGGACACAAACTACAGCTGCCTGCCCTCCTTTTCTGTACAGTTAGGAGTTACTGTTCAAAGAAACCCAAATCTGCTACGTCAACTGCAATGGGTGACATTATGTTTTGTTTTGCTCTACATGTGCAGTGCAGAAAAGTAGGTGTTTTTGTGCAAACATAGCAGAAATGTATCAAAAATTCCCTAAGCAGTCACAGCTACAAAGTTCTGGGTTTAAACCTTCTGCTCGGTTGTGACCTTTCTAATTGGAGTTTACATGTTTTCCTTGTGCCTGTGTGGGTTTTTGTGGGTGCACAGTCCAAAGACAGGCATAGGAGGTTAATTAGTGATTCAAAGATTGTCTGTCACCTCGAGCTTCTACAGGATTAACCTGAATCGAAACATCAGAATCCTATATGCATCTTCCTTGATTTTTTTTCTCTCCTGGGCTGAGAATAATTTCTGAGCGATAAACAAGACGTTTAATAATGCAATGTGCTAAGAGCTGAGCCTCTTCCTTCACACATAAGTGGAAAGTAAAAACGTCACAGGAGGCAGGTGAGGAGGATTTGCAGCTTACAGCATCCAAAAAAGCAGCTGCAGATCACTGAGGGTCAGACCGTCCCATACTGGAGCGGTGGTCTCCAAAGCAACCTTCAGTCTGCTTGTCACAAATGCTTCTCAGAAACTCCATTAACATCACACAGACAGAGCAGTGAGCATCAGTGAGGGAGACATCTTGTGGAGAGCACCAACATTTTTTTTTTTATTGAAAAAAAAAAAAAGCATGACAGCACTGAATATATAAACGGGATAAAGATACAAACAAGGCCCGGCTAACTTCAAAAACATCAAGGCTGGGTGCTCAGTGACAGTGCCTCACAGCAGATATGTTTCTGGGCTAACAAACTCCATTAAGAACCTGACAGAGTGACAAGAAGTGCATTTGTGTTTCCAGGGGAAATCTGACAGACTACGGTTGTTACAAGTCCTCCATTACAACTACATCAGCTGTCACAAGTGACATGGGAGGGAGCTGCACATAGACAGGCTTAACACAATACATACCGCCTGCTTTGTAAATATAGATTGGAAGAAACAGCTGACATTATGCATTTTTTTTCTAGATTCCATCACATGTCTATTTACATCTGGCTGTCTTTTAAGTCTATGAAAAGACACACTCGTAAATAGTCCATTTTATGTGCATTTCTAATTAAAACAATAAAAGCAAATATATTATTTAGCTACAAACCAGTGCTGGTCTCAGCTGTAAAACATGATTAAATATAGTGCATCAAAATTGTAATTGGTGCTAATTGTAGTTTTTATGCAGCACTCCCAAATCCCCCAAAAGCTTATTAGTGTTTCTTTGTTTTTGTGAAAACTAACCAGGAGGTTGGCTTCTCTGGGGTCTAACTGACCCCAAACATGAGTAACATCATAATGTTGCAGATGTTTTTACCTTGTGAATGACTTTCTGAGAAGCAAAATCAAAATATCCTATAAACCTTTATACACAAACAATAGGAATTTTATTTTTTCAACAGACTTCTGTCTAAACATCTGTGTATATGATATTTATATGAATAAATCAATAAATAATTTCATTATTTTCTGAAGCAATGCTGGCTTGTGGTTATTTCTGTGGTGGCAAACAAAACAAATTCGATTTTTTAGGATGGATTTCTGTCTAAACATGTCTATATATGATATTTACAGGAATACATCAATGAAATGTTTCAATATTTTGCCATAACAACACCAGCTTGTGGTTATTTCGGTTTTGATGCGTCATTAAAATGTGTTATAATAATGATTCTTGCTATTACAGATGCAGCAGAGGGGAAAAACAGCACGTGTATGAGTGATTTTCCCTTGTCTCTCTGCAGCCCTTATAGCACCGGACAGACATCCACCGTATTGCTAACACTTTCATGTGCTGCGTCCTGCTGCCGAGCGCTGCAGGAGGAGCAGGGAGGAATCTGCCGAAAATAACAAAGTCTGCTACGAGGAGACAATTCAACATCTGGGCAATAACAAGCTCGTCTGCAGACATCTCAGCCTCTTGTCTGTTTGCTCCTCGAACACTGAACACTGATTCGCTGAGTATATTTGTGTTATTGTGCTCTCTGTGTTTCTGGGCTTCGTATTAAATGTTCGGGGTCAAGCGTAGAGTCGGTACATCCTGAATGAGCCGTGCACGTCCCGAAGGAAGTGACAACAATATGGTCGCCTTTACGGCTCTCTTTCCAACGGGTCATTTTTCAGCTACTTAGCTTCAGTGGAGAAAGTCCCTGACAGAATCATTAAAGGAGTCATCAGCACATTGAAGGCTTTTAATGGAGCTACATAACTTACGCCCTGTTTTAAGATGCACTGTCTTCTTTAGTTCCCTATACTGGCCATAATGAAAGAAGATTATGACTAATTTAAGCTTGGCATAAGTTTTCTCCTGCAGGGAAATTCTGCAAGGGTAAGCGTTGATAAAGACAGCAAATGACACAAACCAGCTAACATAAAAAAACAGGAATTCTATTGCATTATTTTAAACCTCATTGATCCATTTTAAGAAGCTGCATTGGAAGGAAACCCCTATTCAATTTACAACTGTATTACCAAAACTTCAAAAAAATAAAAAAATAAATAATCATGACACTAAATATTTAAGATATGCATACTTTCAGCACATTTTCTGTGAACACTGTAAAGTTGCATCTATTAAAATCCTTCCTTTACTTCCAGTTGTTGTATATTTCTGCTTTTAAAAGCTCATGGTCTCCCTGAAGCGGTTTTATCTTCGGTTTAACACAGCGTCCATGGACTAAATATTAAGCAGAGAGCCCAGCATGCATGCATGTAAGAAAGCTGCAGGATTAAGTGTTGTTCTTGTGATGTAATTGTACTGCTGACCATATTAATCTGTTACTCAGCATAACTAATGACATTGTTCTGGACAACCTGCATTCTCGTCTTAAGCTTTTTAGAAAGCTCAGCAGAGCAAACGGAGGAGACACAAGCAAAGCTCCAATGGATGAACGACAGACCAAAGTCTTTCTTGTGTTCAAATGTTACAAGTCTATATAGAAATGTGTATACTTTTAACTTAGTATTTCCATGTAGAAATTAGTTGATTGAAAGAATGTATTCAGCACCAGTATTGATAATCAAGTTATTAAGTCAAAATTTCAAAATATTTGCTGAGTGCAGTTTCTCAAAAGTGAAAATTTGCTGTTTTAGCTCAGTTTTTTAGTAATTTTTTTTTTTTTTTAAAGTAGAACATTTGAGGCGTCATAATGCTGGTTGGACAAAAAACTCTGGAACTGTAAAGCTAATTTTTCACTGTTTTCTAGCATTTTACAGATTAAATGCTAATTAAATAAGTGAAAGATGCTCTTGCAGTTGCTTCCCTATTTCAGACACACATTCTGAGAAATTCCTAGTAACATCAGCAATTGCTAAAAAGGGAAATAATAGCAAAATGCAAAAAGAAACACACACAGAAAAAAAATCTGGCTTCTTCAAAGACAGAACAACCTTCATCTGGATAATAAGTGTTAAAAACCTTGAAAAAGTCCCTAGAAAAAAAGAAAAAAGAAGCGTTCTTATTTGCTTTTCCTTGTCTTCCCCAGATGCACTGAAAAAGGCTGTGTTGTCATGGCAACACTGAGTAAAAATAACACAAGCTTATTTTCCACAAGCTGAAAATAAAATGGAACAGGATCAGTTTGGACAAACAAGATCAAAATGGTTGCTAATTCACAGACACATGAAGCAGTATCGGTCGTACTGTAACGTGGAGGCCGGCGTCTCCTTCCCCTCTGGTCATCGGCCGCCGTTATCTGATGGCCAGAGCCCCTAACTCATGTAAAGAAACCAGCGCTTGTCGGGATAATGATCTTAATAAAGGGAACGCTCACGCCCCACTAATTCCTCCATCCCAGAAGCCACCACAGCTGATTTGTTTAAATCTTTTAATTCACAGCCAGCTAATTAACATTCAGAGAGCAGTATTATAGTACAGGCAGTGCTTCTCAACAACCACTAACCTCAGGTATTTTACATGTAATTAACGAGCCAGGAGAAGAAAAGACGAGGAGTGAAAGTACTCATTTACTCTGCTTTTTCCTGCCTCGGAGCGCACATTGCAGCTACCCAACATATGGATTGCATGCTGAAGACATTATTATGCAGTCCTGATGCATTGCTGAGACAACAGACTTGCACCGACTGTGTGCAAAACACTTTTTAATGCACCGTAACCAGGGTTTGGTTCCTGGATCTGTGATTTCAGCAAAAACAAACAGCATTTATGCAAATGAAACTTCAGCTGCTAAGTGAGGGAGATGAGTGATGGAGCGAGATGTCGGCACTCAGCAGACAGACAGGCGGACAGACAGACAGACAGACAGGCGGGCAGAGCGGCGGTCTCGGCCATGATATCATATCTATGCCATATTCTGCACTAACCCCAGTGAGTCAGCACAGCCCACCCAGCGAGGATGTGTGGTCACACCTCGGACTCGGAGGACACTTCCCTCTCAAAATAGCACATTTGTAATGTCATGCAGGCGAGGCTGCGACCATGGTGCCGACTGACCTGCACATTTTATTGCCCGACAACATGGCTGACCTTTGAGCCTCAACGGGCCGATGTTGTGGATCACAAAAGAATACACACACAAAAAAAAGACTCTACTGTGGTACGTACACGTGAACCGAGGCCTGTTACATGAGCATTACACACAGAGAGAAGAAACAAAACTACAAATCCCACCACGTACTCAAACGCCACTTCAACAGCGATCATGCCCTTCATGTTGGCGAAGAACAAAAACTCCACAATGGCTTCAATCAGCCCCGACCAAAACACAGAGTTCATTCTCCACCAGAGGCATTTTTATCTTTAATTAGAGGAGCGAGCAGCTGTCTACAACCCAATCCTGCACACCACCATGATGGCAGGCCTGCACACAAACACTGACTTCAGATCCACTCGGGTTCTTTCCACTCCAAATTCCTCCATTTCCCTTCAGGTTCATGTGCTGTGTTCATTTGTAGCCATCCTGGGATTTGGTTGCTGATTATCATAAAGAATAAGCTCCTTTTAGAACTAATAACCAGAATGTTCTTTATATTTACAATCCTGCTGTGATTGAGACCCTAAAAGATCCAAACCATCTTAAATTTTAACCAAAATACCAACTAAATAAAGGCTTGTAATATAGTTTCCTGCTTTGTTCTGACTAAAATGCCTGAAGAACATTTTCTTCTCTGAGATCAGCTTCAAGCTTCCAGAACATTTAAAGCCCAACATATCTTCTTTTTTTTTACTCTAATAAATCAATGCAATTGCAATAACCAATTCTTTATTACGCTGTACGCTTACATTTTTACTTCTTAGAACAATGCACATTTTATACATTATTACATCTTTTCTACTATGTTCGCAGTTTTAGGACATATTTTTCTACTTATGTTTATCTATGTATATTTTTGCACTGCTTATATTTCTAAGACTTTAAATGGGAGCAATTGTAACATAAGCAATACCCCTTTTGGGATTGATAAAGTATTTTAAAGTGAAAGACAAGCAAATCACCAGCTACAGATTCTCATAATGAGACATTTTTAGCTGCCTGAAACAGCAAACTTCATATTTTTGGTTCTATTTATTCAAGGTTTTTTGGATAATGTCACTACAGCTGCACCAATTAATCGATCAATTGTTAAGTATTAAATTAACCATCAAGTATTAGGACTATGAATCAATCAATTAGAATTTTTTAAAGAAAAAAAACTCCACAAATTCTCTGATTCCAGCTTCTTCAATGTGAATATTTTCTCTTTTTTTCTTTTCTATGACAATAAACTGAATATCTTTGGACTGCAGATAAAACAAGACATTCTAACGTGTCAGATTGGGCTTTTGGAGGCACCGATTGACATTTCTTATCATTTTCTGACTTTTTATAGATCAAAAAACAAATCCAACAATGGAGAAATGAATTGTTACAAAATTAGTTCTTTCATTTTAATCCCAAACATCACACAAAAGTTATTATAAACTCATGTTTTGTAGACAAATACTCCAAAGTTACGGTTTTACCTGAATTATTGTAGACATGTCAAAGTTTTTTGTAAACATTAAATAGGTAATACTGACTTTTGAGTAAAAGTAGAGCATTTCCATTAGATCGGATGATTTTCCTACAAAAAATAAAATCTTGGATTTTGCTATTTTGGTTCAGATGAAGCTGATAAAGAACATACATGTGAAAGTGTGAAACAAGGTGATTTTTCAACTTTAAAGTCCTCTCAGTGATAAGAAGTGAAACCCTATTGAGGGGTTAAAACAGACTCCAGATCTGCAGTAACTTTCCCTCACTATGCAGATATCATTAGAGGAGAAGTTGGATCTGATCACAGTAACCTTCACCTCTCTCCCACCCTGATCCTCACCAGTTTCATCCTCGCCTCTCTGTGTTGTTTTCCCTCTCAGCACTTTAATCTTAAAAGCAGCTGCCCCGATGAGGAAGATCAAAGTGGCCCTGCACCAAGCACCGGTCACCGACTCCATCCTTGTGATCACGGTGCACAGTGATATTATCGATTTTTCTGAAATCAATCTCGTCAACCGCTATTATCTTCTGTTGCACCAAAGAGAGCTGGACATGAAGAGAAGAGGAGGAGGAGGAGATTCCAACCTGTTATGTAAGTCGTAGGGAGGATTTTTCACAAGGTAACAACGTGTGAAACACAAGTCCACGAGGACTGGGTGATTTTTTTTTTTTTTTTTTTTTAAACTTTTGTCTAAATTTGTCTGTCGTGTCAGAGGGACGCCTGTGCAGATCTGGCAGCGAGAGCTTTTCTGAGAAATGAGAGAGATGAATGCTCTCTCATAGCCACAGGGAGCTGCATGACGTCAGTCGCCATTCACTGTTTGTGCACAGTTTTGTGTTTTGTTGCTGACACACACACACACGGATGTATGAAGCAGTGTTTTTTTTCCAAATGAATGCTTGCATAGATGCCTAGTTCTTAAGTAAGATAACCCTTTGGAGCAAGGCAGAGGTGGATTACATGGCTGCTGAGCCCAGAGTCACAGCCAGGGATCCAGTCAAAGTGGTGGGAGGGAAGGATGGAGGAGAGAGTGAGAAAGAAAGAGAGAAAAGAGAGAGACAAAAGCCGGTGAGGGGTTTCTATTTCAAATCTCCCCGGACCCCCAAGGCACTTCCGTTCTGGCAGCATCGTCCACCAAAATAAATCATTTCCATCAAAGCTCTCTGACCATTCAGTGCCTTTTTTCTCAACAAAAAGCAAACTCACGCAAGCTGCTGCACTGTTCAGCTTTAAAAAGAGACAAACAGGTAGCATGACAAGCTCTCAGATCAAAATCTAGCACGATTAACCAAACAAGCTCTTTAAAAAAAAAAAACTCACTTAATAATAGAAAACACATCCGCTTCCATTTCTAGTGGCAAACTTGTTTTTCATGCTCTTATATAACATTTCTATTATGTTGCCCCATGGAGAGGCTGCTTTGTAAATGCTCTGCTCACACACTCTTTGGGAAGGCTGCTCTTCACATTTCTCTGAATGCACCAAAAATATCATAACACGAGCAAAACAAAAAACACTCATTTTACACAAGAAACAGAGTGTACCTAATGTGCTGAAGTCTGATCAGTGTGATGTGGGCTGCGGTCCGGCTATCTGTCCGTCTGTCTGTCTGTCTGTCTGTCACACGGATCAATAGGTGGTGCTCTTGCATGGGCTGCTGAACTTTTCCCCCTGTCCTGTCCTCTCCAAGTCGTGCATCAAGTTCATCTTTGCGCACCAGAGCTCAGACCCATTTTCTGTGCGACCAGACGTGTATTAATAGTAATAATATTATTTAAAAATGCTTACGTCGTCTGACAAGTAGGGAGAAGATCATTTACGTAGACTGTGATGATGTGATCGGTCGCTGAATTTTTTTTTTTTTTCCTAGAGAAAGGAGCAAAAATTATGCCTGTTTGGGAGGAGAGAGGATGGTTTTTTTTGGTTCATTTTGTAGGTAACTGCAAGGAGGGTTGGGGTGGTGTGTGTGTGTGTGTGTGTGTGTGTGTGTGTGTGTGTGTGTGTGTGTGTGTGTGTGTGTGTGTGTGTGTGTATGTGTGTGTGTGTCAACAAAATTGCACCATGGAGGCTTGACAACGTGAAGCACATACACACACATACACATACACACACAAGCAAGCAAGCAGCTCTCCGTGCGCGCAGCCGGGGCTGTGCGTCCGAGTGCGCCAGTGAGTGTGTGTTTTGAATTCAAATGCAGCAACACACCAGAGCTGCAAATGCGCAGACTGAGAAGAGGATGGCGACGATGGTGTTTGGGAGCCTTGACATTTTTTTTCTCTCCCACAAGATTCACACCCGTGATAAAGTATACCACTTCAGAGGTAATAATTTTTTTTTTTTAAATTTTAAAAAGCCGCATCAGTGCCAAGTACAATCGGGCCACATTTAGCGCGGTAATGATAATGATAATAAAGATCCACCTACCATATTGACTTCAGAGACCATGTCTATGCTCGCTATGTCTATATTCATCCCCACGGCCACCGGCGCACCTGTGAAGGAGAGGATGCGTTAATACGGGACACATGAAGTATTTTTTTTTCCTCATCATGTAAATTGAACCAAAATTCGTGACGCGGAGCTCCGGTTCCCTCTCAGATCCCCACATACTAGGAGACTTGTACATCACCAAGAGCGCCAACCTACATGTTTGACACACAGATGAGCCCAAATGACGCTAATTTCATTTATTTAGCGGACTAATCAAACATTGATGAGCGGTATCGATCACGTTAAAAGCCTCTCATCGGATGAAACATGCACATCATTTCTCTTAGCCCTAATTGGAAAGGCCTATTTGACTGTGAAGGGATGATTATGTAAATTAAAGCAGATTTTGCGATTCATTACACATGTATCGTGCGTCAAGCAGGGGCGTGAAAACATGACATTCCGTTTTCAGTTTTTTTCCTTTTTTTTTTGTTTTGCTCGTTACCTCCGAAATCTGGCCTCAACCGAATGTCGTATCCTTTCATCAGCCTGTCCACTGTTTCTTTTACCAGAGGCATATTGCTCGGATCTTTGATATCCTTGACGCTGTAGAGAAAAAAAGGTGGTGTAATGCAAAATAGCTTGTTAATATGACACGCCAGACACGCTTTAACAGAGGCTATACATGGCATTGCAAGACGGAGGATGGAGAAGGGGGAAAAAAACAAACGATGTTTACCTTTGAGCCCAGACGAAAGTCACTAGTAAGGAAAAAGTCAAAATCCCAAAGTGGTCTTTCCTGATCCTCCCCATCGCAACAGTTTTTGAGGTGGTTTCTGGATGCGAGTGAGGACAGCGCACATCCAACTTACTCCAGACAGTGCAGAGGAGCCAATGAGGGGCGCATGCGTGCAGCCAGCCCAAGATCAAAGAGTGGAGACTGATGATGGTGGATGAGCAGTTTCCATTGCAGAGAAAAATATTAAAGGGACAAGTGAATGTGCGTAATGAAGAAACAAGCATTTGTGCCAGGAGTGAAAAACGCAGCAATGATGTTCATTTTGAGGTTTTTATTCTTTAGGTTGGTAAGTTTGTCTACATCCTGACAAGTACAAATTATTGGATGCACTAGCAGGTTGAAATGAAGTTATCAGCAAGTTCTGTAGGTTTTTTTTTTTCTTTTCTGGGTGGATACATGTCACCCCCTAAACAATTATGCACCAACCACAACAAAATAGAAAACACATGCCATCTACACCCATGGGGATCACATCCAACTCTTCCCTGCAATGTTTCCACAGGACCTGCAGTACATCTGAAAATGCAGAGGGAGCACCAGAGCGCCAGCGCAGAAAGGTGGGCTGGAAAAACACAACCCCACAATTCATTTTCTCAGGTTTGAGTGCATTTTTCGAAGCTGCGAGGAGGGATGCGAGCCCCCTCTAAATTGTCTTTGATCTTGTAGTGGGAGCCATGCTTCTGTAGAGGGCAGGCTTCTGAAAGCATTGGTTCACTGTTGCATCACCATCAGTTACAGCAGTCATAGATTATATCATCCGCATCTTTTTGATGTGTTTCTTGGTTTGTGCATCTGAGCGTCATGCATACTGTATGTGTGTGTATGTGTGTCTCCGAGAAGTTTGTCGTGTGAACGTGGTGGGGTTTCAAGTGATTGAGGCCCGTGAAGGGCAGCTCTTCAGCTACTGATCACAACACAAGTGGGCAGTGGTCACAGCCTGTGAAATGAATGGATGTGCAGCAGCAGCAGAATAAATGAGTTTCTGATTCATTTCCTCTGTCAGATGAGAGCAGAGTGAATGCTGAGAGCTTGTTTGCAGAGGGAGGAGGGCGAAGTGAGGCCGGCTGGATGCTGAAGGTCTCTCAGGCTGCACGTGCCGTTTACCATGTCTTCTCAGTTTTCAACATCCACGTCCCTGCAAGAGCAGAAGCCAGAAATGTGAGTGGAGCTTAGAGAAGCCTCTCTACTTCCACATTCAGAGATGCTCTCTCTGCAGTATACTGCACAGCCTAAACTGTTACTGTGCTCCCCCGTCCTCCTCTGCGTCTCCTTATAAAGTGGCAAAAATATAAAAGGCAATAGATGTGTGATGCAGCTGTTGTCATGCTCTCCATCTTGTCTCTCTCATTATTCTGCAGAACGTTATAAACAAAACAACCATAAAAATTCTCTGACAGGAACATGAGAAGCATGATGAGCAGATTTGCACTCCCCAGCGTTACATAACAGATCTCTCTCTCTCCCCCGTCTCTGCTTCTCTCTCTGTCTTTTTTGCGCTGTATCTCTCCTTTTGCTTCTTGGACATGGAACTTTGTGTTTTGTAAGTGGCTCACTTATAAGTGGGGAAGTGAATAGTCGCTTCTTCTTCTTCTTCGTGTGGTTAACGTACGAAGTGAGCTCTGGTTTGTTTCCCCATGGAGAGACAGTGCTGTCATTAAAACGACTGGGTTCCACCAGCCCCCCAGGTAAACCTTACATAAAGGAGCTGGATGCATTTATTTCCTTCTCAAATTAACCAAGTCTCTTTTTGTATTGTAAATCTATGATGATGATAAAAACCACAGTGCTGGCATCAGTGCAGCAACAACACCACCAAACATAATTCTCCTCTTTTCTTTTTTCGCCTACAACTCCCACGGTTGTTTCAGCATTAGAAATTATTGATGTCTTTACTGCCTAGATAAAAGTCTTTGACAAAAACTGTGGGTAGTTATTGTTCTATTGAAGCTATCATAAGAGCTGAGTGAGACACGGATTGTGGCTCTTTGAGATACAAAGTAAGTATGCATATACATTCTTCGTCCATTGTTACACTTTTTTTGTCTCCTTTTTTGCCTCATTTGTAGAATTCTGGATTCTTTCCAAGTCTGCCTCAGCCATTATCTTTCACTATGTTTCATGAAAGGCTTTCTGGATCTGCTGCCTTGTCACACATGACTAAGAGTGCTGACACTAAAATGTACAAAGAAAAAATCTATATATTTTTGCTTCTTTTTAAAATTTGATGTGGGTACTTTTAGCAGGTTGGACCTTTAAATATTATAAAACTGATTTTCACTGCATGATTATCAAAAAAAATCACAATATTGCAATATATCATGATATCTACAGAAAAAAACTAATGCTATTAATCAAATTAATCTTTAACTGTGTTTATTGTGTAGTTTCTTTTGTGAATTAAACTGTTTGTTAATATAACTGTACTCTATGTTGGAGTGTCAACCAAATAGTTACTGGTGCTGGATTATTTACAATAGTATCACAGTTACTGTAAGTATAGTTTGGCACAGAATGGTCCGACTGCACAGAGAAAAATTGCCCTGCTTGTTTTTACTCCTTTAAACCAATCACAGTTGTTGTATTCCCTCAAAACAACGGGTGAATTGCTTGGAAGCCTGTAGGGAGGCGAGCACTGCCATTAAAATGCCTAATTCACCAGAAAATAAGTAGGCCTGCCTTATTTTGCATTATCCAAATCTTCTGCAAACCTTGACATTTTCAGTGTGGTGGGTTGTTAATGTTGTTTCATGTTGATATGTGTATATTTGGACAATCTGAGTTAGTACTTATATGTATTTTTGTGTATTTTTACTTTTCTACTGTTATTTCTGAAATGTTCCCTTTTGCTGCTGTAATAATGCAAATTTCCCCACTATGGGATTCATACAGGATAATCATATTGTTTTATATTACTATATATTCAATGTAGTGAAGTGAATTTTGCAAATGGTAGATAGATAGAAGGGGAGGACAAATGTGCAGCCAATTATCAAACTCATACCAGCAATCCACAGTCGGTGAGTCACACTACAGAAAGAATACTCTTCGGTTGAGTATGCGGAGTTGTAAAAATCAGCTGCGGCTAAGTTAATTGTAATCTCCAGAACCTACAGTAGAAGAACTACTGCTCCTGATTTTTGTTACTGTTAACAAATTTCATATTAGGACAAAAACCAACAATCCTTTGGCTCACCTGACTGTTGCACAAAAAAGACTTCGAATTTTCCAGCTTGACTCTAGTCTTTAGCAATGTGACTCAATGACATGTTTAATAGTATTTGGACAACAACAAAGCTCTGTAGTCACAAATCTGAGGCTGAGAGAGCATATTTGTAGGGAGAAATGAATTATTTTCAGAAGATTTATTGATAGTAAAGAAGACAGAGTATCTTCTTTAAGTACATGGATTTTACCCTGATACCAGACAGTTAGAGACAGATGTACCAACTTACTAAAGTATGGGATGTTTACCTGGCCCTCTCCATAGTGTCTTTGACCAGGTAGATGTACCAGTAGGCGAGGTTGAACAGGCCGAAGGCCAGGGGGAAGAGGATGCGAGCGTATGCGTCAATGGGGCTGGTGCCGGCCAGCTGTGGGATTGGAGGAAAAGCTGAGCCTTGCTGGAGGAAGATGGGCAGAGCGGGAGCCTCTCCAGGCTCACTGCGGCACACCGAGTGGTTTCTCTTCTTCAGGCCTTCCTGAGGGTTGCTGTCTGACTGCTGGGAGGAGAGGGAGGAGGAGGTGAGGGTGGGGTTAGAGTGGGCTTTCATAGGGGAGGTTCTGCCCTTCAACTTCTTATATGATAATTTTAACATTCTTGTGTCATGCATAAAAGGCTGCAAGTCATGTTTGTTCCCACAGGAGCCTTCTCTCAATGGTATGCCAACATCTCTGCACAACGCAGCGGGTAGTTTGCTGGATGCCCATAGGATGGTTAGGAGATTATACAGGGAGGAGAGCTGGAGTTGTTCTGTTCTCACACTGAAGCTATTTTTAAAGCATCTAACCATGAGCTCCACACGTGAGACGGATCCCAGGAGGACGCTGTGGTGGCTTACTGTATTAGCATAAAGCACATAGCTAGAGATGAGAGCACTACAACGGCACATATTACTATTTAATGTGCGGTGTGCCCTGAATGAGGAGAACGAAGGAGGCAGGGTGACTACTTGGAAATGCATAGAAAAAGGCTGATCTGTGGCATGATTTCTTCTTTCTATATCTGAGTCTGAAGGTGCTGGTTTTCCTGTTCATCATTAACGTCACTGCATCAAACTCTCTGCAGCACCTAAGAGATGCCATTCCTCCGTTCTCCATTGTTAGCTATTTAAATGCATTTAAAGCCTTGAAATGATGGTGTTTCTGAGCAGGTAGTTTGCTTACAAAGTTTAAGACATCACCTATTCTGTTAACTCATATCTGGCACCAAAGATGCAGGAAGTCCATCTATTCAATCCAAGAGCTCTGCAACACTGACTTCTGTAACTGTTACAGTAGACAGTCAGGTTAATAGAAAAACATGTAGATTTTAGATGTTTTTATTTTACTTTTATTCAGTTTCAAAGGATTTTTCTTGTGTTTTTCTTTTTTTTTTTTTACATGTTCATAGACAGCCATAGCTTATTTATATGTTTTGTTTGCTCTTACTCTCATGCAATGCAAAAAAAATAAAAATAAAAAATTGCAAAAAAAAGAAACATCCTGTAAAACTCTGGCAGCAAGAATGTCAGAAAAAATATATTAAAAAATTGTGGAATAATGATAACGTTCAAAAATTGCAAGAAATTGGGAAAATAATGGCAAATGTCAATAAAATAATGATGTATTTAGCAGATTTAAATAAAGTGAAGCAGCATAATTTTACAGTCACATTGTAACAGAACAATTTACTGTTTGTAAAAATACAGATTTTTTGATGTGGTCCTATAATTTAACAAAAGAGAGAAAATCTTTAAAATAACAATGATGATATTTTTGCTGATTAAAATGCTGTAAAATCTGTGCAATTTTCAAACATAAAAGAACAATGTTTATTGTCATTAACATTCATGTAAATTAGTATTTTTTTCTGTAATATTGCTTTTTTATTATCTGCAAGTTAACTAAAAGGGAAAAACAGGAAAATAACAGTAAATTTTCAAAACCATTCTAATTACTGTTAGTAATTTTTTTACAGCGTCTAAATCAAATATGTTGCAGGAATGTATTTCGGATTATCTCTCTAACCTTTAAAATATATCTTTTGCTCTGTCTTTGTTTTGCAAAACTAGGACTAATACCTAAATAATTAGCTTCATTTGTACTTAATAAAGAATACACAGCAGATTCAGGACTGCTCTCTTGTAACAGACTTATGATAAACAGTTCAAAAAGTGTCAAAAATCAATGCAGCACACTCAGAATTATAATAATAATATATAATAAAAATAAAAATAATAATAATAATAATAATAATAATAATAATAATAATAATAATAATAATAATAATAATAATAATAATAATAATAATAATAATAATAATAATAGTAATAATAATATCCTAATTAATAATGCTTCCTCGTCACAACCTAGTGACATTACCCACAATACAACTCAGCATCATCATCTCATTGATTTAGGTGTGTTATGCAAGTAGCAGCTAATGTATGTAATCATAAAAAAACTTTTGATGTATTGGGTTTTCCATGTTACATTTTGTTGGATCTTAACTTTAATTTTTGAATTAGCCATTTAATTTAATCATAGTATTGTAGCTTTTTAAACTAAACATTTAAAACAGTCACAGTAATTTGTATTATATATAATATTGTAGCATCTTAACATTAGAACTGAATGTAGTAAGGTAAATTTGTAGTTTAGATAATTCTGTAGGGATGTCATTTTTTGCCCAATGATGCCAAACGCTATAATGCCTTAATAATCAAACCTGCTTACCGAAACTGTGTCCTCATCATCGCTACCAGTGGCCAACACCTCAAGCTTGTCCTGTCTGGCTTTCTGCTTCTTCAGACTGTTGGCCTGCAAGGTGGCAAAGTAGTTTACCGCTGCAAATTCAACTAGAGCGGACGCCACGAAGGCAAAGCACACGGCGATGAACCAATCCATGGCGGTGGCGTAGGCTACTTTGGGCAGAGACTGCCTGGCGCTGATGCTCAAGGTGGTCATGGTCAGCACTGTGGTGATACCTGAGGGAGAACCAGGAGTTTATGAATCACACACACACAGATAGAATAATATCAGACTGATTAGTGCACATTAATTGGTGCTGGGAAGAGGAACAAACCAGCAACTGTGCGTGCAGGAACAGACTCTTTGTTGATCCAAAAAGAGACTTGTGACAGCACAACAACCATTATAAGAGGGATGTAGGTCTGTATGAGGTAGTATCCCAGCTTCCTCTGGAGGTGGAAATGGACCACCTGCACAGAGTAGTGACCTGCAAGATAAACAGCACGTATGAAGAGAGCAACCCCCCGAGGGACGGCGCAGGATAACAAAGAGTGGATGCCCTTGCATGCCCTTGAAATAGAATAGCTGCTGATAGAACCGTATAGATATATTGATGCTTTGAGGACTGGAGCAGCCTGCTAGCTGTGAGGTAAGATGTGAGAGCGAAGAGGAGAGGAAGGAAGAGTGCAGGACAAATAAAAAGGAGGAGAGAAGGACCACAGCAGACATTTGAAATTGGGATAAAATCAAGCAGAGGAGGAAGAAGCGAGTGAGGTGGGGGCTGGAGAAGAGCTGGCAGTGCCACTCTGCGTAACACTGCCCTGCTCTGCCTAACACATGCATGCAGACGTTCACAGACCAAAAACACGCTGAATCATGTACACACACATACAGATGTTCCCTCTCTCGCTCTGTGTTCCCCAAATGTGCCTCATCCTCTCTGTTCCAGGGATGTGCTGGGCTCACAGCAGGGAAGCACTTCTCTTTCTTCTGCTGAAAAGAGAACATGCACACACACTACTCCAGCCTTCCTCCTCTCTGCCAGTGCATCCACTGGGCTTTAAACCTTGTAGTTCTTTTTTAAGGCACACCATTTGCATTAGGCCTGACCACTTAAGAATCTTAGATGGCTGCTCAAGGAAGTCTTTGCTTTTATGTCAGCCTGCTGCAGGGGAGCAATGGACATGAGTGCAGAGTCTGAGGATACTCATTCCACCTCTTTTTGCTCAAAAATTCATCGGCTTGTCAGTTTTAAACTTCTGTATAGCTGTATCCCTCTAAGAGTGAACATTACCTGTGTTTGACTTTATGATCTCACTGGACAAAGTCTGTCCCACAAGATCATACTGCAGAAGACTCATGGATTCTTTGGGACAGTCGACGGAGGCTATCGGCCCCTTCCTCCAGGTGAACATAATTTCACTGCTGGTGTACGCATCTGAAATGGAAAATCATTTAAGAAAACTCTCCAACAGCTCAAAAGTTGGTCACATTTATAGATCTGGATGTCATTTTGCCATACTCACAGCTTCCAAACCTGAGAGGACAGGAGTGGCCGTCCATCGGGAAATCCATCAGCCTCATTGGACACTCTGCGCTGATTGTCAGCCTGACAGCCAGAGGATACACACGGATCACTCCCAGATATTTATTTAAACGAGGGACTAGAATAAATGTCTTATTAACAAAGCAACATTTTCTAAGATCACCTCATGGTGTAGAGGACAGTGCCGTTCTGCATAATGCGGAAGAGCTTGTTGGGTGTGGTCATGTTATGGGAAATAGACTTCTTGGAGTTTCTGAAGAAAGTATCTGGTGTCCAGATCTTGTCCACCATGCGGTTATTCAGTCGGAGGATTTCAGTGGGACCCTCAAATTTCAGCCGCTCATCAACCCACATCTGACGGAAGAACATGTCCATGGTGTACTCCTGATGCATGAACACAGCGCATAAGTGGATGCAAAGACAAACACTCTGCAAAGCTAACATTTAAATTTAGATCTTTGTCCACTCATTCAGCAGCATGCATAACACTGGAGAGACATTTCAACACTGGAGTGAAAGGTGAGGAGAGATGAAGAGGCAATGATGGATGCCACTCATCCCAGATAATCATTAATCAATCCATTCAGCCATTCGCTCTGTCTGACATGTTGTCATATTGATTTAGAGGCCATCAATAATGGAGTTATAAGGCTGGTCAAACAGATTAATGCTCATTAGACGGTCTCATGGCAGATTGCCCATAAGGCTCGTCACTGAAGCACTATTATCCCTCACAGTCAGCACATATACATGTCCTTGCAGAAGGGAGATCATACCATCTCGACATCTGAAACAGGTCCAAAGCTTGTGACAAAGATGTCTGTTTTCACCTCTGTAACACCACCTGAAACAGTAATTAAGAGTGGCATAGTGAAAAAATACAGCAGCACAGTGTTCCTAATGTATCTTAAATATGGAAGATTTTCAAGGATTTACAGTCTGAATTACCTCCAGAACCAGGTCGTAGTCTGTTGTCATAACCATCCAACAGCCTGTCCAAAATGCGAGTGATGTTGTCCGAGAATATCTTTTCGTTTCCCCAAACATTACCTAGACTAAGGGGAAAAACCAAAAAACATTCAAATGTCAGGATCACTGTACTCTGACTCGTGTTAAAATACAGAGAGAAGACTCACCTTATCCAGCATATAAAAGCAACCAAAGCTAACGAGTGGATGGCCATCCTTGGCAGCAACTTTCAGTCAACTTCCCCAGCAATGCACACCATATTAAATAGCATGTGAAAGGAGTAAGGGAATGAATAGAGCAAGAGTGCTTTTCATGTGTCGTTAAAGTGACTGGTAGGTGTGCAAAAGAAGACAGAAGGCACTGAGGCTGGAGCAGTAATCTAATTAACAGATTAGCAAATCCACTTCACTTTTAGACAAACAGTGGATTCATTTAGTGGTGCTAAATTAAGATAGCTTAAGCAAAAATAAAGATGCATTGCAACACATGAAAATACAGTCATATAAACAGCAATTAACACACTGTACCATGCGTTTTAGAGCAGGTGTCGTTGTTGTTCCTCCTTGACATGCAGCAGATGGCGCTGCAGTCAAACCGACACTCAGGGAAACCAACGGAAGAAAAATACAGACGAAGAAGAAGTAGTTTGGGGCAAAAACACAGCGAAAGAATAGTAAAACTAACAAGTATCGACACATTAATTAAAAATATTCTCAATAACAGTTCTGTCAAGGTGGCAGCACATAAACAGCAGTAAAGGTAAAACGCCGAGCAAACTGCTAGCATAGCTGTTAGCATAAGTTCCCTGCTAGCTTGAGTTAGCAGTCGTTAGCCGACCTGGGAACCGGTGTGGAGCCACAGCATGTCGGTGCACTTCGAGGAGAAGAGCGGTGTCGTCCCCTGCAAAACCCCCTGGGGCTCCTGGTACCAGACCATGGAGGAGGTCTTTATCGAAGTCAATGTCCCCCACGGGACCTCCGCTAAAGAGGTCAAGTGCCATTTAGGGACCAGAGACATCGAGCTGCACGTCAAAGGGAAGGAAGTGTTCAAGGTAAGCCACTGAAGTGAGTCCACCGGGTCCGATTTGAGTCAGCGCCCTTTACATTTTCTTAAAAAATGTTTGCTCTGCCTTTAGGTAACAGTAAATTTAAAAATTGATTAATGAAATCTGACTATCTCACTCAGTGACTAAAATGACCAACAGGAATAATATGGCAGAAAAACTGTCCTGTTTGCATGTAGGTCCTCATGATTCAGACTCTGTTTTGGGGTTTTTTGTTTGTTTAAAAAAAAAAAAAAAAAAAACAGGCTTTAAACCCTATATGTGTTAAAAACCCAGCTCTCTATGGTGAGCTGGGACATTAACCAAGCAAACACAAGAAAAAAATGTTTTTGGTTAAGTAAAGCAATTTATTGCTAGCAACATAATTAACTAAAGAAAAGGTGAGAACACTGCAAAGAAAACTGAGCTGGTGGGTGGTGCTAAATCAAAGGCCCAAATAAAACCAAACAAGGGCTAGCAGAGGTGTAAAACTTAATGTGATGAAATAACCAGTGAAAACAGCTAAACTCCTTAGAAAAACTTAAAGACATAATAGCAATACCCATGTGACAAAAGTAACTTACAAATGAGTGGTAATGAATAACTAAATGAACGAGTGCCTCAAAACATACAGACTCTGAGATACTAGTAACCACCTCTGAGGCTACAGAAAGCAAGACGAGTAACTCAACTTATAGTTTCAAAGCAAGAGTTACATGTTTACATCAAACACAAGACAACAAAGGCACGTATATCAAGTTGCTCACATTAAATCACAGCCACCTTGACTGAGTTTGGCTGCAGATTTAAACCCCGGGTATGGCGATCGCTGCAATTTTATTGTTGGAGGGAACTGAGTGGTGGTCCAGTCAGGCATGGCAGTAGGTGGGGAGATGAAGGAGGGCTGGAGTGCAGGTCTGAAGCTCCAGGACAATCAGCTATGACTACAGACAGGGGAGGTCTGGAGCTCTGCAGCGAGCTGTAATAAAGTCCATGCTAGCTATCTCACTACATAGAGGCCACAAAGGATCCACCACAAAAACTGTAGACATCCGACCACCAGGGGCTGCAGCATCACGTAATAATGCAAAGAGCTGGCCAGATTCAACTTCCTGTTACCTCAGATCACCGTTCCTTCTTGTAATGTCAGTGTCGGAAAATTCTTCAGTGGAGTCCTGACTTCTCCAAATTAATACTCAGAGTCGTCTCTCAAGTCAAAGCAAAGTTTTACTTGTGGCAAGGAACCACATGAACAGAGCACAGCCTGGAAAAGTGACTGACAATATAAAGAAACAGTTAGCTTTTAAGCAGGCACATAAACAAATGACATTACCATGAGTTACAGGACATTTGTTTCTCAGTGGTTTTAACAGTTTCTGAGCAGCCAGCTTTAACTGGCTGTTTGCAAAACCAACTTGTTATATTTTCCTGGTCAAAGTTAATCATGGAAATTTACTGAGTACATTGGGTTACATGAGTTCACAGTCACACAGTTAAGCAGTAGTTTGAAATCACAAAGAGCTTTTAATCATAACATTATTATAATTTTGTAACAGTCAGCCATTTCTTAAATCATAATGTCACAACAAATGCCACTGCTGTGTGCACACATACAAAATTTGGGCTTTGGCCATGGTTGAGAAATGTATCATGGTACAATATTTAATTTGAGTTGATCTAGGTACCCATTGGTCAAAACAAAACAAGCGAAAACAGAAGAAAAAAACTTAAATTAATTCACCTAACTTTGCATTTAATCAGCCTTTTTATCATGGTGCATAGATTATAGATATTATTCCAGTGTCGACTCAGCAATGATAAACACACACAAATAAGTACATTTACCCACTAAAAAAATAAATAAGGATAAAGAAATTATCTCACTTTGACTCAAACTTTTGTTTTTTATTATGTGCTTTAATGGTGTATTACGTCTAGAATATTTATGTCAAACTATTGAACATTCTATTGAACTAATTTCTTCTTGCTATTAATCAAGTGTCTAAAAACCAATACACATAATTAAATATTAACTTTTCTTTTTACATTCTGCCAGGGAAAGCTGTTGGACACAACTGTGTCTGATGAGGCTACATGGACACTGGGTAGGCTGCACACCTCTAAGACTTGTACTCAGACTTTACTTCAATGTGCAAAACTCATGTCTGTTCTGTTTTGCTGATTTTCTCCTCAGAGGATAAATGTCTCATCCGGATCATTCTCATGAAGACCAATAGAGAGGCAGGAAACTGCTGGACCTCCCTGCTGGAGGGGGAATACTGTGCGAATGCCTGGGTTCAGGACCAGATGCAGAGGAAGCTCACTCTGGAGAGGTTTCAGCGAGAGGTTGGTTTGATTCAGTGCCACCTGAAGCGGCATCAAATGTACTTTATGCTGCCAAGACTGTATTATAAGCTGCACACCAGTGACTGTGTGTTCTTGTACATTTTCTCGGCACATGGACACATCACTGCAACTTTGTGAGGCAGGTAGATACCAGTTTCTAATCAGGAACCCTCACAGTTCGTTAGAAATGGCTCATAAGCTGTAACTAATGACTTTAGTTAATGAATTACTGACTAATTATTTTAGTTATAAACCATTAACCACAGCTCATTTTTCATATTATGAGAAATCCTTCTCTGGTGTAAATGTAGATAATCCATCACTAGATACAATATTTTCTCATTATAGGAATTCATCAGATTTGTAATTATAGCTGTCATCAAGCTATGAATAAAGGTTTTCAATCATCAGGACTGCAAAGGGGTATACTATGAAGTGAGATTTGTGGATTAGCGAGATATGTTGAGCTTAAAGCCAGAGTTTTTAGAGTCACTAAGGTGTCTAACCTGCTACATCACCATGATCCCTAATGCTGCACAGCTAACCTGCTCCAGAGGACGTTCTGTTTGGGGTTTGCTACTTGAATCGGCTGTGAGAAGCATCTTCGTTTCACTATTTTCCTGACAATTCTCTATAAAAAACATTCTCATCTGAGGGAATACATTTACAAATCCGTTGAGCTATATGTTGTTAATACCACCGAATATAGCCACGTAGGTACAGTAGTACAAACTCTACGTGTCCTGTTGCTATGGTAATCTTTCAGCTGTTGGTGGGGAAAATGCAGCTAATAGAACAGACTGATGAGTCTATTATTGTCACGGAGAATATTTAATCTATGACAATAATTTCCCTTTGATTTGGTTAGAAACTAAAGCGATTTCCACATATCCAGAGTTGGGTGGAGTAGCCAAAACTTGTACTCAAGTAAGAGTAACGTTACTTCAAAATAATATCACTCAAGTAGAAGTAAAAAGTAGTCATCCAAAAAAAATCACTCAAGTAAGAGTGAAAAAGTATTTGATGAAAAGACTACTCAAGTACTGAGTAACTGATTGTAATGTCGATTTATTTTTTAGAAATTATGTGATCATACAGACAAAAATGTAAAATGTGCAAATTCTGGTATTTCCAAATAGTAAAATCAATAAAATAGCAAAAATAAATAATATCTTTACAAAATGACAAGGCACAAGAATCACAAAATTCCAAATCTGTTTTTCACAACATAAAGCTTTTGAAACAAATACCTGTAGTAAGGTAATGTTTGTATCCTTAAACAGTGCAGACTACTTCCAGTGACAAGACATACTGTATTTCACTTCCCTCCAAATGGCACAGGCTCAGTAGATAGAAAATAATATTACAACTAAAAATTATCACAAAATTTCCCTCCTCCTGCAACAACTGCTTTTGAATAATTGCACTCCTCATTGTTAGAATCCCGGATTCGACTTCAGTGGTGCAGAGATCTCCGGGAATTTTGCTGGTGGTGGTCCGGACTTTTCCAGCCTACAGAAGTGACCGATGCCATGAAGTGAAAATCAGTACATACTGGAGGTGTCATGTCTGCCTTTCTTCCACAGCCTGCAGAGGAACAGTGGCTTCATGAGGTCTTCCGTGAAGAGAAGTCCAAAAAAAATTCTACCTTCTGAAGAACTCAAATATTGCCTGTACTCTAAGACTTGGACTGGAGACTCTTTCCACAGCAGCCCTTTTTTTTTGGGGGGGGGGGGGGGGGGGGGGGGGGGGGGTCTGCTGTGATGAACTGATCTTGTTTAAGCCTGTTTTGGCAAGTTGCAAGGCTCGTTTTACTGGAGGATGTTAGTGGGAACTGTTTACAAAAAGCCTGTTAAATGTGTTGTCTTTCAGTAATGACAATAATACACCCAGCAATAGCTTTTCAATAAAGTTTTATTGAAAGGTACACAAACATAGGTTAATCAGATGGTGTATTCAATCAGCCATTTTGAATTTGAGAACACATTTATTTGTTGTCACTAATAGAAAACTACTAGACAGGGAAACTGGCAAAGAAAATGCAATATCCAATCCACATTTCCACTGCAATGACCAGTTATTTAGTGTTCTCTGCACAACTGACAATTGAAATCAGTTAGTACTTGTGGTGCTTCACTCTGTGTCCGCAAATGAAGAACCGCTGATGATATTTCAGCTCAAACAGTGGTTAGCCATACATGACAGGATCATAACTAGCGTCACTTTCTGGTGCAAACCAGAGCTCCCTCACCACATCAAAGAAAAAAAAATCATCACCTTGGGTAGGAGTGTGCATTCAGGACAGTTTAGCAACCTAGGGTGGGAGTTAAGGATTTTGGGCCCGATTTCTTGGTTCCTTTTTTGCTGTTCACAAAATCCTTCTCCCTCCTCTTCCACATGGTGGACTGAGGACCTAGGTGGTTCTATACTTCTTAGCTTAAAACCAGCAACCCGTTCCAGGAAATACCAAACACCTTGGTACGGATTTAAACAAGAACATACTATACACCTGTGCAAGTAACTCAACCAGGAAAGTAAAACTTGGCAGGATGGCAGTAGGTGAAACTTTTTGTCACTGGGTCAGTAAATACAGTGTCTGATTAATGTATGATGACAAACTGAAAAATGGTGACTTTTTAGTTTTTCCTTAAAGAAATCCATCATCACAGATGAAGATCTGTAAGGAGCAGAGCTGGAAGTGGGTGACCATACTGTGAGCAAATCACCCAAAAGTTACATCTCAGTCAGAGAACAAGGATGTAACGTTGGGGACAGTTATCTTTCTCGGCAGTTAAGGTCACCCATTTGTACGCCCCGGTTTTAACAAGCTGACTCAGGTATGGTGGGAAGATGAGTGATCTTGTAGTAACTGTGCTTCAGCTGACGTGCAGTTCTTCCTGAAATAGTCCAGCGAAGTCTCTGACAGTTAGGCTTGGAGCACTTGGTAGTGGCGTATTCAGCCAAGCATTTTCCAACTAACTCCCGCACACAGACCAGGTCCCCATCTTTGATCTGCAGAGAACAGATACACGATCAGATAGTTGTGCTAACACACCAAGGAGCATTATCAGCAATCACAAACATGCATGCTCCAATTATTCAGCTCCTCGTCGTATGCAAATTAATTTCCACAAATACTAAAATGAAGCAATCATTGAAATTCCTTCTAAATTACTAAGTACAGGACATATTTCTAATTATGACTTACATTCAGCTGCTGCTGCAGACTTTTCAGGGCCTCGGATATGCCGTCAACATGCTCAGGGTCATGCTCTTCGTGAGCCTCAAAGCACAGGAGAGCCATGCCGAGCAGAGAGGGCTGCAAAAAACACAAAAGTAGACTTCACTATTCCCAAAATACTGCAAATAATATTCCTGTTTAAGAAAACGTGCCTATAAATTATTGGAACATTATTAAAATAAGAAAGCACAGATGCCCTACTTTATATCTGAACTAGCATTATTTAAAATGTTGGGAGACAAGTTATTTTGACCTACCTTTATTTTGGAGAAGACAAATGAGCAGTGACAGGCTTTCAGCTGCGCCTCCAGTCTCTCAAGGCTCAGTATCTTCTTGCTGCAAAAAGGAAATGCTTTTAGTGTCAAAACTGCAACTGCATATGTAAAATCCATTGGAGGCACAGCTCACTATATTAAGAAATCTATCTGCTTCAGTCAACTTAGTGACCAAAAAATGCACATACAAATACTTTTATATACTTTGAAATACAACAACCACAGTAATACTGGTCATTTTTGAAAAGAGGGATTTTCATTTTCACTGTCAATGTCTAAGAATCCACATGATTTCAAGTAGTATTATGCCTGTTAGCAACAAAATATTTCTGGCTAGTTTTATCTTTCAAGCAAAATATGAGAAGACACATTTTAGCAGAGTAAATATAATCTTGTTGAGTCATGGTTTAGCCCCGCAGGTTAATGTGACCATCTGTCCTTACCTCTCAGCGTCGAGCTGCTCCTGGATGTGGCTGTGAAAGAGGCGGAGAAAGCGGAGGGCTGTGGGGGCCTTCACCTTCCAGTAGAGCTTCTCCATTATGATCTTCTCCATCCTCATCATGTCAGACACAGTGAAACGATTCTGACTGATGCGGATTAGGTCACTGGTCAGAGGCACGTTCTTCTCCTCTTCCGAGGATTTCACAGCAATGTAGAAGCAGCAAAGGCCCACACAGGACAGGTGCTTCGGCTGGATCTGTCGGAGACGAGGAAAGTGACAGAGTCAATTTCATGACTTTATGAGGTAGTCAAGATGTGCATGAAAGGCACCGGTGCATATGCAAACCTTCATTACAGAGAGGAATCGATCCAGCAAGCTGATGGCCAGCGAGAAGGTCTCTGAGCTGAACCCAAAGAACCTGGTCAGAGAGAGCAGGTCCTTCACCTCCAGCTCTCTCAGTCTGGTTGTCATCCTGAGGCCGTTGTCCTGAGCGCTCTCTATAAGCCTCAAGCCGCTCAGCTTTGGTTGGTATCGGCCCTCCAGATCTGTCAGGGCCTTCAGCTGAACTGCAAAGGGCTGTGCTCTGGGTCCTGCCACTGCATCAATCATCTTTGCAAACAGGAAATATCGAGCTGAATAATACTGACAAAATCACCCAAAACACAACTGTTTAGACTCCTCATCTCTAGTTTAAACTCGCTATTTCTACATATATTTGAGATGAAGCAATAACCTCAATACCTTACCCTACACAACTACAAAGCCTTGAAAATAATTACTACACCACTTTGAAAAAATGACCTTGACCTAATTATGTCAAGTCCAGTCATCGGGATTTTAGTAAATACAAGTGAGGGGCAAAATCCAATTTCAAAACAGTCTGCAATGGCTGTCTTGCTGTATCCCTTATACATGAAGCAGAAAGATGGCTGTCTTCTTGCCATATCACAAGTCTCTTCTTGTAGTCATTGTTGAAGGATAATTTTGTGTGGATTATCTGTTGACTTTACTTATATGTCTCAAGTACTAAATAATGTGTAAATGTTCACAGCTACCAAGTGTGGATTTTTCAAAATCATCCTTTACTGCATGCATTGAATAACTTTAAAACTTCTGTCATGTCTTTGAGGAGATGCTGTAATCATTTAACCACTATGATAACATTCACACAAAGTTATCAGTGTTCAAGGCTTGTTGTGCAGACCTTTTAAAGAAAACACCCGGGGGTCTAACAATTGTTTCCAAAGCTTTGTGTGTGATTTCTATGACTAAAGTAAATGTGTTCAAAAAAATAATGTTGTAGATGGTAGCTAGGCAGGTAAAAACAACCATTTAATCTGCAGTCAAATATCGGTTGGTTCTTTTTTACAATGTCTCTACTTCAAAATGAAATGGCTAAACAAGTCAGAATATAGAATAACTGTAGTTTATTATTAAGGCTAGTTCAGGATTCGGTTGTTTTGCTCAGGAGTTTCTGAGATGAACGGACGCTTCCAAATTTGTAAAGTTATCCAGTCACAAGCCGTCCTCTACCAGCTGTCACTGAACCAGGATCAACTGGACTAAACAGGAGCTGCTACAACACGGACATGTCAAACAAAGTGTCTCAGTTATATTATTTAACTCGTTGAGGTTATTAAAATGTATGGACCACGCACTGTTAGTGAAATTTTTCTATCCTGGGCAGAGCTTTCGGTGTTAGCTGTAATCAAAGCAGCAGGCCTGATGACTGGGAGCAGGACCTGCGTCATGTCGGGACATGTCCCTGCAACACACACCAACGGAAAGCTAACGCCGAGCCCGGTGACAAGAAGTCCTAGGAAGCCAATACAGTCTAAACTGTAATACTGTCGATTAAACTACGACACACAACTCTACTATAATCGTGTGAATTAAACTCCGTACGTTCGTGAAGGTGAAAGATAAAATTGCACATTAATCATCCGTTAACGAGGCAACTGTTAGCTACAACCGCTAACGCTAGCTAAAATAATTTCTGAAGGCTTGCATTTTATTTTTTCTGCTGGCTGACAGATACAGAAAAAGTGTTTCTACTGTGTTGGAACCACGAATACTATTAGTCAAACATATATCTAAGTTATTTTATGTGATATAGAGAAAATACTGGTTTACTTACCTTGGATAGTTACGTTGTCTTTGATACTACGAAAAAAATGCAGTTTAAGAAAGCCTCCACAAGCTTAAAATAAGCAAGTGAAACGAGGTTTAAAACACAAAAAGGTGTAAGTATGAACTTTCACTAAAGAAAGTTTTAAGCATAGGTTACTTTCTGCCTATGCACACCCCCTACCCTTGGCGTAAGGCGATGGGGAAAAGGACAGGTTAGGTATTAAAGCAGTCATAAAACCAAGCCCATGTCCAAACAAGCTGAGCTCCTATTGGCCCTCGACCGGTGACGTTCATGATTCTGAATTCCAATTGGTTACATAAGCAGACATTCACAAATAAGTCCCACCCTATATAAGTTGAATGACCAATCAAAGTAAGAAGGCGGAACATGTCCGAAAATAGAACTACTGCCTTCTCTTATTATGGTATATAGACGAATTATATTAGGCTAAAATTACTTTCATCAATAACAAATCATCTATAAATAGCACGATTTATATAATGTCAGCTGACGCAGTTGGGTTCATAATTAAAATAGCATTCACTAAAGCATAAGCTAAGAAAAGATGTATAACATTTTAAAAGGGGTAAATCACAGCAAAAAACCAAATTTTTCTACATTTTGTATAAAACTGTGCACGCTGTCATTCAAAATTCATGTAAAAAAAATGCGTTTTCATGGATCATGTGTTAGCACACAATAATGCCTCTTCTTTGTACACTGAGGCCTCCTGGCAGGTTTTTGGAACAATCTAGAAGAAACATGAACCTGCAGCTCACCACAAACAGTCCTCTGTCAGCTTCTTTCGTCATTTTTGTGTAAAAGTGCAGTTGTGGAAAGAGCAACACACGTTTTCAATAAAGTAACTCTTTATTACATTAGAATTTACAAATCTGCAAGCAGGCCCACACCATACCATATACCATCTACCATATAGATATACTTACGTTAAGAGATTTAATCCTGAATTCTTATACATCTAGAGTTTTCTGTGTAACAATGGAATATATTGTTTTTTAGAGTTAATCAATGAAATACTTCTATCTATATCTTTTAGACACAACATAAGGGCTGGCGTGTTAATATGACAGGGCACCCTTATGATTATAGATATGATTAAATATAATATTTGTACTATAATCAAAGTGCTTCTAAATCATAATATGATTCACAATCATTAAAGAGAAAACAGCTTAAACAGCAACATCATGTCACATATTTCACAGTGTAAATCATCATCAGTCAGAAATTACAAGCGGAGTATGGCAGATGAAAGAAGATAGCACAATTAGTACAAAAACATATTTTGGCAATGGAAAGCTTTTAATATTTGTTGGAATGAGGTTTAGGAGCCATGCAGAGACCATGCTACAGAGCGCTGTTTAAAAGCTTGAAGGACAAAGTTTAGTAGACATGGAAGACTTCAGGCTGACTCACTTCCAAGGACGTTTCATTTCTATAAAATTTGTATTTAACATTGTAAAAAATAATATACTTGATTGTTAGTCTGTGATCTTTTGATGTGGTAGAAAGTCTTCTAATTCAAATTCCTTCCTGAGGTTAAGGAGCACGCAGATGGAAGACTAAAGAAGCTATGAAAAGGAAAGAGAAACCGTGTCATTTATCTTAAACAAGCAGCAGTCATTAGGGTCATTAGACAAACCTCAGCAACACATGAAATGTTAAACATTTAGTGCAAATGTTGAAAAAAGCTTAATAAGCATTTTTGCCATGTGTCCTGTTTGCTGCCACTGACTGAAGGCAAAACCAAAACTGAAGCTTTATTTAAACAGGTAGTGGCTTTAAAGAGCACCACTGTTAATTCATCCAAAGTATCAGATGTGATTGTGTATGTCATGAAGACAATTTGAAATGCTTTGAATTTTACAAATGGCTGACGTGATGAAAATCCAGAACATTGATGAAATCAAACGAGGATGAGTTCAAGTGACAGATGAACTGATGCTCTATTTCTTTTCTCAATATCTTTATTTAAATGTAACTCAGAGCAAAATATTTGCTTACTTTCACACTCACTGAAATTATATTCAATTATGTTCCTTATAACTTTGCATAGAATAGTGTTTAGACTATTAAGTTATCTTAGTTCAAAATAACAAAAAAAAATCGCAATATCTGTATATACATTTAACACTGTTTGTGAATAGCTGCAAATATAAATACACACAAGTGCTTACTGCATGTTAATATATAATACAACCATAAGTTCAGTCAGTAGCTGACTTCAATTAAATCCTGTTAGTGTTTCACTGAGAACCAGAGACTTAAATGTACAACAGGAGATGAACACAGATTCATGGCAAGAACATAAAACAACACAAGCTGCGTGATAATGAAAACAGCCCATGGAGCTGTATTATGTGTCGAGCACAGTCAGCATTAGGGACAAATTAAACACACTGAGCAAAGCTACCTTTTTGATCCATAAGTACACAGTGGCTCGTAGCCATCACATTGTTCACGCTCACATACATTCACAGTCAGTCCACACATACAGTGTCAGTACAAAATGTCAGACATGACCGTCTCTTTTCCCATGCTGATGGCAGACACATTCCTGGTTTCCCTGGATGTTTGATCCATAAATCAACTGAAAGGGGAAACGAAATAAGAAAACATATGGCAAAAGGAAAAAATGAGGGACATGAGGTATGGTGGAAATGAAACTAATAAGTGAATGAAACTTGAATGGAGCAGTTTAGGTTGTAACTTCTTTAAGCAACTACTTTTTTAAATTTAAGTAGTCAGAATGGCAGCTCAAATTCTTTCTTTGACATTTTAACATTCAAATCAAATCTGTGAAAAAAAAAAAACCTCATGGAAATCAATTTATCTTAATCAGATTTAAGCCATAAAAGTGTATTTATAGAGACATTTGTTCATGTGATCACTCAATTCAACAGTTTAAACTGACACGGTGTTTAGATCATAGCTAACTGACCATGACTCCACAACTTCCACATAAAAATCAATGTTATCTATCACTATAACACTTAAGCTGCTTCTTTTACTGCAGCAGTGAATTTCAGACGAATCTCCACTTATGAACACTTCAGTTTGCGGTTTTTGACACAATCAAAACAGAGAAATTAAACCAGCCTATCATTTGAAAGCAAGTCTGAACAAAAGCTTACTTTAAAGAGCCCATATAATGCTTGTTGTGGTTTTAACTTTAGTTTGTTATATAGCTGCTTTTTGCATATGTAAATGGTCTGCAAACAAAGAGCACACTCCATGCCAGAAGGAGTTATTTTTTCCTATAGAAAACCCTGCAGTGTACCTGCCTGTAATGCCTCATTTAAAGTACAGGATTTACTTCCTTTACTTATTCATGTCACCATGTAACACATTTGCCAAAAAACAATAAACCCCTTCCTTGCAGTCCTCTATTAGTTCCTCACAGTTGCTTCTGATGTGATTACAATGTTAGCGGTGCTGCAGCAATTTACAATATGAGAAAATAAGCAGAATCAATAGAAGCCTGAACATATTCTCATGTATCCCAAAAATGAAATTTAAAAACCCTGTAAATGTGCATTATATGGGCTCTATAAAGCTCTAGCTTACTCACTTCCTTCACTGGGACAAAGTATAAAAACATACATTATCTTATTAATTAGTTTGTATGCATATATTTGTGTATGTAGCTTTTCTTGTATTTTTAATATGTAAAAACTAATTTGCTGCTTTTTCTAAAAGTATGTTTTAAATAATAACTACAAGCATCAAAACATACACAGAAACCTGTTGAAACCACATGTCCAGCCATGTGTGGCATTATGCTGGCTTAATGCCTGTGGCAGTCTTTAACATTTTCACCCACATAGTAGGATGTTAAAGCCAGAACAAGCTACTATTAATAGTGACATTTTCTGAAGAAACAACACTTTCATGTGTTCATATTTGCTTTTGTTTTACCAATCACTATGACAGCTTTGTGATTGTGGATTTTCAAGGCTAATCTTCGCTTCAAACTGTGTGTGCGAGCTCTGAGCATACATAATTCAACCTGACAGATAATGTTTCCACCTGCAACAATGATTACAGTTCTACGTGGGATGTCTGAGTATCATCTGTGTTGCACATGGCGTGAGCATCGATGAGACCAGTCGAATGTAAACAGAAGCGCCCCTGCCTGAATTACAGTCTGGCAGGTCAGCCTGCAGAGACATAAGTATCAGGCTGTGTCATGCAAGCTGTGACCTGTCCTACGGTGTCTGGGCACACAGTGTCAGTCTGAATCTGTCCCAGTATCAGTTTCTGAGCCAACATGGCTTCTGGGAAGCTAACACTATGTCATTAATCACATTCTGCAACTCTCCCTTCCAATCAGCTCCACATACACTGGCTGAGACAATACTTGTCCTTTGTGAATATAATGTATGTGTGACATTTAAGAGATTCTGCTTGAATAGCATTAGAGGTCTTAGTGTTGTTACCGTTTGGTGGCATTACCGTTTGTGCTGACAACCACAGTACTTACTTCTTCTTGTCCTTGTCCTTCTTGAACGGCTGCTGTGAGCAGCCTTGAAGCGCTTGTCCCATCAGTGTCTCAGCAGCAACCCTTCTTCTGTTGAAGGCGTTCATCTCCTCTTCCAGTTCTCGTCTTTTCTCCTCCAGAGTCTTCTTTTCCTCCTGGTGCATCCGCTTGAGCTGCTCAAACCTCTCATGAAGCTAGAAATGATGATGAGGCAGGGTGCAAAGTGAGACATACCAGGTATTATCAATAAGAAGTCATTTCACAATGATGTAAATCCTCACCTCCTTCTCTTTCTCCTTCAGCTCTGCTTCTGTCTCCTTCACTTTGTTGACAAACATCTGTCTCATTTCTTCCTCTTTGCGCTGAAGTTCAACAAGGAACTCCTTCCTCTTGGCTTCGTACGTCTCCTGAAGGCTGAACATCAAGGTAAAGGCGAAATTAAGCTCACTTTACTGACCTAAATTGACATGATTAGCATGCAGGAGCTATTTGCAACACCTGTGTGTAACTTTATAATTAACTTAGTTGGCCCATTGCATTAAAGTGGTAATAATATATAGTCAACAGATCTGATGGATACAGGCCGCAAAAAATGCTCTTTATATTTTATATATTATGGCAAGACTTAAAATTATATATGATAAAATAAAACAATATATCCAAAGTACAAAATGTTTTGATTGGGCTGTGTTACTGATTTTACCTAACAACCAAATTAGCTAAGAAGGACAAACAAATGTATAAACTAGGGCTGGGACTTTAACGCGTTAATTTCACTTAATTAATTACAGCGAAAATAACGTTAAAAATAATAACGCAATTAATTGCACCCTCCTCAGTTCCCTCATTTCTGGCACACCGGTAACTCTGATGAACACTCCAGCCCAGTAGGTGGCGGTAATGAACCTAAAGTCTGTCTGCAGCTGTGAAGAAGAAGCACAGGAAGCACCGAGTGAAGTCAGGCACTGGTGAACAGTGAAGGAAGATGAGATTGAGCTTGTTGGGCAGAAAGTTTTCTTTTAAAAATCTTCCCGATGGCAGCTTGGATAAAAGCCTGGTTGTGTGCAAATTGTACAACAAAGAGTTTTCTGATCACTACGTCACTTCAAGTCGACGGTATCACCTCAATGCTGTTAGCACCAGAGCTAACGTTAGCTACGAGTCATGCTAACGGTGTAGCCATCCCATAATAGACCACTTTTCTAGACAGTGCTTGAGTTTACAAGAAGTCTTAAAATGTTGAATAAAATCACTATAATTGTACTTAGATTTGCAGTAATCTGTGAATGTAGCAGACAGATGAAAAATGCAGATAAATAGAAATGAAACATTTTGGTGGTTTAAGTTTTTACTCCGTCGAGGCTCTGCCTCCTTGAAGGAGGAATAACCTAAACAACAAATATATCTCTTTTAATAACTTAATTATAAACTTTTTGTCTATAAAAAATTACATAAATAAAAATTGATATTCCTATAAAAAGTACCATCAAAATTACACCATTTATCAGACCCACAAAAGATGAAAACAGAATGAATCTCTGGATTTTCAACTTTCTGAAGCTCCTTGAACTACTTATGCTGATTTTATGTGCCATACAGTGGAAAAAACAACTAAATTCAGGCTTTAAGTCATCAAAATCATTTTTTTCTATATGTCCCATTTTCCTTTTTTTAAATAAATTTTAAATTATAAACACGTATGTGTCTATTCATTGATTCAACTGTCAACCACAATTTTATCTGAATTGAAAAACTTCACTTGTGTCAAATATTGCTATTTGACAAAACTGCAAATTGCAATTAATTAATTACAACGCCTGTAATTAATGTGGCCGTAAGGTGGTCGGTGCCTGTCGCGGCGGCAATCCCCGAACCCGTTGGTGGACACCGGCGGTAAGGGATGCCGTCAAGCTGAAGAAGGAGTCCTACCGGGCCTTTTTGGCCTGTGGGACTCCAGAGGCAGCTGACAGGTATCGGCTGGCCAAGCGGGCTGCAGCTGCGGCTGTCGCCGAGGCAAAAACTCGGGTATGGGAGGAGTTTGGCGAGGCCATGGAAAACGACTTCCGGACGGCTTCGAAGAGATTCTGGTCCACCATCCGGCGTCTCAGGGGGAGAAAGCGGTGCACTGTCAACACTGCGTATAGTGGGGATGGTGCACTGCTGACCTCAACTCGGGACGTTGTGAATCGGTGGGGGGAGTACTTCGAAGACCTCCTCAATCCCACCGACACGCCTTCTGATTCAGAAGCGGGGCCTGGGGTCTCGGGGGTGGATTCTCCCATCTCTGGGGTCGAAGTCGCCGAGGTAGTTAAAAAGCTCCTTGGTGGCAGGGCCCCTGGGGTGGATGAGATCCGCCCGGAGTTCCTCAAGGCCCTGGATGTTGTGGGGCTGTCCTGGTTGACACACCTCTGCAACATCGCGTGGACATCGGGGGCAGTGCCTCTGGATTGGCAGACTGGGGTGGTGGTCCCTCTTTTCAAAAAGGGGGACCGGAGGGTGTGTTCCAACTATAGGGGGATCACACTCCTCAGCCTCCCCGGGAAGGTCTATTCAGGGGTACTGGAGAGGAGGGTCCGCCGGATAGTCGAACCTCGGATTCAGGAGGAGCAATGTGGTTTTCGTCCCGGCCGTGGAACTGTGGACCAGCTCTACACCCTCAGCAGGGTCCTTGAGGGTGCATGGGAGTTTGCCCAACCAGTCCACATGTGTTTTGAGGATCTGGAGAAGGCTTTCGACCGTGTGCCTCGGGGAACCCTCTGGGGAGTGCTCCGGGAGTACGGGGTAACGGACCACCTAATACAGGCTGTCCGTTCCCTGTATGACCGGTGCCAGAGCTTGGTCCGCATCTCTGGCAATAAGTCGAACTCGTTTCCAGTGAGAGTTGGACTCCGCCAGGGCTGCCCTTTGTCACCGATTCTGTTCATAATTTTTATGGACAGAATATCTAGGCGCAGCCAGGGTGTTGAGGGGGTCCGGTTTGGTGACCTCAGGATTCCGTCACTGCTTTTCGCGGATGATGTGGTCCTGTTGGCTTCATCATGCCAGGACCTCCAACTCTCACTGGATCGGTTCGCAGCCGAGTGTGAAGCGGTTGGGATGAGGATCAGCACCTCCAAATCCGAGTCCATGGTCCTCAGCCGGAAAAGGGTGGAGTGCACTCTCTGGGTCAGGGATGAGGTCCTGCCCCAAGTGGAGGAGTTTAAGTACCTCGGGGTCTTGTTCACGAGTGAGGGAAGGATGGAGCGAGAGATCGACCGGCGGATTGCTACGGCCTCCGCAGTAATGCGGGCGCTGTACAGGTCCGTCGTGGTGAAGAGGGAGCTGAGCCGAAAGGCGAAGCTCTCAATTTACCGGTCGATCTACGTTCCTACCCTCACCTATGGTCACGAGCTTTGGGTAGTGACCGAAAGAACAAGATCGCGGGTACAAGCGGCTGAAATGAGTTTCCTCCGCAGGGTGGCTGGGCTCTCCCTTAGAGATAGGGTGAGAAGCTCGGCCATCCGGGAGGATCTCAGAGTAGAGCCGCTGCTCCTCCGCGTAGAGAGGAGCCAGATGAGGTGGCTCGGGCATCTAATTAGGATGCCCCCCGGACGCCTCCCTGGTGAGGTGTTTAGGGCACGTCCCACTGGGAGGAGGCCCCGGGGAAGACCCAGGACACGCTGGAGAGACTATGTCTCCCAGCTGGCCTGGGAACGCCTTGGGGTCCCCCGGGAGGAGCTAGATGATGTGGCTGGGGAGAGGGAGGTCTGGGCTTCCCTCCTAAAGCTGCTGCCCCCGCGACCCGACCCGGATCAGCGGTAGAAGATGGATGGATGGCTGGATGGCCTGTAATTAATTAGATTCATTTTTTTAATCACATCCCACGACTAATATATATATATATATATATACACACACACACACACACACACACACACACACACACACACACACACACACACACACACACACACACACACACACACACACACACACACACACACACACACACACACACACACACACACGAGTCTTGCTGAGTCCGAGAGACCAGCGAGGACATTCTGTTTGCTTAAGCATAAAAAGGTATTTTAGAGGAAAATACATTTTGATTTTACGGCAGTGGTGGATTGATTGGTTGATTGAGTGGTGCATAATCTCTCTCTCTTTTCTCTGTCTCTTTTTCCTTTCTTTCCGCGTGTATATGTGTGATGTATTTTGATGTGAACTTGTCTTTTACTGGGTCCCTTAACGATAAGCATTTTGGTTTCTGTAGGGTTCCCTTTTATGTATATTTGTTGTAAACTAGTTTGGTAAAATATTTGTTTTTTTTTGTGCATGAATAATAATATATCGGAATCTATAATCTTTAAAATAAGGTGGAAGATAGGTTTGTCTGCTTAAAGGACAGATTCTGTATTTTGGTTGTTGATCTGGATATTGCTTTGGTTTTAAGTGTGCATTTTTTGACTCTGTGCTTGTAGTGTTGGGCTGAGGTGATTAAACGGGGAGCTGAAGCTTGATGTTCACTCTCTGGTGGTTAGGATAGACTGGAAGTGTAACTAAATTCAGGCTTTAAGTCATCAAAATCACTTTTTTCTATATGTCCCATTTTCTGTTTTTACAAAAATTTTAAATTATAAACACGTATATGTCTATTCATTGATTCAACTGTCAACCACAATTTTATTTGAATTGGAAAAACTTCACTTATTGTGCCAAATACTGCTATTTGACAAAACTGCAATTAATTGCGATTAATTAATTACAAAGCCTGTAATTAATTAAAATTTTTTAAATCGCGTCCCACCACTAGTATAAACATCTGGTTTGACTCAGTCTTGAGCTCCATTAAATGGATCAAATTAAGCTAATTTCATGAGCACAACTTCCCAACACTAAGCACTGGAGTGGATAATCTCTGGAGGAATGTATGAAGGGTCTAAATAAATCAAAATCAAATTATCAAATAAATCAACTACATATGATGTTAGTTAAATAATAAAATACACATGTTTGCTTTAAGCTAAAGTGGTCATTAAAAAAACATTTTTACTTCAGTAAATTAATATATTTATATGTTTACGTTACTCTTCCATTTATCCTTAAGTAGTTTATTTCTTTTACTAGTTTATTTAACTCCCTATTTTTACTTTATTTGCTTTAGCACATGATTAATATCTCCTTTTTCCACATTAAACATTTCCCTTTTCACCTCATCACATTTCCCATCTTCCTCCTACTTATATGGTAATGAGACAGATATGTCAATGTATGTCCAGGGGAGACTTTGGTCTTGGATATGTCGTTGATAAAAGCTGATAAAGTTGTTTGTGCTTCACATAGGCTTAAATTAATGTACTATTGCAGTAGTGTAAGAATTAAGGTATAGTGGGAGGTCAGAATAGATTTATGTGGTTGGTTAAAGCACTGACGTTTCCCTGAGTGTGACAGAAATCAGTTAGTAGTGCTTCTTTATGGACACAGACCTGGATGAGATTAGCATTTCAGGGCAAATCTAATATAATCTGAATTTTTTCAGATGGCATTGATTTACTTACACCTCAACATATCGTAAAAACATGGATTTTAATGTGCTGTTTATGAATAAAGTTTAGCTGAAATACATTGCCAAGACGCATTGCATCAACGCTATCCCTAATTTCACCTGAACGACTGGCTGTCAGGGCCCGTGTCCTTGAAGCCCATCTCTTCCAGCTTGCAGCGACGGTACAGCTCATAGTGTCGAGCGTGTGTTTGCTCCCGGAGATCCTCCATGTTCACACGCAGCAGCATTTCCCTCAGCTTCACAAAATCACAATGGTTTTCATTCTCCACTGGGAAAAAACAGAAGTCATTTAACCTTCTTGCTTTTGCACTCAAAAATCTGAAATGATAAATCTGTGCTTACTGTGCTCATAAAACCAGAGAATCATGACATTATGTTGACTGAAAAGGAAGTCTCACACAGCCAGAGCTATCTCCATAGTTCTGGAGAATGGTCTAACTGCATCGCATTGTCATTCTGCATTCGAGGAAAACAGTGCTTCGATTTGTTTGTAGTTCTTTCAACCGATAACTGGCGCTATGGCCAGGCTGCTGCAAAATTATTTCAGGGGGGAATATGAAACAGTTTCTTGCAAACCTGTCCATGTTACACGGCAAATATTGCAAACATGTTCTTTGAACATATTTACGGCCATTCACTTTAAAAACCAAGCAGGCTGGCCTTATTGCACGACCCAAATCTTCCTCATAACTTGCCATTTTCAGCATGTAGCTTGTTTGCTTGGAGGTTTGTTGTTGTAGCAGAAGGGAAGGAGAGCGTCGCGTGAGATATTTGGCCAATGGCAAGCTTATACTCACAGTCTCCATCTGGTGAGTCAGACTACCGAAAAACTAATAATAGTTTAGGCAGCAGGCATCTGACTAAACAGCTCCACTGTTTGGGGGACTTTTGTGATGCTTGTCAAATCAATTCAGCAGACTCACCCTGCACGGATCCCCAGGGGTACAGCCTTGCTTTCACCATCTTATTTCCTACTTTAACATCTTCTATGCTTCCAACCACAGCAAATGGGAGATGAGTCTGGAACACAGAGTAATGAGATTGTTAAAATATGGTTCAAAATATGCTGTTGTCAAATCCAGGATCATCATTTTAAAATTTCAATGCTACAGTTGTTCAAAAGTATAACAATAAGACTGATTTAAGTTAACTTAGTACACATGATAAGAAGCATTATGTGCAAAATACATAGCGCACATGTAATTTATCATGTATGTGTGTTTCTGTGTTTCTGTGACTCACGTTCATGGAAGAGTTGATCTCTGCAACAGCCTCATTCTCAGTAGGAAACTGATAAATCTGCACTCCGTTGCTGACCAGCTCACTCATCACCTTGATCTTTAATTTGTCCAGTTCACTCTTGGATACAGTGTCCGCCTTGGCAATAACCGGGATGATGTTCACCTGAATGGAAAACAATGATACGAGGGACACAATGAGGAACAAGAAGCTAGAACTGCTGAAAACACGCAGAGCCGTTTGAATGTCTTGTCACCTTGCTGTCCAGTTTCTTCATCGTGACGAGATCAATGGACTTCAGCGAATGTCCATTGGGAGCGATGAAATAGAGGCAGATGTGGATTCTTGTGTCATGGTAGTTAAACAGGGAACGCTTTATTTTCAGCTCCTCTTCAAGATAGCTCTCAAATTGGGCATCGATATACTCCAGAATGGGTTTGTAGCTGCACAGAAAAAACAGTTGACAAATATAAGCATCTTTATTTTAACCGTACTTGCATGAAATCTAGACTTGACATTGCTTTCCTTGTTATGTGAGAGACATGTTAATGTACTGGATACAAACTCTGTAGTCTTGCAGCCAAGAATGCTAGATTTTTATGCTTCCTGCTGTTGCAAGCACTCAAATGGGTATTGAGGCTGCATTTGTTCTACCAGTCATTCCCTTATTCCCTATCTTCCTTCACAGTTCACATGCCAACAACAGGGCAGAGCTTATTCTCAGTTCCAAAATCAGAAAATGTGTTGGCCAAAGTATAAGAGCGAGAAAGGGGGAAATGATTAATAGCTGGCACTGAGCTCACCAAGAGAAATTTCTAGATGTTTTCTAAATGTTTCTTCCTCTGTGCCAGACAGTTTGTTCTACTTTTCCAGTCTGGATGTCATTCAGTCTAGCTAAAAGTCAAGCCAACAATCTGTACCTTTCTTCTTTGTTGATCTGATCTCCGAACCCTACGGTATGTACGATGGTCAGCTTGAGGTTGACGTTGCTCTCCTGCAGATCATACGTTTGTGGACGTAGCTGGACCTCATGCTCATAGTGGCTGGCTTCCTCATTTTCAAATGTTGTGTTGAAAAGAGTGTTCATCAGCGTTGACTTGCCAATCCCTGTCTCACCTTGAAAAATGAGAAAACGGCACAGAAAGCTGAAAGACGCAATGATGTATTAATGCTCTGCCCTCTAAATGAATCCATATTATGATCATAAAAGTAACTTTGGACTGTGTTCAGACATACCCACACAGAGGATGTTGAAGCAGAATCCCTGTGCAACTGATTTGCTGACCAGCTGATCTGGAAGACTGTCGAACCCCACATGGCCTCCGAGCTCCAGGTTTCGCTTTTCTTCGTTCTAAAGTATGTGGAAACAGGCAGCACCAAGAATGACATGCTTTTCAAAAATACGTCACATATTCACCTGATACCAGGAAATATCCGATGATGAGGTCAGAAACCTCCATCTCTGCTTTCAGCATTCAAACTTTGAAGCATTCTTTGCTAATGAGGTCATCTCTCTCTCTTCCACATACCACCCTGAATAGTCCGATCTATAAAAAGGTTCTGCCTGAATATCACCAGCCAAATTCCTCCATTACAGACAAATGTCACAGATACCGTAAGAAAGATGAGAACGGGTTGCTGGCATATTGAATACTGGCATGCTACTTAGGGCCAGAACAAGGCATTTGAATATCCACAACCTCACTCTTTGTCGTCTGAGAAATCATATAACATGGTACATCAGAAAATCTGCCACATGATCACAAAACCACACCTGAGCCAACAATCGTCACATCAGTGAAATTGTTTGCAGTCAGCTACAGAGCCTATTGGTAAAATTGTTGCCCTTAAACTGTTAAGAATCTTCTGAGGAAAGCTGGTTTGTGATCTCGTCATCCACACCAAAGCCTTTACTGAGCAGCAGAGTGGCATTGCAATGGTCTCCAGTTGGCAACCACTCATGTTGGTTGGACACTAGCAAGATGGAGGATGGTGCTTTCCACTGATGAATCTCATTTTGTGCTGCACAGAGAAAACAGCAGGTATTGTGCTTGGCGTCGTACTGTGGAACACGATGCGGATGTCAGTGCTGTATAGAAAGTGGCCCATGCAAGGATGAAGAGTGATGGTCTGGGATGTGTCAAGAACGTTTCGATGGCAATCTCGATGCCCACCAACATTGAGGTGAAACTTTAACACCCATGGTTATCCCGTCTACAAACAGCCATAATTTGATGTTTCAATGAAACAACATGTCATCATGTTGCCAGAATTTGCTCTGACCTTCTAGCACGATCCTGTTCCCAAAAATGTCTGTCAACTTCACCAAGTAATTCGGGACAACATTCAACAAGAAGCATTGACAACCTCATAACTCTACACTGTGCAAATGGTGAACACATTCATTGCTGGCTTGAGATTTCTGGTCTCTGAGGCCACTCTCAATCTGCCCAAATCCCATTTCCAGTATTGAGTGTTTCATGAGGTCCGCTCTGTTATATGATACAATGCATTGGAATAACAAATACTTACTCTCCTACACTAAAAAGAATGGGTAGAATTCAATAATATGTTGCACGCTTCGTTTACATTTTTGTTCGGTTTAGATTGTACGTTGCCCTGGCAACCATGACAAGCTGTGAGGTTGTTCCTCCTTTACCGGATTCACCCTGGGACCCTGGCATCTTGTAAAAGCCTCAACATGAGGACCAGGATGTGTTCAATATAACAATCATCCGTTTCTGCCGCTCTTTCGCGCGCGCGCACACACACACACACACACACACACACACACACACACACACACACACACACACACACACACACACACACACACACAAAGACCTCTTTATCTGGATGTTATTTCACAGTTTGGGAGGATATCCAAGCTGCTGGCTGCCTTGGTACCCACAACCCCCTTTCTCAGTTAGACAAACACGCATTAATTTAACAAAGTCTCACAATGCGACCTGTACACAGGAAGTTGAGCACATGTGCTGTGAAGGTGGGATGGATTTTTAATGAACACATCGCCACAAATTGCACGCTTAGCTGACACGTGCTTAAATTCTAGCTGAGCAAAGCTGAACGTTGAGGAGCCACTACAGCCACCACTTACAACCAAGATGAGGCTACTACTTATGTTTATCCTCTTAACTCAGTCATTGCTGCCTGCTGTCCTGTGTTTCATTCAAACTCTCCTCTGTGGACTCAGGACACCTTTCAGAGGTGCTGACACGGTAAACAGGAAAGTGTCGATGCGCAGGCTCCGTGCTGTTTCATGCTGGATGCTGAAGTGTATTTTTTTTATCCTCCATGTCTCGAAAGACTGACTCACTTGAACCGACGATGCATTTTGTTTTTCGCTAGATCTCATCCTGATTCACTACACACAATAAGCCTTTCTCATGAGCGCAGCCTTCCTGCTGCATTCTCCAAACATCACCATCACCTTGCTCCGACATACACCTGAATGATCGCCTGCCGCCCTTAATTCCCGTTTCTACTCCTCTGAAGACATCATCAGCCACTACAAGCCCGCAAGACAGTTGGATCATCGTACTTACTGCGAAAACATCCACCTCACTGGCCGCCATCGTCACAAACGTCTGTGCGCAGGATTTATCTACGTTCAGCCAGACTTGCTCTCCACATTACTCTGGGACTTGCTCCTCTCAATATGGCTACTTGGAGGCAACACCCCCTCGGTGATGGAGGGCGACATTACAACAGCCTGGCACTGAACACATCACTGCTCTGAGGGAGGTTTTCGTCGGTTTTATTTCCTGAAGTCACCGTTTTTTAATACAGAATATTTAAAACAAAAGCCTTTGTGCCAAAGAGCGTTCAAGGAAGAATTGGGAATTAACCAAACAAGTTTAAATATTGAGGTTAAGACCTTGTTTTTGAGTAATTTAAACATTAAATATTAAAACCCTACAAAAATTTGATCAAGTACAAATGTATATTAATGCTGAGACCCACAGTGTTCTGAATTTTTGGTGAAAGTTATGAATCTACAAAAATATGCATGAAAATCCAACAAATCCAAGGATTTCATATGAGCAGGCTTTATTTGTATGTGTAATATTTTACCTTTTTGTTATATTCTATATTATTTTTCATGTTATTTTATTTTTTCTTAGTCACATTGGCAAACAAGGAAAAGAACAACTCCCTTGTAACATGAATAAGTGTCAAGCAGAACAAGGTTAGGGTAGGGAGAACATCTGCCAGACAGGGTGAAGTCCAGTGGATGGCACTCATGTCACACCTAATACATGAATTTGTATATTTATCAAGTCTAAATGCTGTATTTAATAATCTCAGAACATTCCAGTCGTTCCAGTACCGGAAGCACCTGCAGAGGAGTAGAGCAAGAGAGGACAGAGAGAAGGGAGAAGACACAGAAATAAAAGTCATGGAGGAAATTACATAAAGGATGAACACACATGAAGATTATCTCATAAAGAGAAAAGCTAAGGTAAACTCATAGCTTAAAAAAAAAAATAAAAGAGGTTGACCTACAATAGCAGAAGAGTAAAACAGACAACTTTGTGTGTGCTAAGTAAACTGAACCAAACCTGCAACCTTTCTCTACTACGGTACCAACACCCACTTGCACTCTTGGCTTGTTTCCTCTCATGTTATCTTACAGCCCACTTTGAGACACTCGTTAACTTTCACCTGAAACCTGCTTCAGCCATTGTGTGACTCTCATCCTATATTGAAATAAGTACCACTGAATATGGCTGATATTGAACCCCTTGTCATTAAAGTTTATTTTTTAAATTTATTTTATTTATTCTTAGGGTCCTCCTGCTTTGCCGCTGAGACATTTATGTTGCGCATCGACCAAGAGATTGTTCACAACAACAGCATAACTACCTTCACATCTGCTTGATGTTTGGCAGTTTCTACTGCTTCAACACACACTACCCAGTGGAACTACGGTCAACATTGGAGTTCCTCCAACGGGAAAAATTTCTTTCTTTTTACAGTGTTAGAAAATACAAGGAATTTGATATCACACCTGAGGTTGTTTGTCTTTCTTTCTTTCTTTCTTTCTTTCTTACAGGTGTTTCTTTTCAATAAATCCTGAGAAAGACTCCAAAGTCGAGTGGAAGAAGAAGAAGAAAAAAGTGTTCTCAGTCAATCCCAGGATCTTCACTCTCATCTCAGACCTTGCTGACCATGAGTGGACCTTCCAGTGATGCTGAGGGATGATATGATAAAAGGATGGCCCTGGATGGTATATATACTGCAGGTATTTTGTTGTTAGAGTTAAATTTCCTACAGTTTTACAAAATGCATATATTTTTACTAAATACATTGTCTGGTATTATTTGTACGTGTTCAGCTTTACTGCACTGGTGTTGTACTTTAATGAAGTTGAGGTAAACTTGCTAGTTCTAGGAATGTCTTAAAATGCCAACAGTTAACTGGAGGTAAACAGTTCATGAATAGTTCACTTTAAAGTTAAATTCAGTCATTGTCTACCCACCCTCATGCTGATGAGAAGTCTGGTGTAGTTTTTTTAATCCACAAAACACTAGAGTTACAGAGCAAAACAGCATTCAGGATTTTTTTCCAAAACAATGGAAGTATATACAGATCAGTGATAAAACATAATAAAACATTCCCCCTCTACAGACCTGCACTGTGTTGGAAAAATCTTGAAAGCTTAGTGTTTTGTGTGTTTAAAAAAACTACTCTGGACTTGTTGTCAGCATGAGGGTGAGTGGATCATGAATTAGTTCTATTTTAAAGTGAACTATTTCTGTAAGCAATACTTAAATAATGCATAATTCATAATGAATGCACTAATGAAGGATGAAGGATTCCTGTTGCCAAACTTAATGTGATTTGTTCACACTTAGTAGATCATCATTCAAGAACTGTTAGTCCAGTTACTTTATATGTTGATTGATATTTGACAAGATTAGCAGGATTTTTTTCTTTTTTTTTAGTATAAAAGTTTATGGGCAATACCTTAATTTCCCTTAAAACCTTTGAGAGAATAGATCTGATCGTATTTTTGAAGAGCTCTGTAACACAGTAGGTGGAGTATGATATGATCAGATATTTTTAAGCTCAGCAGCCTCAACCCTAAGCCTTGAGTGCAAAGAACACTTATTTGCTAACAAAATAATACCATTGGGTGTCCAACAAATTCTATTAGGCCTAATGCCATAAAGATTCAGGTGCTGTCCATAAACTTTTATACAAAGGAAATCAAGCTGATCTTGTAAAATATCAATTAACATATGAAGTACCTGTGAATTAATAATCCTCAATTTAGGATCTATTAAGTGTAAACTAATAACAAAGTCATAATGGCTTTATAATCTGTTAACAGTGAGCAACATGAATTCATTGTCTGTCTTTATTAGTGCATGTAGTAATTCATCATGAGTTATGCATTAATTAAGCATTCCTTAAGGATAGGCGCTTGTACCCCTCAAGTATGTGTTACCTTCAACAATTCCTTGCAGTCACAGAGATGGTATATTCTTCAGATTTATGATGCAAGACTTGAAATTTTTTCTCCTCTTCATGGACGATTTTATTTTGATGATGTGAAAATGATATGCTGTATTTACACTGATATCACTTTGTGGTTAGATTTGTACCTAAAAGTCTACTTAAATGTTCTCAAATTAAGTATAAAGGTTTCTTGGAAAATTGTCTGTTAGAGTTTGTAAGTAAAAAGTGTGTTCAGCTTACTACACTGGGTTCAAAATTGGAACAGTTTCAGAGTGAACTTGTGAACATTTCTTACATGATGTTCTTTCAGGCATAGATATTTTGTGATATGTAAAACTTCAAATATTTGATATTTACAACCTCACAAATATCAAATAAAGAGTTTATATATTTAAACATTTTAAGGTGAATATTTTTTGTGGCTGTTTTGATGCATGAAGTAATTTTACAGTGTTAATTCATGTTTCGTGTATTAAGTTTACAGAACAGAATGATTGACACAGAATGCACTCTTACAGTAAAACATGGAACAAAACACCATTTAAACCATAAAATCAGCAGCACTAGCACCCATTACTCTTACTAGTAGAAATGGATTTACTGTAATTTCTGCCTGGACCTTAAAATTTGCAGTAATTTCTGGGAATTTGTAAGGAATAAATTAGTACATTTTCAAGTAAAACTATTTTGTTTTTATAGTTAAAGCTTTTTTTGAACAGTAAAATATGGAATGAAGCACATTTTTTAACTGTAAAATCAAAGTATCAATACATTTCTTTACCATAAATGAAGAAAATGTTGTATTGTAATTCTACAGTAGTGTTTCGGGGACCACAGCTGCCGGTGTTCTACCGTAAAAATGGAAAAAAAAATTTGACAGTGAATTGTGTGGAAATTTTAGTTGACTTCAATGCTTTCCATTAGAATACCACAATATGTTTCTACTACTATAGCACTGCATAAAATGGCAGCAGCATAGTATAACAGTACATAACACACATGTACACATGCACAGCAAAAATACATTGAGTAAAGCCTGAGAGGATAATGTGTCTGTGCTCCCCTCTCTGCTGTCCTCCACCAACCTGCAGTTCCAGAGCCTCTCCAAATAAACCCACCCGCTTTAATCTGGCTCAGCCCCGTTAACGGGCTGCAGCCAGGACACTGTTTACCACAAAACTCATTCTCTATACTCACATTTAGAGATCAAAGAGTCTATTAAAAAATATATATATATTCGAATAGTTTACTATCTCAGTGCAAAATTTGAAGACGGACCTCACAATTTTTGTTCCTGTTGAAGTTTAATTATTGTAAGGTCATTAATAGTATTATTATCTTTTTATTTGGATCCAAATGCCAACAGTGTAAGAAACCTCTTGGAATCCATGGGTTTATTATTATTGTTAATGCAGTTGTTGAGAAATTAAATAAAAGCAAACCTAACAGCAGTTTTACAAAGATTAGTACTGTTATTATTATTATTATTATTATTATTATTATTATTATTATTATTATTATTATTATTATTATTATAATTATTGGTAATATTGGTAATATTATTGGTCCGAGCACCAACAGTGCAAGGAACCTCTTGGAATACATGGAATTATTATCGTTATTTATTTATTTATTTATTCATTTTTATTATTATTATTATTATTATTATTATTATTATTATTATTATTATTATTATTATTATTATTACATTAGCTTTACCAGCAGAATCACCACTTCCTCCAAAACACTGAAATGACTCGTCCAGGGTTTGAACCTGGGCCTCTCACAATTTATGTAAGAATCATACCACTAGACCAACAAACCAGGGAGGGATTTGTTGAAGTGTTGATTTTTTTTCTATTTAGTTTTAGTTTTGGTATCAGTTTTAGTTTAGTCTAGTTTAGTTTTAGTTTAGCATTAGGGTTAGTTTGAGTTTAGTTTGCTTTTTTATCTTAAGTTTAGATGATTAGGGGCATTTTTTAAAAAAATTCTTTATTTTTCAGTTTTATCAAATTTTTAATGATCGGTACAATTCACATGTGCCAGCATGTGCACAATATTATCATCGTTCGTTTTTCTGAAGACAATTTCCCATCCAGAAAGTAAAACAAAATACAATACAACAAAATAAACGGAAACATGAACATATTTTTGAACATTAGGGAGTGACCATTACATTGTTTTTACATTTTTTAGACTCAAAATTAAATTGGGCTTTTTAATTTTTATGTATGCAACCCATTTTTCCCAACATGCTACAAACCAATCTTGTTTTTGATTTACAAACGCTGTCATCTCTTCCATTTTATAAATATCCATTGTTATATCCCACCATGCTGACATGGTGGGACTATCCTGCGATAGCCATTTTTTAGTTATTGATTTCTTACTTGCAACCAACAAAACACTCATTAGATATTTATCTTTTTTTCTCCAGTCCTCTGGTAAACATCCAAAATAAACAGTTTTTATTCCAAATGGAATTACACATTTAAAAATGTCTTGTAGTGCTCCATGAACATCTTTCCAATACTGTCTAATAAGTGGGCAGTCCCATAGGATGTGAAAATGGTTTGCACGTTGGTCTCCACACTTTCTCCAGCAGATAGGAGGAGTTCCATCATAATGTGTTTTTTGACATGGAGTGATGAAGTATCTCATCAAAGTTTTCCATCCATATTCCTTCCATCTCTGTGAGTTTGTGTTACGAGGTTCACGGGGTGTGGCTCAGGTGCAGAAAATGAACAGACGGTCCTTGAATCTTCTCAACATACGGTGCTTCCTTAACCAGAGCTATAACGATGACTGGACTACAACTCACGAATTATACTGGGAACGCTCAGAACAGGTCCACCACAGTAGCAGCCAGGGTTTGGAGCCGTGTGCTTCGGGCCAGATGGTGGAGGGCTTGAAGCAGCAACAGGTGAGTGGGAAAGGCCGCCAGAAAGAGGGAGTCGGCTCAGGTGAGTGTTTCCTAGTCTCAGAGGTGATGACCAGGGTCCAGTGCTGACGGCAACAACGGCAGGAACAGGTGGGTCCAGAAGGACTGTGTTTACGATCCGGCACTGGGAGCTGGGTCATGTCTGGTTATATTGTGGACTAGATGAAGCTTGATTGGTTGCACTCTACCTGTTCATGAGCTGGCTGATTATGGCCGATGGGGAACACCTGTTGCCTCCTCTGCACTGCTGGGCTGCCCTAAAAGGAAAGAGGAAGGACAGGGGAGGGCACTAACTAGGCCTGGCAGCAGCCAGCCTGACAGTACCCCCCCCCCCCCCACGGGCACCTCCTGGTACCCGAACATGGTGATCCTGGGAGGAGGAGGGGGATGGACAGGGAGGGACAGAAACAAAAGTCCAAGAAGAGAGAGGTGGGCGGAGGGGGTGTGGAAGGAGGGACAAAAAAAACCAAGTGTCCCGAACAGTCTGCGGCGGCACTAAGTTACGCAAACACAAACAAGTCCAAACCCCAATCAGACCAGAGGTCAGTTCAAATGCTGGTCAACACAAAACAAAATACTCCAAGGACGGCCCGGGTGCTGGACGGGCAGACGAGGCCATTCCGGAGGACGGCCCGGGTGCTGGACGGAGGAGATGGAACCACTCTGGGGGCCGGCGGCGGAACCACTCTGGGGGCCGGCGGCGAAGGAGGCGGAACCCCTTGGGAGGCCAGCGGCGGCGGACGAGACGAGGACCCTAGGGGGGCCGGGCTGGGGATCGACAAAGGCGGGACCCCTCTGGAGGCCCAGGAGCAGGGGTGGCCACTGCAGACGGAGACTCAGGAGCAGGGGGTTTGTCAGCTGACACAGTCACAGTCTTTTGGCTGGGAGGTTGGTCAGCAGATTGAGGCTGAACAGTCACTGGGCCTGGGATGCTGTCAGCTGACAGGGGCTCAACAGTCTCTGGGCCAGGGAGGCTGTCAGCTGACACGGGCTCAACAGTCTCTGGGCCGGGGAGGCTGTCCGCTGACCCGGGCTCAACAGCCTCTGGGCCAGGGGGTTCGTCAGCTGACCCGGGCGCTACAGTCTCTCGGCAAGGGGGTTGGTCAGCTGACTCGGGCTCTACAGTCTCTCGGCCAGGGGGTTGGTCAGCTGACCCGGGCTCTACAGTCTCTCGGCCAGGGGGTTGGTCAGCTGACCCGGGCTCTACAGTCTCTCGGCCAGGGGGTTGGTCAGCTGCCCCAGGCTCGTTCGAGGCGGCGTCGACAGCATCGACCCCCTCGGAGACGGGTGAGGCGGCGTCGGCCCCCTCGGAGACGGGTGAGGCGGCGTCGGCGTCGTCGACCCCCTCGGAGACGGGTGAGGCGTCGTCGGCGTCGTCGACCCCCTCGGAGACGGGTGAGGCGGCGTCAGTGTCGTCGACCCCCTCGGAGACGGGTGAGGCGGCGTCGGCGTCGTCGACCCCCTCGGAGACGGGTGAGGCGGCGTCGGCGACCCCCTCGGAGATGGTCAGGAGACGGGGCTCGGCAGCGGGACCTCGGTGGCTGCTGCGGAGCGGCGAGGTCTGGGCGATGGGGAGCGGCGAGGTCAGGGCGCTGGGGAGCGGCGGGACCTCTGCAGCGCTCGGCGGCGGCGGGACCTCCGCGGCGCTCAGCAGCGGCGGGACCTCCGCGGCGCTCGGCGGCGGCGAGGTCTGGGGTCTCTTGGAACCTCTCTTCCTTCTGGAAGACCTTCTGGAGGGTGGCTCGTCAGAGTGCTGGGGTCCAGGTTCAGGTGGGGAACTGATCTGACTGGGGTGGAAATTGTCCAGTCCAAGGGCTCTATCGAGCAGGAAGGAGTACAGGTCGCTAGAGGAAATGGAGACGGGAGGTGATTGAGAGCTCCGGTGTCAGGGACCCCGCTTTCAACCGGGGCTGTGCTTAAAAGTGAGACGGGTCCCCTCGAAAGAAGACTTGCTGCAAACATCATCCAGGGGGCCAGGGGCAACAGGATAGGAGGAGTAATCGGGTAGTGGTGTAAGTCCATGATTACTCCCCGACCGAAGGTTCAGAACACCAATTCTAACACAACGTGGGGTGGATTCAGAGTTAGCGGGGAAACTAGTGGGCTGGGGGCTAGCAGGTGGACTAGCAGGCAAGTGGCTAGCAGATGGACTAGCAGGCTGAGTGCCGGTTGGATATGTGGCTGAGGCAGGAAGGGTAACATATCGCAAGGGTGAGTTCAAGAACTTTAGGATATGGGCCGGTAGGTGGCACATTAACCAGGGCATCTGGGAGGCCGCCCTGCGACCCCGAGACACAGTCTTATCTCGGTGCTCCCGATCCTGAGCCTTCTTCCACTCGCACCACAACTCAAACAGGTGGTAATAATATAAAAGGTATTTCTCACAAGAAAAAAAAAATGTCCAGGGGATTTGGTGAAGGGGCAGAGCCAGCCTTTGAGCCTGCTGGGTTCAATTCGGGCTGGCTCAAACTGTTACATTTTCCTGCTGAGCTCATGTCTTGGCCGGATCGTACTGTTATGAGATTCACGGGGTGTGGCTCAGTTGCAAGAAATGAACAGATGGTCCTTGAATGCAACACTGATTTATTTACAAAAGGTTTCTTGGACTACAAGCGGAAATTAGGGTTTTAACAGGAAATGGAAATAGAGAGCAAAGGCTCTTACAGCGGCACCTAGGGGCCGGGTGGAACTGTAACAAGACCAAAATAATCACTAACTCGCGGTAGGTAATACCTAGGCGAGAAAGGTCAATCTCAAGAATACTAAACTAACACGAGGCTATCTTTACAAGGATAGCGAGAGGTAACTACAACAGAAGTCTTCTCAACATACGGTGCTTCCTTAACCAGAGCTATAACGATGGCTGGACTACAACTCACGAATTATACTGGGAACGCTCAGAACAGGTCCACCACAGTAGCACCCAGGGTTTGGAGCAGTGTGCTTCGGGCCAGATGGTGGAGGGCTTGAAGCAGCAATAGGTGAGTGGGAAAGGACGCCAGAAAGAGGGAGTCGGCTCAGGTGAGTGTTTCCTAGTCTCAGAGGTGATGACCAGGGTCCAGTGCTGACGGCAACAACGGCAGGAACAGGTGGGTCCAGAAGGACTGTGTTTACGATCCTGCACTGAGAGCTGGGTCGTGTCTGGTTATATTGTAGACAAGATGAAGCTTGATTGGTTGCACTCTACCTGTTCATGAGCTGGCTGATTATGGCCGATGAGGAACACCTGTTGCCTCCTCTGCACTGCTGGGCTGCCCTAAAAGGAAAGAGGAAGGAGAGGGGAGGGCACTAACTGGGCCTGGCAGCAGCCAGCCTGACAGTTTGTGCATTTCCACTGGAGTTTCCATATTGCAGTCCATTCCTCCTTTGATATAGTCATCCCTCCTTCTTTCTCCCACATTGTCTTTGCATGTTCAGTGGAATGACACAATTCCTCAGACATTTATACAAAATTGAAATTGGCTTCTTATTCGTTTTTGCCATCATATGAATTTCTAAACAATCATATGAATTTCTAAACAATTTCAGTAAGTCCATGTCTGACACTGTATCTACTTTTGCTTCTATATAATGACGTATTTGTAAATATCTTAAAAGTCTTGTTTTTCCAGTGCATATTTATGTTTAAGTGTATCAAAGCTGATAACTTTACCATCCTTAATCAACTTGCTTAAAATTGTTATCCCTTTAGAGGTCCATAATTTGAATCGTGAGTCTAATTTTTTGGTAGAAAGTCGGAATCATAAGCATACCATTTTAACATTACAATATCTTTTTTCAGGTTGTATTCTTTTACCACATTTTTCCATACAGAGAGAGTGCCTTGAACCTAAAGGTTATCAGTAGTGTCAATATATTTTTGAATATTCGCATCAGCCAGAGTAGCTTGTATTGGGAAAGGAAATATTTGCTCCTCTATACTTTTCCATTGGGCATTATATGATATATCACACCAATTTATCGATGCCTTCATCTGTGCCGCCCTAAAATAATCCCTTAGAGATGGCAAGCCCCATCCTCCCTTCTCTTTAGACAATTGCAACGTTTTGAAACAGACTCTTGGCCTTTTCCCCTCCCATATATATCTCAATATCGTCTTGTCCCATTCATTAAATTGAATTTGATCAATTTGTATTGGTAGAGTACAATAGTCTTGGTAAGACATTCATTTTGATAGATTCGATCCGAGAATATAAACTGAAGTAAGGAATTAAATTCCACCTTTTCAAATCTTCATCTATCTTTTCCTTCAGTGGAGTATAATTGAATTCAAAAATTTTTGTTAGATTTTTTGGTATACTAATACCCAAGTGTTTTAAGGATTCACCCTGCCACCTCATAGGGCACTTAGTTGTTATCTCCACCGGTGGGTGATAATTATATGAGAGTGTTTGAGTTTTGTTTAGATTTATCTTATATCCCGAGAGCCGACCGTATTGCTCAAGTAACAGCATAAGTTTGGGAAGGGAGTCAGTTGGTATCAATAATTGTATTATGTAATCCAAATTTGTGTAATATTTTATAAAGAAATTCCCAATTTACTGAGTCAAATGCTTTTTCAGCATCAACACTAATAAGTACTGCCTCAGTTTTGTTCTTTTGTATATGGTTTATAATATGAAGAGTTCTGCGAATATTATCTTGTGTCTGTCGGTTTCTTTTGAAGGCTGTTTGATCATTATGTATCAACTTAGGTAGGAATTCCTCCATCCGTCTGGCCATTATCGCAGTGAACAGCCTATAATCTATATTAAGAACTGATATCGGCCTATATGATCCACACTCTGTCTTGTCCCTGCCTTCCTTTGGTATTGCTGAAATAATTGCCTCTGTCCGAATTGGGGGTGTTTGTGCCTTTTTTAATACCCAATTAAGTGTAGGTAGTAATACAGGAATCAACTTAACCTTTAATTCCTTGTACCATTCAGCCGTATAGCCGTCTGAACCTGGTGACTTGTTTGTTTTTAGCCGGCTAATGGCCTTTTTAAGTTCCGATTCTGATATATCTGCCATCATTTTTTGATTCTGTTCTTCAGTCAGACTTGGAAGGTCTAATGAGTTTAGTAATCTTTCAATTTTGTTGTCACTTCCTCCAGGAACTTTAGAGTATAATGATTTATAAAATATCTCAAATGCTTTGTGAATCTCTTGCAATTTACTCTTTATCTTTTTGGTTTTTGGGTCTTTAATTTTAGTTACTGTATTTTCTGCAATTTTCTTTTTTTAATTTCCATGCCAGTATTTTCAGTGATTTTGATCCACTTTCATAGTATTTTTGTTTAAGACGCATTAGTTTTGTCTTAATATCTTGAGTGGCTAGATTATTTATTTCGTTTCTAATGTTTTTAATTTCTTCAAAGACACTTGATGTTAGAGATTGTTTGTGTTGAATTTTCTAATTCTTTTAATTTATTCTGTAAATCTTCCATTTTTTTATTTCTTGTTTTTTTCTTATATGGGGCTATTGCTATAATTTTCCCTCTTATTACAGCTTTTAGTGTATCCCAGAGTATAGCAGGCGAGACCTCTCCATTGTCGTTTATGTCAAGGAAATCCTGTATTTCTTTTTTAATTTGTTCCTTAAAATTAGCATCTTTAAGCATACTCGAATTTAATTTCCATGTTATTATTTTGGGGCATAATTTTAAATTCACTTTTAAATATAAAGGTGCATGATCACTCACATCTATTATCCCCATATCACATGTCTGAATTCTGTCTTTATCTTTGGCAAAAGTTATGAGTCTATTCTCGTATAAACAGAATGTGGAGCTGAGTAATGGGAGTAGTCTCGTCTACTTGGGAAAAGATCTCTCCAAATATCAATCAAACCAACCTCTTCAAACAGTGCACATACTTTCTTATGTAAAGTACTTGAGTCTGTAACTTTTCTATTGGAACTATCAAGTTCCGGCCTCAAACGAATGTTCAGATCCCCACCACATATCAAGAAACCTTCTGTTTCTGTTACTATAATGTTTATGATTCTTTGAAAAAAGCTTAGATCACTCCCTGGGGGTACATAAACATTCATTAAAGTGACCAGATTACCATCCACTCTTCCTCTTACTAATATGAATCTCCCTCTTTATCTTTTAACTCAAATGTCTTTTCAAAGTTTAATTTATTTGAAATAAGGATCACAACACCCCGTCTGTGGCCAGATTTATATGAAGAGGAAAACATACTTGTAAATCCCATTCTCTTCAATTTCTCGTGTTCACTACCATTCAAATGGGTTTCCTGTAGCTATAATACTTGTGCTTGATTCTTTTTTTACTTTGGTTAAAATTCTACTACATTTTATTGGATTAGTTAGCCCATTCACATTAAAGGAAATAAATTTCACCAGACCACTATCCATAATTCACTAACCACATGTATAAAGTGTAAGAATACAGAAATAACTGGTCTACTCCCTGAGTGAACAAGAACATTAAACATAAGTGAACACAAAACTTAACAAACAATGAAAAAAATAGAAAAATGACTCCAAGGTAGGGGTCTCTCCTAATCGACCATGTCATCTGCTGGTAAAGGCGTCAGTCAGTAGGGGGAAGCCTCTTGTCTTGTCTTGGCAGTTCTGTATGTCCATTTCTCAATAATGGTATTTTACATCCATCCATCCATCCATTATCTATACACTGCTTAATCCTCATTAGGGTCGCGGGGGGGGGGGGGGGGGGGGGGGGGGGGGCGGGCTGGAGCCTATCCCAGCTGACTCGGGCGAAGGCAGGGGACACCCTAGACAGGTCGCCAGTCTGTCGCAGGGCTACATACAAAGACAAACAATCGCTCTCACATTCACACCTACGGGCAATTTAGAATGATCAATTAACCTCAGCATATTTTTGGACTGTGGGAGGAAGCCGGAGTACCCGGAGAAAACCCACGCATGCACAGGGAGAACATGCAAACTCCATGCAGAAAGATCCCGGGAAAGCCGGGACGCGAACCAGGGATCTTCTCGCTGCAAGGCGAAAGTGCTAACCACTATACCACTATGCAGCCCTATCTTACAAATCATTTCAAAATTTCATTTCAGATCAGATTGACTTTTTTCTCGATACCAACAGTACGCCAGGCATGTCATATACCACCATCTGGGAAACCCTTAAAGCCTTTCTTAGGGGACAAATAATCTCATATGCATCTCAGAAAAAAAAGAACATGGCCGCCGTCTGACTGAACTTTCACAGAAAATACAATTGCTGGACAATGATTATGCTATTTCTCCCAACCCAAGTCTATATAAAGAGAGACTGTTACTACAAGTCCAATTCGACGACCTTTCCACTAAACATACAGAACGACTACTACTGAAAACAAAGCAGACTTACTATGAGCACGGTGATAAGGCTGGCAGATTATTATCCCACCAACTCAGACAAGCTTCTGCTAATCGTATGATAACTGAAATCCGCACACCTGGAGGACTAATCTCTACCCATCCCACAATTATAAATGAACAATTCAAACAGTTTTATGCCAATCTTTACACCTCACAGGCTTCTCCCAATCCCTCAGAGATTCAGACCTTCTTTGAACGGCTCGAAATTCCAAAGATCAGTTTGGAAGACCTGACCATTATGGACGGTAATCATTATTGTATCCTTTTTAAAAAAATTTTTTTTTTTTTTAAATTTATTTATTTATTTATTTATTTTGTGCTCTTTTTTGTGCTCTTTTTTTATGTAAACCAGGGGTGGGTGGGAGAAGGGAATTTGTTCTTTGATTATTGTAAATGTCAATGGAATGTAAAGAAACAAAAAAACTATAAATAAAGTGTTCAAAAAAAAAGAATAAATATCATTGCAGTAGATGTCTGTCTGACAATTCGGTGACTAAATTTAAGGAAATAATACCCTCTCTATTTAGTTCAGCACCACTTACTGATAAAATGGAAGGATAAGGATAAACTTTGTTGATCCCACAGTGGGGAAAGTTCACCGTTACAGCAGCTCCAAAGAAAAAGTATAAAGGCAGTGCGGGAATAGATAAGAAAAAGAAACACAGTGCAAAAGTTGCAGAAAAAACATTATATACAGATGATTTTTTTTTCTTATAAACATGTAGAAGATTATATACAAGAGGATGAGGTATCAGTTATTGCACTGATGAGGTATCAGTTATTGCACATAAGTAGGAGGATGCATGTCTAAAATGGGGGAAGAAAAAAAAGTGCAGCAGTAAACAGTACACGGTGGAGTTTATAGTGCGGCATTGTACAATCTAACAGATGCTGGAATAAATGACCTGCGGAAGCGTTCCTTCTTACACCTAGGGTGTACCAGTCTGTTGCTGAAGGTGCTTCTTAAGGAGTTCACAGTCTGATGCAGAGGGTGGGAGGTGTTTCTGATGTTAGAAGACAGTTTGGCCAGAGCCCTCCTCTCTCCCACCACCTCCATGGAGTCCAGGGGGCAGCCACAGACTGAGCTGGCTCTTTTTATCAGTCTGTTTAGTCTGTTCTTATCACGCTCAGAGCATCCCCCTCCCCAGCACACCACTGCATAGAAGACCATGGATGCCACCACAGTGTCATAAAAGGTCCTCAGCAGTGGCCTGCTCACACCAAATGATGCGAGTCTCCTAAGCAGGTATAGATGACACTGACCCTTCTTGTACAGAGAGTCAGTGTTATCTGTCCAGTCCAGTTTGTTATTTAGTTTGTTATTTAGGTGAACGCCCAGGTACTCGCTCTCTCAATGTCAAGTCCCTGGATGTTCAGCGGTGGAGTGTATGAGGGTTTCCTGTGGAAATCGATCACCATCTCCTTTGTCTTGCTGGCGTTCATTTGGAAGTGGTTCTGTTCACACCAGCAGACAAAGTCCATGATGACCTTCCTGTACTCACAGTCATTCCCCTCTGACATGCATCCTATGATGGCAGTGTCATCGGAGAACTTCTGGAGATGACAACTGTCTGTGGAGTAGCGGAAGTCTGATGTACAGAGGGTGAAGAGGAAAGGTGAGAGTACTGTACCCTGGGGTCTCCTGTGCTGCAGACCACCACATCACACACACAGTCCTGTAGCCTCACATACTGCGGTCTGTCTGTGAGGTAGTCCATGGTCCATGCAGCCAGCTGGTCACTGATTCCCACTCTCTCCATCTTCACCCTCAGCAGTGAGGGTTGGATTGTATTGAAGGCACTGGAGAAGTCCAAGAACGTCATCCTCACGGTGTTTCTAGTGTCTTCCAGGCGAGACAGGGATCTCTGCAGCAGGTAGAGGACGGCGTCATCCATCCCAATCCCAGGCTGGTACGCAAACTGCAGGGGATCCATGTTTGGGCTCACCAGGGGGCAAAGATGGTTCAGGACGATCCTCTCCAGTGCCTTCATCAGGTGAGAAGTTAAGGCCACGGGTCTGAAGTGGTTGGGCTCCTTGGGGCACGAGGTCTTTGGGACCGGGACCACACAAGAATCAATCAATCAATCAATCAATCAATCAATCAATCAATCAATCAATCAATCAATCAATCAATCAATCAATCAAAAATTTATTTGTAGAGCACTTTCCAACAACATAGAAGAAGACCAAAGTGCTTTCCAGACAGAATAATAAACAAAACAATGCAATTTTTGATTACTATAAAACCATAAAACCCATAAAAACACAAAACTAAGAAAAGCATAAAACCATAAAACCATAAAAACCATAAAACAGTCCTAGGATTCGAAAGCATGTCTAAATAAATAGGTTTTCAATCTAGACTTAAAAAGCTGCAGGTTGGTAATAACGCGGAGCTCGAGTGGGAGTGCATTCCAGAGTCTTGGGGCGGCTACAGCAAAGCATCGATCACCCCACTGCTTATACCGGGACCTGGGCACATCCAGCACCATCTGCGTCGACGATCAGAGGGCTCAACTGGGGCGGTGGATGGTTAAAAGCTCCGATACGTATAAAGGAGCTAGGCCATGAAGGGCTTTAAAAACAAATGTTAAAATTTTAAACTCAATACGATGATGAACCGGGAGCCAATGGAGGGCAGAGAGGATGGGGGTGATGTGAGTGTGTCTGGATGTGTGGGTTAACAGACGGGCAGCTGCATTCTGAACCAGCTGTAGTCAACAGAGTCGTCTTCCACATGGCAGGAACTCTTTCCAGTCTCAGGCTTAGGTGGAAGATGTAGCGGACCACCTGACAGAGCTGGTCTGCATAGTCCCTGAGAAGTCTGGAGCTGATGCCATCAGGACCCGTGGCTTTCCTGGCTCTGGTCTTCCTAAGCTGCATTCTCACCTGATCCACTGTTGGTGTGAAGAGAGGAGAAGGAGGTGGAGATGGGGGGAGAGAAGAGAGCCCCAGAGATGGTGGAGGTGAAGGAGGTGAGGGGGAGGGAGCTAGCAGGCAGGAGGAGCTGGAGGCCGGCTGGACAAGGCTCAGGCTGGTGGGGGAACGGAAATATTATAATTTTACCCTCACAGAAGTGGATTATATTGTTAATAACGCTGCAGCCTCACTGCGTACAACACTTGATAGTGTTGCACCTGTAAAAAAGAAAGTTCTATCTCAGAGAGGACCTGCTCCTTGGTATAATTCCCGGCTGCGGACTTCAAAGCAGGCGTTTCGAAAGCTGGAAAGGAAGTGGTATTCCACTAATTTAGAGGAAGTTTATGTAGCTTGGAAAAATAGTCTAGTAATTTATAAAAAAGCTCTTCGTAACGCCAGAACAACATATTATTCATCTTTAAAAGAGGAAAACAAGAACAACCCCAGGTTTCTCTTCAGCACTGTAGCCAGGCTGACAAAGAGTCAGAGCTCTGTTGAACCTTATATTCCTTTAGCTCTGAGCAGTAACGACTTCATTACAAACAAAATTATTACGATTAGAGAAAAAATTGTGAGGTGTGAGGGGAAGGGTGAATGAGAACCAATGAGAAGAGGAGTACGGGGCCTTCTTCATATATAAAAGGCAGTAGGCCTCTCTTTAGGCCGCACCATTGAATAGAACTCATCATGGCTCAGAAAATGTTGGATGTCCGGGGGTATGCGGTTCCCCGAATCAGCGGCGGCGGCAAATCTGCGGCCCTGCCGCGTCCGGAGCCTCCGGTCATCAGCGAGACGCCCATCACCATCTTCCGTGAGATGCCCTCGATACTACGAGGTCCTAGGAGAACCATGATGTACCTCCAGCGGACCCAGGTGCCCCCGGCCGAGTCTCTGGAGGAGGAACGGCCTCTCAAACCCTACGGAATGCCTGGATCCTGGGGCTACGTTTTCAAGTACAAGACGGATGAGCTCTGCTTCTATCAGCTGGAGGAGGGTGAAACGCCGAGGCCTCTAGCCGTCTCAGCCACGCTGACCTCCAACAACTGGAGCGTGCTGAAGATGGTCATGCAGCAGCATCTCCGAGAGACTTCTCAGGAAAATATAGCGGAGCCTGGGCCCTCTAAACGGCCGAGGTTGGAAAACCTCCTCAGTGGTACAGAGGTGCTCCTGAAACGAGCGGTCTTCAGCGCGGTATGGCAATCCAAAGTAGTGGGGTCAAGTAGATGGTACTTCAGAACCACCCTCCGATCAATGGGGAAGAAGAAACCTGCAGAGTTTTTTGTTTTGGAGAGTTATAACGCAGACTGTGGGGTATTCCATACTGTACTGGTTTTACCGTTGGCTGCATGGATTGAGTGGATGGAGAAGGCCGCAGAAAAGATCACCACTCTCTTTTCTAACTGTCGGAGCTGGAGGGATACTCTATCTGTCAAAAAAACTTTATCATTCTAAGATCACGCCCTCTACTTCTCAGCCACGCCTCTTTTTCCCGTCATTACATCATCACCGCCCGCCCCTATCTGTTATAAAGATGGTCAGTGGAAGCGATGATCACAGAGACTTTCAACCTGCCTACTGATCAACATGAGTGGTGTCAACCAGCAGCAACAGCAGCCCCAGTAGCGTCTAAAACCGACCGCTATGCAGCCAGAGCGGTATCCGTGTTGCAGAAAGCTCTTTGGTTCTGCTGACTCGGAGGAAGAGGATGTGATGGAGCTCAACAGCTCTCTGGAACCTAGCATACCGACCCTCTTTGCGGTCCGTTCTAAGTCTGCTCCTCCCGGATACCCAGCAACACCAACAGTACCGCCGCCACCGCCGCTGCCATCACCAGCATCCCCTGAAGCGGCAGCCCCAGAAGCGACAGCCCCAGAGGAAGCGGCAGAAGCAGCAGCAGCACCATCACCGGCATCCCCTTAAGCAGCAGCAGCATCACCAACACCGGCATCCCCTGAAGCAGCAGCAGCACCGCTCCCATCACCACCATGGGACAGTAGCGAGGGGGATGAGACTGACGGTTGGGTGTCATCGATGCTCATCAGCAGCATCAAAATTGTTGTTTCATCTGCTGAACCTTACTCTCCACAGTTACCAATGCGAGCGCTGCAACGGCTGTCAGATCAACCATCCCAGTCAGAGACAGCATGAGTGTCTGGAGCCGTTGAGCGATGACTACCTTCAGCTCCACTTTCACAGGCTGATGGGGAGGCTTTTCACTCCTCGTCTCATCCCGACCATTCAACACCTTCTGAACATCCGCAGAATCTCAGCCGATGATGCCAGAGTTCGAGCTGTGGCGGAGACTCTCCTGTATGAGCTGAAAACAGCGAAAGAGTTCCACGGTCCCATCAGCGAGATGTACGACGACCTGATTGGGGAGGACGTGGTGAAAATTGGGCAACTGCGGATGGTGACTGAATTCTGGAACGGTACATCCTACTGATCATGGGGAATGTTTGGAGAACACCCGAGACGGATGACTTATGCTGGATAAATCTTTTGGATCAAGTGATTAAAAACAGAGTTTCAACATACACAGACACTATCACCGGTACCAAAAGCGTGGAAGTTAAAAGACTGGAAAACATTTTCAGCATGGTGCGGTCACACTCCGTGCATACACCCTGGGAAATAATTGTACAAAACACTGCAAGAATTAACAGACCTGTGTCAGAAACTTTTAGAAAAATAATTCAAGAATGGACTACGGACTCTGCTGAAGTGAAGCCTTCTCATTTATTCTCTCTGTACGCTTTGTTTATTGATGTGGTATGTTACCGTTTGCAAAACAACTCACCCGTGAATATCTTTTTGGAACTGAGAGAATTGCAATGCGTCGTAGAACGTGCTTTTGATATGTCATTGTTAGACCAAGCTTTAAAGATGATACGAGCCTGACCAGTTTAAAGTGTTTTTTTTTTACTCTGTTGATGTATCCTTAAATATTTTCTTTTTCATGTTCCTTACACATTGATGTATCTCACTTTGTTGTATCCATATGCAGTTATTTCATTATTTTTGCATGCTCCATACACAAAGATGTATCTCACTTTGTTTTTCTTTATTTTTTGCATGCTTCTTATACCCATAATAAAAACTCTTTTTGAATATGATCAATAAAGTTTTTTCTTTTGGAAACAAATAAAGAACCTCTCTCGTACCAGTTTTTTTTAGTTCAACCGTACAAGTTTAAGAAGACAGGATGACTGAGAAAAGGGTTATGAAAAACGTGTATTACAATCCTTCCCATCCCGGTAGCTTGGGAGAAGTAGAACGTCTCCGACAGGGTGTGCGAGATGAAACGGGTGAGAAAGTCAGAGTGGAAGAGGTTAAAGATTTTTTATCCGAACAGGATGCTTATACTTTACACAAACCGGTCAGAGTGCGGTTCGCCAGAAACAGAGTGTTTGTCACTAAGCCTCTGAACCAGTTTCAAGCTGACCTGTGCGATATGCAAGCCCTGGCTGATCATAACGATGGTTACAAGTATTTACTAACCGTCATAGATATATTTTCCAAAAGAGCCTACGTACGTGCCCTGAAGAAAAAGACCGCTGCTGAAGTGGTTAAGGCTTTTGAATCAGTCTTGAAAGAGAGCCAAACCCAAAAAGTTACAGACTGACGCTGGAAAAGAGTTTTTTAACAAGAGTTTTAAGACTTTAATGAATAAACACGGGATTGCACATTTTGCCACAGCCAGTGACCTAAAGGCCTCAGTGGTCGAAAGATTTAATCGCACTTTGAAAACTAGAATGTGGAGATATTTTACGGCTCACAACACCAGACGTTACCTCAATGTGTTACCTGAACTGGTAAAAAGCTACAACCACAGTTACCATAAAAGTATAAAAATGACGCCGATGGAGGTGACCTCCCAAAACATCGGCCAGGTATTTCGCAACCTGTATGGTACCTTTTCATCCCGTCATCAGAATAAATTAAAGATGAACTTTGAGAGGGGGGATCTCGTCAGGATATCCAAATTGAGAGGCGTGTTTGATAAAAAATATGAGCAGAGTTTTACAGACGAAATCTTTAGTGTCCGACTGCATTCCACGTACACCCCCGGTCTACAAACACAAAGATTATGACGGTGAACCCATCGAGGGGTCTTTTTATGAAGCAGAGTTGCAAAAAGTAAAAATAACCAAAGACAAAATGTTTCAAGTGGAAAAAATCTTAAAACGAAGGGTTGTCAAAGGTGAAAAACAGGTTCTAGTGCGCTGGAAAAATTGGCCGGAAAAGTTCAACAGCTGGGTCAAGGCTTCGGACGTGACGAAAGCATAAAAGCCTTGTACAGAGAGGCTGCAGCGGGCATTCCTTGGGTGCAAGATGGAGCACACAACTAACGAGGGATTTTACGTGACTCTACCTTCCAACGCTAACAAAGAATTATTTAAATCAAATACCGCTTCTTGTTACACGGTGGACTTAGCCAAACCCCTTGAACTGAACAATGACTGGGTGGTGGGTCTGTGTGAAATTATCTTCCCTTACACCTGGTACAATTTACCGACCATTTCCTCGTATTTTGAACTGAACAAAGCGGTTGATGAACCGCAGCCGTTGAGGATTGTAAAATTCGGACGAGTAGGATATTATGAACGTCCCAGAGAGCTGCTGGAGCATGTGGTCACTGCACTCAGAAAGTATGATGAGACCGCAGACGCTGCATACAAAAACGTGACTAAATGCATCGATTTCAAAGGCTCGGGTCTTCACAGAATCCGCACGTTCCCTCCCTTGGCCTACATGTTAGGACTAAAAGTGAATGAGTGGTGGACCCTCTCAAACCGCTCGGCTCCATACCCCTGCGATATGAAAATCGGGATATATAATCTGTACGTTTACACAGACATCATTCAGTATCAAGCAGTCGGCGACAGCTACTCACCATTGCTGGCCACGGTCAACATCAAAGGTACTTTTGGAGATGTGGTGAGCCTCAGGTATAACACGATACACTACATACCGCTGTCTAAAAATTACATCAAAACCATTCGCATCGAGATTAAAACGGATCGAAACAGGTGTGTGGACTTTATCTTTGGAAAGTCTATCATCAAGCTCCACTTTAAACCTGCTCGGCGTTCTTTGTAGAAGGACATGGCTCAACTACGCTTGACGGCAGATCCTCATCGCTTCATCAGATATTATGAGAGTCAAGCGGGAGGATCTCTACCGGGGTTTTACGGAGCCCCGGTGATGTACGGACGGGGTAGGGTCTTTGTTTTCCAAACTGTTTTGTTTTGTGACTCCGCTGGTGAAAAAAGGTTTTGACATTGCTAAACCGCACCTGAAAACAGCTGCTACTAACATCGTCTCTGACGTGGCTCAGCAGGCAGCAGGAAAACTGATGAACAAAGAGAACCAGGAGGGATCCTGAGGAATTATGGTCTTATCACACAGAAAAAGAAAGCGCCCGCCCGGTGAACGCGTTTTCTCCTCTCATAAAAAACGTGTGGTGCGTCCGAGGAGGAAATCAGTTGGCCACAGGAGGTCCAAGAAGAAGAAGCCTATCCGGAGTGCCGATATATTTTAACCAGAAGTGATCTGACGAAAGAAAAGAATAAAGAAATAAATAACTCGGTAATTAACAAATATGGCCCTTCTACACCAGAAATCCACCGAGTGTACCCTGGCAGAGCTGGATTTATTTTCAGCACCTATGACACAATTATCCATCGAGGATAAAAAATAGCAGGAATGTCTACCCCTCTCCGCGTTAGGCGATAACTCTCCCATCGAGTTCTTCATCCCTGGAGACGGTGAGAAGTATCTGGACCGGAATGACACCTTGCTGTACCTCCGTGTCAAAATCGTCAACGCGGATGGCTCTGACATTGCAGCTGACGCGGTGGTGGGTCTCATCAATTATCCTCTCAACACCATTTTCAGTCAGTGCGACGTGATTCTGGGGGATAGATTGATTTCACAATCTAGCGCCACACACCCCTACAGAGCCATGATTGAGACTTTGCTCAACTTTTCTGAAGACACGCTAAAGAGTCAATTCAGCACCGGCCTGTTTTACAAAGACACGGCAGGGGCTATGGTCCAAATACAGGATTCTCTCAGAAAGCGGGCTTCACCGCCAACTCCGCAGAAGTAGAGTTGCTGGGTCCTCTCCAGGGGGACATATTTTTCTGCGAGAGACTGCTGCTAAACTCGGTCGATTTGAGAATCAAACTGATCTGCAGCACCGACTCCTTCTGTCTGATGGGGGCTCCAGACTCCCATTTTCGCCTGAAGATAACATCCGCCTCCTTGTACGTCAAAAAAGTGACCGTCTCCCCAGCCGTTCGTCTGGGTCACGCAGAATTCCAGAATCTCTAACCAGGAAAATCTGTTTTTGGGGACCATACCGAAATACGTGGTTCTGGGTATGGTGCACCACGATGCCTTCACAGGGGCCAGAGACCTGTCACCCTTTAATTTCAAACACAACGATGTGGAGTACCTGGCTCTCTGTCAGGATGGAAGACAGATCCCTGCTAAAGCCTTCCAACCCCAGTTTGATCGGGGTAATGCGGTCAGAGAGTTCTATAATGTGTTTGCCGCTACGGGGAGGCACCTTAAAGATTTACCTCTGGGCATCAACCGTCAGGAATTTAATGACGGGTATTCTCTGTTTGTGTTCAACCTGAACCCGACCGAAGACAGCGACGCACTGTCTCCTGTTTCCAGTGGAAATTTGAGACTGGAAATGCGATTTAGAATCCCCCTGCCACACACCACCACCCTCATTGTGTACGCCTGTTACGACTCTGTTCTGGAGATCAATTCTAAATGACAGGTGTCTTTCACAAATGTTTGTAAAAGCAGTCTGCATGCCTAGGTGCTTGATTTTATACACCTGTGGCCATGGAAGTGATTGGAACACCTTATTCTGATTATTTGGATGGGTGAGCGAATAGTTTTGGCAATATAGTGCCAAAAGTATATGATACATGTATGATATATAAAAAAAACACATAGGCCAATATATATATATATATATATATATATATATATATATATATATATATATATATATATATATATATATATATATATATATATATATGTATATATATATGTGTGTGTGTGTGTGTATATATATATATACACACACATATATATATATATATATATATATATATATATATATATATATATATATATATATATATATATATATATATATATATATTAGGGCTGGGACTTTAATGTGTTAATTTCAATTAATTAATTACAGCGAAAATAACGCGTTAAAAATAACGCAATTAATTGCACCCTCCTCAGTTCCCTCATTTCTGGCACACCGGTAACTCTGATGAACACTCCAGCCCAGTAGGTGGCGGTAATAAACCTAAAGTCTGTTTGCAGCTGTGAAGAAGAAGCACAGGAAGCACTGAGTGAAGTCAGGAACTGGTAAACAGTGAAGGAAGACAAGATTGAGGTTGTTGAGCAGAAAGTTTTCTTTTAAAAATCTTCCCGATGGCAGCTTGGACAAAAGTCTGGTTGTGTGCAAATTGTACAACAAAGAGTTTTCTGATCACTGCAGCACTTCAAGCCGGCGGCATCACCTCAATGTAAAACATGTTGCTGTTAGCACCAGAGCTAACCTTAGCTACGAGTCATGCTAACGGTGTACCCATCCCATAATAGACCACTTTTCTAGACAGTGCTTGAGTTTACAGAAAGTCTTAAAATGTTGAATAAAATTGCTATAATTGCACTTAGATTTGCAATAATCTGTGAATGTAGCAGACAGATGAAAAATGCAGATAAATAGAAATGAAACATTTCTGTGGTTTAAGTTTTTACTGCGTCGAGGCTCTGCCTCCTTGGAGGAGGAATAACCTAAACAACAAAAATATCTCTTTTAATAACTTAATTATAAAATTTTTGTTTATAAAAAAATACACAAATAAAAATTGATATCCCTATAAAAAGAACCATCAAAATTACACCATTTATCAGACCCAGAAAAGATGAAAACAGAATGAATCTTTGGATTTTCAACTTTCTGAAGCTCCTTGAATTACTTATGCTGATTTTATGTGCCATACAGTGGAAAAAACAATGGAATTCAGGCTTTAAGTCATCAAAATCACTTTTTTCTATATGTCCCATTTTCCTTTTTTTAAATAAATTTTAAATTATAAACACGTATATGTCTATTCATTGATTCAACTCTCAACCACAATTTTATCTGAATTGAAAAACTTCACTTATTGTGTCAAATATTGCTATTTAACAAAACTGCAATTAATCGTGATTAATTAATTACCACGTCTGTATTTAATTAGATTAATTTTTTTAATCGTGTCCCACCACTAATATATATATATATATACACACACACATATATATGTGTGTATATATATATATATATATATATATATATATATATATATATATATATATATATATATATATATATACACGTGTCTTGCAGAGTCCGAGAGACCAGCGAGGACATTCTGTTTGCTTAAGCATAAAAAGATATTTTAGAGGAAAATACATTTTGATTTTATGGATGGCAGTGGTGGATTGATTGGTTGATTGAGTGGTGCATAATCTCTCTCTCTCTCTCTCTCTCTTTTCTCTGTCTCTTTTTCCTTTCTTTCCGCGTGTATATGTGTGATGTAGTTTGATGTGAACTTGTCTTTTAATGGGTCCCTTAACTATAAGCATTTTGGTTTCTGTAGGGTTCCCTTTTATGTATATTTGTTGTAAACTAGTTTGGTAAAATATTTGTTTTTTTGTGCATGAATAATAATATATCAGAATCTATAATCTTTAAAATAAGGGGGAAGATAGGTTTGTCTGCTTAAAGGACAGATTCTGTATTTTGGTTGTTGATCTGGATATTGCTTTGGTTTTAAGTGTGCATTTTTTGACTCTGTGCCTGTAGTGTTGGGCTGAGGTGATTAAATGGGGAGCTGAAGCTTGATGTTCACTCTCTGGTGGTTAGGATAGACTGGAAGTGTTTGTTGATTTAAGAGGCGGAGCTAGGAGTGCTGTTCTATTTTAAGCTCACTCATCCTGAGGGTGTCTCCCCTCCCTCCTCTCCTTCTGGATGTGAGAAATAGAGAACTGTTTGAAAACTTATGGTGTGATTAGAATACATTTAAATACCCATCTGTTTGATTTTTAAATTGATAACATATAATATAAGTAAAATTATGATACATTTAGAAGGAATGTAAGTAAAAGTACGGGATTTGTCTTGTAGTGTAATATGATAGATATGATAGGTTTGTGCCTATTGATTGTTTATAGAGAGATTTTGTGGGGAAGAATACCCATTATGATAGATTAAATAATATCAATGCTGGTGAATAATGTGAACACATTTCATTGAATTGTTCATTGTACGAATTTAAAGTGAATATAAGACATTCAACTTTTGTTCTGTTTTCTCTTTCTTCTATTTAATTATGATGAATGAGAGTTGGGGAAGAGACGATGGAATGCGTTTGAATTCCGATCCTCCAAAGGGCAGATGAGAGGACAGCTGATACTACACAAACTGAGGCTTTGCGGATGACAACACGTGTGGCTCCTGTGTCCAATATCATCAAGGCTCGTGCGATTTTGTCCACAAACTCTTTTTGATGTGTATTTGTATTTACTTATGCATGCACACACTTACTTTATTATTAACACTGGTGAAGCATATTTAGCTGTTTTTTACTTATAGGTCTGCAGTGTTTCTTTTACAGTTTGACTCAGATAATCCTTTAGTCTGGGGTCAATAAAGCACATTTGTTCGCACACACACCTGGGATATTACATGTTGCAATTATATGGGAGGAACTTGGCAATGGACTGACCATCTGGGGCATTTAATAAATTAATGGATCACTGTTGATTTTATTAATTATTTTTGGGTAGATTATTTTGGTTTGAGTATTGTAGAGACTTGTTGATGGTGGCTTCATCAGCTGTGTATGTTTTGGTTTCATTTTAATATTTGATAATCACGTGGTTTGGTTTTTATTGACAAGTTTGTGGTTTCCTCGGAGGCTGGCAAATTTATTTCATTTCTTTTGATTGGTTGTGGTAATACGGTGTTTCATACACAGCCTTTTATTTCATTTGTTTTGATTTGTAGTACAAGGGCACCAGGTTGAAATTACAATTTCAAAAATGGACATTAAAGCCTCAAAGGTGATCACTCCTGTTGATGTTGTACAAAAGAATAATCCCCTCGTTAAAGGCATTGCAAAAATGTCACAGAAATGGAACAAGCGGTGGCCTGATATTGACCAACCTTGGCCAGTAGAGGGGACTCTCAATCCTAATGTAATTAAAACAATGCAGGTACTAGTCTCCACCCATAAAGCGAGCCAAAAGAAAGGAAAGAAAGGACAGAGGCGGGTGCCCAGAAAACCTGAAAGGGGGGTGTCAGCTGGTAGTGTCAGGGCCGGAGCAAGATCCAACAATAAAGGTAAAAGTAAATAATCAACCATTAGAAATGATGGTAGATAGCAGAGCTGCTTTTACCTGTATTCGGCCTGAAGATGCTATACACCTCTCCTCCTCTCCTCGAATCTCTAAAAGTAGAATGGGAGGCAGAGCCTTTAGTTATCAGGCACCTCTCCTGTGGAACCAGCTCCCAGTTTGGGTTCGGGAGGCGGACACCCTCTCTACTTTTAAGACCAGGCTTAAAACCTTCCTTTTCGACAAAGCTTATAGTTAGGGCTGACTGGGTGACCCTGACGGGGTGAGCTGGTGTTTTCATTTGCACAACTGACTTCCCCTCTTGACGTCCCTTTAGTTTGCCCCTAGTTATGCTGCTATAGGCCTAGGCTGCTGGGGAGCGTCTCTGGATGCACTGAGCCCTTCTCTAACTACCTATGTATTTACTATATATACCATTATTGCATTACATTCACTCTGTTTCTTTCTGTGTCCTTTCTCCGAGTGTCCCTGGTCCCAGAGCTGGATGCTGGATGCTTCAGATGTGTGGCTGTGTTTTATGGTCCTTGTGTCCCACCCCCCCACCTCTCTATCTCTACCCCTCTATCTGTATCCCTCTATCTCTACCTCTACCCCTCTATCTCTACCTCTCTACTTCTTCTGTCCCTCTCAACCCGCCCGGCCAGCAGGCAGATGGGTCCCCCCACATTAGAGCCGGGTTCTGCTCGAGGTTTTTTTCCCTGTTAAAAGGGTGTTTTCCTTGCCACTGTCGCCTTTTGGCTTGCTCTGGGGGTCAGGCATATGGGTTCTGTAAAGCGTCTCGAGACAATTTGACTGTAATTGGCGCTATATAAATAAAATTGAATTGAATTGAATTGAACCTCTCCACGTCTGGCCAATTGGTACGGACAATCGGGTTTGAGGGTGTGAAACAGCTGATTCCTCTCACAAAACCAATCGAGCTCTGCTACAAAAATCAAAAGACTAAAATACCTATATTGGTGTCTGAACACACACCCATTGCACTTTTGGGTAGAGATGCTTTGTGTAAACTGAATTGTACAATACGATGTACACCAGACAGCTGTCTGGTGGAAGTGCCAGTCGTCAGTTGTTTATGACAACAGAGACTGAGGCTGTAGTGTTTTGGATTGGAAACCTTAGTTCAGATCTATTGGAGCCAGTTAAAGTGTGGGAGAAATTCATTGTGGCTAACATGCCTGGTGCTAAGCTTCCTGAGTATCCACCTCATTGCACACGTAAGTATTTTAAAGATGCTGTTCAATCCAATCCAACAGAGTGGTTGAGTCGTCAACCAAGTCAAGTTCAGCTTAGTTCAGGTTGTATAATTCTGGGACCATAGGGAGTAGCTATGAAGATAAACAGAAATGATTATCTTGAAAGAGAATATGATGTTGAGAAGAGTGTCCCACATGTGACTTTGATGGTGGCTGACGGATATGAGCAGAAACATATAGGAGCAATGATGGCAGAAGCTGAGGTGGCTACTTTTGTACCATTAGAGGACAATCTTGCCATTTGGAAAAGTGAGGATCAGCGCTTTCTAAAAATTATGATTTCGGCTCAAGGTCAGGGACAACCACAAACTGCACGGATGACACAAGTCAATTTTCAGTGCTAAATTAGACTCAGACTGTATGAGAGAAGAGATGCTGCAACAAGTTCCAGAATGTTTGTGGTCACGGCATAATACAGATATTGGACTTGTGAAGTCAGCTCAACCGGTGAAAGTGGAACTAAGACCGGGAACCAAACCTCCTTGGAAGAACCAATACCCCCTAAGGGAGGAGGCAATTCGAGGGATTGAACCACAAATTGAAAGTTTGTTGCAAGCGGATGTATTGGAAGTAACTTTGAACCCACAGAGCAACACCTTTATTGCCAGTGAAGAAGCCAGAGGAGTCTTATTGTATGGTACATGATTTGAGAGCAGTGAATGAAGTAGTGGCTGATTTTCCAGCTGATGTCCCGGATCCTCATACTTTGTTAGCCCAAATTCCGCCAGAGGCTGCATATTTTACAGTACTGGATCTGTGTGGAGCGTTTTTCAGTGTTCCACTCAGTGTAGAAAGTCGAGGTTTGTTCAGGTTTACATACAATGGACAGTTCTATGAATACAAGAGCTTGCCACAAGGATTTAAACACAGTCCTCACATTTTTAACAAAGTGTTGAAAGATGACTTGGCAGGAATAGATCAGGTTTTGAATAGTACTGTTGTCCAGTATGTTGATGACATCATCATTTGTTCATCAACAAAAGAAACTTGTCATGAGGATTTGATTAAGCTGTTGCAAATATTGGCTGAGAGAGGACATAAAGCCTCTCAGAAGAAACTGCAGTATTGTCAGGAGAAGGTGGTTTATTTGGTTCAGACAATAACCCAAGGACACAGGAGTATTGTACCACTTTGAGATTTTATATGTAAAGTGCATTATAAAGGTATTATTATTTATTATTATTATTTCTGACGGCCATTTGGAGGCTATTCGGAAGGCTCCAAAACTGAGAACAGTTAGAGAGATAATGACGTTTCTTGGCATGGCTGGTTATTCTTCAGCATGGTTAGAGGATTATGCTAGTTTGACAGGACCTCTGAGGGCCATGATTAACGATACCGGGAATGCTCAACTGCACTGTAATCTCACATGGACACAAGAGGGTCTTCTGGCATTTGAGACGATTAAACAGAGGCTACAGGAAGCTCCAGCGCTAGCGCTGCCAGACTACTCTAAGAACTTTTTGTTGTATGTGTCTACTTCTGTTGGAGGTAGATATGCGTGTGCAGTTTTGTGTCAGCCAATGGGTACGGGGACAAGTCCTCAGCCTGTTTCCTATTATTCTACTGCTTATTCAGAAGTAGAATTGGGGTTGCCACTGTGTTAAAGAGCAATGGTGGGAGTTTATCTGATGTATGACAAGGCATCATCTGTAACTATGGGTTACCCTGTGACAATTCTTACTCACCATAGCCTCAGAAATCTTCTGAATTATGGTAAATATACATTGACTATGCCAAGGCTCAGAGACTATTATAGACTCTTAGAGCAAGAAGATGTTACCCTGGTAAGGTGTACTATGATAAATTCAGCTGAGAATTTGCCAACTCCAGAGGACGGGTAACCACATGATTGTGTTCAGGAAGCAGGGAGGTACTCGAGGCTTAGGTCGGATTTGCAAGGCCTTCCATTACATGACGCAGACTTGGAGTACTGGACTGATGGCTCCTGTTATCAAATAGGAGACAACTTGTGTGCTGGTTATGCAGTTGTGAAATCTCAGGGAAATGGATTTGTTGTTGAGAAAGCGGAGGTAATACCTGTGGGAATATATACTCATTAATGTTTGATAATGTTGGATGCTTACTGCTAAATTGCTTATAATAGTTAATCAGAAAGATGTATTTGCAAAACAGATATACAATGCTTATTATACTGAGTAATATTGATTCATTTCTAACACAGTGCCCTTGACATTTTTTCGAACAGCAGTAGAAAAGTAGCTTTTGTTGCTGTGCAGAGTATCCTTGTTTTACAGGAAAACAGAAGAAGAACCAAGGCCAGGGGAGGAAGTCAGCAGCATATCAGAGAAGGGAGGAACCAGAACTCGCCCAGCGCATCAACGCTTACATAGTCACACAACTCTGTTAGATTATAAAAACACTGGGTCAGGGAGAAATAGCGAGTCTGATTCTGCTTGAACTGAGTGAAGGCTTGTCTGTTAGGGAAAGGCATTCAGACCCAGAGCTCTGTATTGCACATTCAATCTTGGTGTAATAAAGACTCTTTTTAACCTGAATTGAATTCTCCTGACTACTCCATCAAAAGAACCGGAGGAAACAGCCAAACACATTGTTTTATTTTTTTATGATTAATTTCAGAATAGGCTGATTTCCAACAATTTGGTGCCGTGACCCGGATGGAGAAGGAGATCTGAAATTCTACAACTACTTTAACTGGACACCGGACAGCTGGAGAATTTCTGACAACACGAGTGGCGCCACACTGGTAAGCAGACGCCTGTTATATCAAAGTTCTGCGATTGGACATTCTAAAAACTGTTGTCAGAGTTTCATCTATCTGTCCTAGTTTTACCAATATTTGAATGTGCATAATTTTATAGAATATTGAAAAGAAGAAGAAGTGAAGAAGAATTGAAAAGTCACTGGTCCACAGAGGATAGAATCTCTGGCTAGACATCCCTGTCCTGGGTTAGAAGACCCTGAGGGTTTTAGGAGCCCCTCAAAAAGGTGGATAGGACAGGGGTCTACAACTCAACCCTATATGTAATGTAAACCCTGTAGAAATACAGTTTTGTAGGCTGGGGTTTGTAGGCTGCACGGTTAGGTATAAACCTTGACTCCTGACGAGGGGTAGAAAATACTGGGTTTAGAAGCCCTGAAGATTTAGTGCACCTCTGAAAGTAAAAATATAAAAAGAAAAAAAAAGAGAAATGCCAGTGACTAAAGTGAAGTAATAGAAGTTGAAGAAAAAGTTGATGCAATTGCAATAAAGTGAAATCCTTTTACTCGGGATTGCTGATCAGTGCATGAATGACGGTGAATGGAAAAATGCATGTATGAATGGAATGAAAAGTGAATGAATCAGCGGACAATCTGAAACCAAACAGTGCAAATATACCGTTGTTGCCATTTGAAGTAGGTCATTTAATCATTCATTAAGGATTTAGGTGTAATTGACAGTGACCCTAAAACGATTCTCAGTCCTGGGATTAGGACCCCACGCAGAAAACCGGACCACGTATAGAGTGGCCTAGAAGCTTGTTTTCTGAGGACTCTGAATTGGCTCTTGTAGCATTGTTGCTTTCATACACATACTCTGTAGTACACAGACACAAACATGACTGACAAAACAGAAGACATGACAATAGACAAACAGTGGGAAAAAGGACTTACTCAACTCATGAGTGGGGAAAAACCAAAAGAGAGAAAGGACAAAAGACAACAATATGATGCTAAATACACAGCATTTAAAGGGACTGGACAGGTCAGTGAAGAGAAAAACCAATTACTGTGGAGACAATTAGCAGACATTGAGGACGACATAGTCAGACAGAAAAAAAAGAAGCAAGCCAAACAAGAATCAGGAATGTTTGCACGCAGAAAACTAAAAAAAGAAATTGAGGAGTTAGAAGAGCAACACAGAACAGTCCACATAATGGGATTAGCTTGCAAATCCTTAGGCTTACCTGACAAGACAGAGGTTACATCTAATGATCACACACACGTCAGTGAAAAGGCTCAAGAAGCCAAACAGGACCCCATAACACCTGTGCCTCTGTATCCTGCCTTGCCATGGGCCCCTCTTCCACCACCTTATTGTTAAGTTATGTTTTCCCTACAGCGCATGTGTGAGAGGTCCTGGAGGTACCGCGTGATTACACAGAGTGTGGCGCCCAAAAAACACATACTGTGGCTGTATTCTGTGATGTGTAATCGATGGCAGTAAACAAAGTTGTTGCTGAAACAAGCGTGGTTAATGAGTTAACATTGGTAGCAGAGGATAGCTGCTGCTGGAAACTACAAGATTCCTCCGTCTTTTGACAAGAAGACGTCGTACGAAACTTGGAAAAATGAGATTGAAATCTGGAAACGAGTCACTGATCTGGATAAAAAGAAGCAAGCGGTAGCGGTTACCTTGTCACTGGCCAGCAGAGCGAAAGAAAGTGCGCTGGAAATCTCCGCTGATGACTTGAATGCAGACACTGGTATGGCCACACTCTTGACAAAGCTAGACTCTGCGTTTTTAAAAGAAGAGAAGGATCGGCAATACGAAGCATACACAGAGTTTGATAGGGTCACTAGAGAGAGCGGCGTGTCAATGGTGGATTACATTGTCGAATTTGAAAGGCGGTACAACAAGCTACGCTCGTTTAAAATGGAGCTCCCAGATGCTGTCCAAGCCTTCAAACTACTGGATACGGCCGGTCTCGACATAAAAGACAAACAGCTAGCGCTGACTGCATGCCCCACGATTTCCTTTGCTAATATGAAATCAGCTTTGAAAAGAATCTTCGGTGATGCCACTTCACCACGAGAGGGCAGTAACGCGCTGCAGATGAGTACAGACAATGACTGCGCCTATTACACGAGATATACAGGGACAAGAGAAGGAAAATCAAACAGCCCACAAGTGCAAACAGTGGCACATGGCACAAATCCTCTTGATAAACGTGGTAGAAGATCACGATGTGCAGTTTGTCAGAGCACATTTCACTGGGCAAAGGACTGTCCAAACAAAAGAGAAAATCTCAAACTGACAAAGGATGAAGAGCAAAAAAGTGAATATGAGGAATGTAATATCACTTTGTTCTCTGATGAAACTTTGTCTCATGCAGAAATCTTCATGGTGGAAGCTCTAGGGTCAGCAGTGATTGACACAGCCTGCACAAGAACAGTGTGTGGGGAAAAATGGCTTGAGGAGTATACAAGTGGATGCCACAAAGTGAGTTACACAAAATTGTGGATGAAGTAAGTGCAAGGCCATTCAGATTTGGTGATGGCAAAGTAGTTCATTCCACAAGAAGAGTGACCCTACCAGCAAAGATAGGGCAGACCAGATGCAAAATATACCCTACAGGGTTTTGTGAATGAGACCATAAGAGGTTTTGGATATCTGTCAAATGCTCAGAAGAGTCATAGACTGACACTGTTAAAACATGATATGGCTCTTGATAATATTTTGGCCAGACAGGGTGATCTATGTGTGGCTTTGAACTTAACTGGGGATGCTTGTTATAGTTTGATTCCAGATATTTCTGCATTGCAACTTATTAGGGATGCGTTTGGTCCGTCAGAAGACGCTGGATGGTCTGCTAATGCTTGGCTGGAGGACAGATTAGGTCCAGTGGGGGCTGTTTTAGTCCAGATTTTGATAGCTGTTCTTTTGTCACTGTGTGTGATGTTTTGTTTCTGTACGTTGTTGTTGACATTTGCGAAGGCTATGATACTGAGATGGGTTGATGTTGTCATGTCGGGTGACAACGTTCAAATGCCATTGTTGAGTGGGGCTCACTTCAGTGAAGATGAGGAGGATGTTGTCATGGGGAGTGAAATGGTGGACAAATATCGATTTTGAATGTCTGATTTTGTTATATTCTTGACATTTCTTTTTGTTATTACTAAAAGGGGGAAATGGGAATTTAACTAGAATTTTTGATTTTGACTTTTTGAATTTTTAACTTTTTAACCTCTTAGTATATTACAATATTATATTGTCTTTGATGTATTTGCTGCTTGCAAGATACTGGTTGGTAGTCTTTTTCTTCCCAGGACACCATCTGGGAGATGGAGCAAAGAGCGGCCGTTGTTCAGAGATCCTTACAGCCGAATGGTCTCAAATGCTTGAATACAGACAATGAAATGGGCAATGAAAAGGGATGAAGAATCCTGAGCAGGACATTGCGATGACAGCATACGACGACTGGAGCTGCTGCTGAAGAGCGACATTTAGATATATTTATTGTCACAGCCACAGCTTAAGGCTGTGGACTGTGGTAGTGCTTCCTCCTCCGGCCCTGTTCTCTCGCTCCTAGGTGTGTGTGTGTGTGTGTGGTGAAGCTGGCAGCAGGTGTGCTGCATCGTAATCAGTGGACGAGCTGCAGGTGGGAGCTGAGTGACTGGTCTCTGGGCATCTCTGTAAAAGCAGATGGCACCTGTCATTCGAAGCTGGACCGTCATCTAATCTCCAGTTAGTGCTGGGAGTAGAACTGTCCTTGCCACCAGCCTAGAATTGCCAGTAATTCTGTTTTCTGTGTTTAGAAAGCTGATTCCTGCCTGCTGAGCTGCCTGAGTTCCTTCGTCTGCTGGTTTTCCGCCCTACCGCGGATTCTGCCTTCTTCTCCGGAGGATCTCCACCTGTCGCCAGCTTAACCTGGGAACATCAACGTACACTTGGAAAGAGGACTTTCTCTGGGAACATCTACCACGACCGGGTTCTACTGATACCAACTTACCAAGCACATGGCGAACACCAGGAGGGAGAGTTCTGGATGAAGCCAAACCAAAAGGGCTGTTCTCAGCTCATCAGCTAAGTCTCCAAGCCCTAGTATCACCAGACTCTTTGTATTGTTAATATGTCGAATTAAATAATCAGCGTTCCGTATTTAACTTAATGTATTTTATGCTCTGCATAGGATAGATTTAGTCTGGGGTTTCAGTTCATAATTACTGGCAGTCTAGGCTGGGTTAGTTTTGTATTCTCAGTTGTTTCCCTACCTTGGTGTTACCATACGTGGGTTAACCTTAGTTTCAGTTTCCATGTTCATGTAGTTATTCCTCCGTACGTCTAGATGGTTTTTGTTTTTTAGTTCTAGTAGTAGTTTAGTTCTTCTTTGTCTAAGATTCTAGTTCCGGTTCCTGTATAGAGTTTCTTGTGAATAAAAGCATTTTTAAAACATTCACGCTGGTGTTGTTTCATTTCCTGCTCCTGAGCCTTTTGAACCTGCCGTAACAGTACGGTCCAGCCAGAAGGAACTCAGTGGGAAATGAAACTGCCGCTGGAGGGGCGCCGGTGATTACTATTGACCAAGCCATAGCTAATCAGAACACCGCCTTAGGGCAACATGAGGAAATGCTTTGCAGCCTCATGAGTAGTAATACCGCGCTCTATAATCAGCTCTCCACGTTAACCGAAAGGGTTACGCAATTGGCTAACCGATCATCTGCTCCGGTTGTGGTCCCAGCACCCATTGTTAGTCCCGTTCTCTCTGACAAAGAGCCACATGTACCATTACCAGAACGTTATAGTGGGGATTTTGGATCATGTCAGGCGTTTTTGACCCAGGTTTCCTTGGTGTTTAGTTTACAACCGCACTCCTACAAGTCAGACAAGGCTAAGATAGCTTTTTTAATTAGTCTTTTGTCTGGTGCTGCTAGGGTTTGGGGGAACCGGGGTTTGGGAACGACAAGGTCCCCTCAGTAACTCTTATGATGCCTTTGTTTCTGAGATGAAGAAATTATTTGACCATCCTATCCGTGGGAGGGATGCCTCAGATCGTTTTGCTGTCTCTCACCCAAGGATCTCGATGTGTGGTGGAGTATGCGGTGGAATTCCGGTCTTTGGCCAACGAGACCCAGTGGAACGACGAAGCGCTACGTGGGGCGTTCTACAGGGGCCTTCAGGACATCCTGAAGGACGAGTTGGCCTTGAGAGAAGAGGCCTCCACCCTGGACCAGTGTATAGATCTAGCTATCCGCCTGGATAACCGTCTGCGAGAGCGCCGCCGTGAGAGGAAGCCACGTGCCTCGGGAGCCCTTGCCACTATATCTGCGGTCCCCCAGGTCCCGGATGGTCTGGTGCCTTTGCCTGAACCACAGCCTATGCAGTTGGGCCGGGCTAAGCTATCCATTGAGGAGAAGGAGCACCGGAGAGCCTCTCGTCTATGTTTGTATTGTGGAAAGGCTGGTCACTTCATCGCAGTTTGCCCTCATCGTCAGCCAAAAGGTTCGGCTCCCCGGTAAGGGGGAGGATTCTGGTGAGCCGAACCGCTACTACCTCTCCACAACGTCTGCAGCTTCAAGCCACCTTGTGCTGGAATTCTGAGATCTTACCTGTTCCTGCACTGGTGGACTCCAGAGCTGAGGAGTGTTTTCTGGACAGCAACTTAGTACAGCAGTTAGGAATTCCATCCATTCCTCTGGATCAGCCTCTGATTGCCCGAGCTTTAAATGGAGTACAGTTAGCTCAAGTGACTCGTAAGACTTCACCTATTGATCTGATTATTGCTGGAAACAATTGTGAAAAGGTTTCATTCTGCATTATTGACTCTTCTGATCCCCCTGTAGTCTTAGGTTTTCCTTGGCTGAAGCGTCACAACCCACAGCTCGACTGGAGGAGAGGAGAGATTTCCGCCTGGCGTCCAGACTGTCATCAGAGTTGCCTTCAGTCTGCGTTGACTCCGGTGGATGTCGAAGCCTCTACACCTCCAGATCAGGTGAATTTAGACATTATACCTGCCCAATATCATGACCTAGCTCCTGTGTTCAGCAAGGATCATGCTTTGTCTCTGCCCCCTCATCGGCCTTACGATTGCGCCATTGAGTTGCGACAGGGGGCTACTCTTCCCTCTAGCCGTCTGTATAATTTATCGAAACCTGAACGGACGGCTATGGAAAATTATATCCGTGACTCTCTGGCAGCAGGCATAATTCGACCATCTTCTTCACCTTTGGGAGCTGGATTCTTTGTCGTGGACAAGAAAGACAAGACCCTTCGGCCATGTATTGATTTTAGAGGCCTTAATGACATTACTATTAAAAACTCTTATCCCCTGCCTCTGATTAACTCTGTTTTCCTCTTTGCAGGGTGCCCAAATCTTCACCAAGTTGGACTTGAGGAATGCATATAATTTAATTAGAATACGGGAGGGGGATGAGTGGAAGACTGTTTTTAATACTCCTTTGGGACATTTTGAGTATTTAGTTATGCCCTTTGGGTTAACTAATGCACCTGCAGTTTTCCAACATCTAATTAATGATGTGTTACGTGACATGCTAGGGAGATTTGTTTTTGTCTACCTGGATGATATTTTGATCTTTTCCAGAGATTTGGAGGAACATGTGAAACATGTTGGTTTGGTGTTGGAGCGGCTCTTAAAGAACAGACTTTTTGTGAAGGCGGAGAAATGCGAGTTCCATGTTACTACTACTACTTCTGTGGATGTTCTCAGTCATCCAGGTCATGATAAGTCTCAAGCAAGCATAAGTTATGGCAACTGGACTAACCTCGTGTGAGTCGAAAACGTTTCACCTCTCATCCAAGAGGCTTCTTCAGTTCTGAAAGCCTGGTGGGGAGTACCAGATATTTGTCCACCAGGAGGGTGGTGGCAAAAACAAGTGGACAAAGACCCGAAACCAACAGACTCGTTAGGTGTTATTGTGAGTCGTTAGCCTTTGATGGGCGGTCGTTACCCCTCCCAGCCCTCTAGGAGGGTGGTTGGGGGTCACCTGACTGCAAGTGGGACAGATGGCTGCACCTCCTTGGGAGGGCTCTAAGAATGGCGTTGTAAGTGGGAGACAAGTGGTGTCTGAGGCCCCCTCCTCTGTTCAAAGATGGCCGTTCTAGTTTGACATGAATGGCTTCTTTTACCCCTCTCTCAAACCATCTGTCCTCTCTGGCTAGAATGCGCACCTTGTGGTCATCAAAGGAGTGCCCCTTCTCCTTGAGGTGGAGGTGGACTGCTGAGTCCTGGCCTGTGGTCGTGGCCCTCCTGTGTTGTGCCATGCGCTTGTGTAATGGCTGCTTAGTCTCTCCAATGTACAGGTCAGAGCATTCCTCATTGCACTGCACTGCGTACACCACATTGCTCTGTTTCTCCCTTGGAATTTTGTCCTTGGGATGGACCAGCTTTTGCCTCAGAGTGTTGCTGGGCTTGAAGTGTACTGGGATCTGGTGGGTGTTAAAGATCCTCCTGAGTTTCTCTGAAATTCCTGCCACATAGGGGATGACAATGTTGTTTCTCTTTTTGTGGTCCTCGTCTTTCTTATCCTCCCTGCGCTTTTTTGCTGTTTTGATAAAAGCCCAGTTTGGATAGCCACAAGTTTGAAGAGCAGAGTGAATATGTTTGTGTTCCCTTCTTTTTCCATCCGCTTCTGATGGGATGTTCTGTGCTCTGTGCTTTAAGGTACGGATCACCCCCAACTTGTGTTCTAGTGGGTGGTGTGAATCAAACAGGAGGTACTGGTCTGTGTGAGTGGGTTTTCTGTAGACCCCAATGTTGAGTTCCCCATTGGTTTCAATGCGTACCACGCAATCTAGAAACGCCAGACAGTTGTCTTGGACATCCTCTCTTGTGAACTTGATGTTTTTATCCACCGAGTTGAGGTGTTCTGTGAAAGGTTCGACCTCACCCTTCCTGATGGTGACCCATGTGTCATCCACATATCTGAACCAGTGCCTCGGGGAGTGGCCACTGAATGTTCTCAGTGCCACAATCTCCATTTCTTCCATGCACAGGTTAGCTACAATGGGGGATACAGGGGATCCCATGGCACAGCCGTGTTTTTGCCTGTAGAAACTGTTGTTGTACTGGAAATAAGTGGTGCTGAGGCAAAGGTTAAGGAGGTCACACACCTGTTCGGGGGAGAGGTTGGTCCTCTCAGACAGAGAGTTGTCAAGCAACAGTTTTCTCTTTACTGTCTGTATTGCATCTCCAGTGGGAATGCAAGTAAAAAGCGAAGTCACGTCATATGAAACCATAGTTTCCTCAGGGTCTAAGCTGATTTTTCTGACCTTGTTTGTAAAGTCCATCGAGTTCCTTATGTGGTGGGGGGTGTCCCCCACCAATGGGGAAAGGATGGTGGCAAGATACTTAGCAATGTTGTATGTCACAGAGTTGATGCTGCTTACAATTGGTCTCAGAGGGGCGCCCTCTTTGTGAAGAGAGCTACTACTTCCTTTTTGGGTTTTGTCATCTCCCCAGGTCAGATTAAAATGGACCCTGACAAGTTGTCTGCGGTACAGGACTGGCCAACCCCTACAAATCATAAGCAATTACAATGCTTCTTGGGTTTTGCTAATTTCTATCACAGATTTATAAGGAATTATAGTAAAGTTGCTGCTCCCCTGACCTCTCTAATCTCTACTCTAAGAGCCTTTCAGTGGACTCCGGAGGCTGAATCGGCCTATTCCGAATTGAAAAGGTTTGTGTCTGCACCCATTCTGACTCAGCCTGATACCTCTCTCCAATTTATTGTAGAGGTGGATGCATCTGATACCGGGGTTGGAGCGATTCTGTCTCAACGTTCCCCAGTAGATCAAAAACTTCATCCATGTGCTTTTTTTTTTCTCTCGAAGCGACTGTCTCCTGCGGAGAGGAACTACGATGTGGGAAACCATGAGTTGTTGGCCATTAAGATGGCTTTAGAGGAGTGGTGTCATTGGCTAGAGGGCGCTGAGTTACCATTTATTGCTTAGACCAACCACAAAAATTTGGAGTATATCCGTTCAGCAAAGAGACTTAATTCTCGCCAGGCTCGCTGGACGTTATTTTTTGGTCGGTTTAACTTCACTCTGACTTACAGGCCTAGGTCTCGTAATGTAAAGCCTGATGCTCTTTCTCGACAGTTTTCTGGTTCTGAGGAATCTAAGACTCCTGAGCCTATCCTGTTTGGTGGCATCACTTACCTGGCAGGTGGAGACTAAGGTTCGTCAAGCCCAGCGCTTGCATCCTGATCCAGGTAATGGACCTCCAGATTGTTTATTTGTACCTGACCCTGTTCATTCTCAGGTGTTGCAGTGGGGCCACACCTCCAAGATTGCCTGTCATCCGAGATATAATCGTACCCTGGAGATTCTGCGACAGAAGTTTTGGTGGCCCACCACGGACAAGGATGTCAGAGAATATGTGAAGGCCTGTACGGTTTGTTCAAGGAACAAGACGTCCAACCAATCCATCTCTGGACTCTTGCAACCGCTGCCTATTCCAAAACGTCCTTGGTCTCACATCGCAGTAGATTTCGTCACGGGATTGCCTCTGTCTCAAGGTAAAGCTGCTGCTGACCTTCTACAACTCATCCATAGAGAGCCTGTTGACGTACTGTGTTTCCACCTGGTACGGGAGCTGCACTGAGGCAGACAGAGTGAGGCTTCAGAGGACAGTCAAAGCAGCACAGAGGATTGTTGGCTGTCCTCTCCCCTCCCTCATGGACATCTACCCCACCCGGTGCCTCAGCAGAGCTCAGAACATTATCAAGGACAGTTCACATCCCGGTTCTCAGCTTTTTGATCTGTTGCCCTCTGGAAGGCGCTACAGAAGCATTAAAGCGAGGACAAACGGACTTAAAAACAGTTTCTTTCAGAGAGCCATCACCACCCTGAACTCTCACAGGTCTCACACAAAGCCAACAACATAGTGCATCTGTGCAATATACACCACTGTCTCATTCACTGCTATTTATATTCACTCCGTTATTTATCTCCGTTATTTATACTGTATATATGTAAATAGACTGTTTTTGCACTACTTTAAGATTTCCTTGCACTGTAAAGGAGAAGCTCTGCAATCTCGTTATACATTGTATAATGACAATAAAGAATTTTCTATTCTAAAACTATTATCACAATTATGGACCGTTTCTCTAAGACTGCTCATTTTGTGCCCTTGGCAAAGCTCCCTTCTGCGAAAGAAACGGCAGAAGTGATGGTGAATCATGTGTTTAGACTTCATGGAATTCCAGCTGACATTGTCTCTGACAGAGATCCCCAGTTTGGTTTGGAGGTCATTTTGTGAAGCATTAGGAGCTACTGTTAGTTTAACATCTGGTTATCATCCTCAGTCCAACAGCCAGACCGAGCGCACAAACAGTCCCTGGAAATTTTCCTGCGCTGTATGGCATCAGAGAATCCATCTTCATGGTCTGAGAGGTTGCCATGGATTGAGTATGCCCATAACTCCATGTTCAATGCTTCGTCTGGGTTGTCGCCATTCCAGTGCTCATTAGGTTGCCAACCGCCTTTATTTCCTTCTCAGGAGCAGGACATTTCCATTCCATCTGTCCAGGCTATGGTTGGGAGGTTCAGGCGCACGTGGAAGAAGGCCAGGCGGGCACTTCTCCAATCCTCACAAAGGGTGTCTATGCAGGCAAATTGTCATCGCAGACCGGCTCCAGTTTGTCGGCCTAAAGACATTCCTTTGAAAGTCGAGCCTTTTGAACCTGCTGTAACATTTATGTTTTCATATATGCTTACAGTATTGGATTTTGTTTCTCATATATAATCTGTTGTATTACTAGATGATTACTCTTGCTTATGCTTCCCTACATTGGGGGATATTAGAATTAGTGATAACACTAGCATGTTTTATTTTAGTTTTTGAATCTTTATAACTGTATGACTAACATGTAACTGTTTATGACAGGGGGTTTCATTGTTTGGACGTTTTCATCCCTATGAGGTGAGTACATTGAGATCTCAGGTGTTTTCTTTCTTTTTCGGGGGTTTAGGGACAGTAATGTTAAGCAGGAGGAGGTCCACTGAAGGGTGCGATGGGTCGAACAGCCTGACTTTGGACATTTTTAATTTTATTTCTGTGATCCCCAAATGTATTTGCTTCCATTTTACATAATTGTTTGAACCCACTTTTCAATTGGCTTGGAGTACCATATGTGGTCGCCTAGGGCAGAGGGACCGTGAGAGAATTTTCCTGTTTTGATTGTTTGATGGATAATTCTGGAAAGATAGCTGCCTGGCAGGTTTTTTGCTCTCACACTCCACAAATTTACTATATTGCTAAGTTTGTGCTGTGATCAGCATAGACAGAAGGGGATGTCATAAACGTTCTGTGGTTTTTCTGTAACTAATATAGTAATTTTCGAGGCCTTGTATGCCTCGAAGGGGGGAAATATGTAGTATCTGACCTGAGATATGTGGTGCTAGACGTGTTGCTCATCATGTGTTCCTTATTAGAATGGAATGTGTATCTGATGCTGAAGGAACCCAATGTTGTGTTTGATAGGAGTTCCTGTGTCTAGGCAGTTGACCTCTGAGGTTCTTCGGATTCTGCAGTAGGTTAATCAATGGGGGTCTTGTTTTTGACCAGTAGTCTTCTAATGGGAATTACATGCTGTCACATGTCACGTTTTCATTTGTTCAAAACATATAAAAGTGGTTTTCGGTTGCTGTTCTGGAGAGATCATTCGCCTGAATCCTTCCAGCCAGTCTCTCTGTCTGATCGATGCTGTTCTTTCTTTTAATAAAAACTTAAGAAAGTCGTCAACGGACGTTTCTTCTTCACCTGCACATCACGGACATCAGAGAAACTATGACACCTTGGCAATCTGTCCAGCAAAGAAGACTTTTAACTTCCATGCTAGTCCTTTCAGGGGCAGTTTTTTAGCGCCTTGTCCCACTGATGGAGACTCTCTCAGAGCCGATAGCTGAGCCTCGATAATTGAAGAGACCTGTGAGGAGAGCTTCTCCGTCTCCTCACTAAAATGTTTCTCCACCTCCTCGTAGCGGCACGACATCACAGCAGCAATGAGCGGCTTCGTCATGCCATCCACTGCCCTCCGGATGATGCTCTGGACTTTGCGTGTGGTGGTGTCCACACTGTCCGAGCTTTTCACGGAGGTGCTGCTGCTCCTTGAACTCGATGATTTCATTGAGCTAATCATTTCAACGGCCCATACATCATGGTTTTTAGCCGTGTCGGAAGCAAAGCTATGAGCAAATCATCACTGGAGGATGAGGATTTAATACTTACTATTAACATAAAATGGTCCGAAGCAGTCCATGCCACTATATGTGAATGGAGGAGTGGATTCCATCCTCTCTGGTGGAAGGTCGGCCATTTTTTGTTCTTGATTGCTCCTTCTGAACTTCCTGCATTTAATGCATTTGAAAATTAAAGACACTTCACTACTACAGCCAAGAATCCAAATTCCATTGGAGCGTATTTTATTAATGGTTATCCCATGACCCTGATGTCGGCCCTTTCATGGTAGTGTTTAATTAGTAGGCGAGACACGTGATCACCCTTCAGGAGGATAGCAGGGTGTCTGACATGGGGATGAAGTGGAGCTTGTGTCAACCTTCCTCCCACTCTCAGGGTACCATGGCCATCAATAAATGGGTTTAACTTGTACAACTTGTTTGATTTCTTCTGCACACCTTTTCCTACCATTAGGGACTTGATTTCTTCACTGAACGCCTTTTGCTGAACATTAAACACAGCAGCAATAAAACATAACTACAGACCGACTTCGAGATGACAATGCAGCTTGCTAGCATAAAACAGGTTAGCTCATGTGGCATACTTTATCGTCGCCAGTTATTTAACTTCATAACTTCACAAAACATGGTCATACAATGTTACAAACCGTCTCCTGGGAATGTCTGTACATTCAACCAACACTCTTGTAAACAATAACTCTAATTTTGAGGGGTTCATGCCTGAAAAGGGGGAGTAATGAGTAAGGAATGCACGGACATAAACTTTCCTCTGCCATGTGTGTAATGACTGAGAGGAGCAGCGGAGTGTACTGTAAGCTTGCTCAACAAATTGAAACTCCCCCTGCTGGAGCCCTCCGGTAACTGCTGTTACAACAGTATCTTGGACATAAAGTATAACTGAATGACAATTACTGTACTAAGACCGCTGCAACTGACAATAAACACTACTGAAATCAGAATGAACTCTGAATATAAACTGGATGCCTTCAATTATCACAATTCAATAATCAGAATTTGAAAAATCATACACCTGGTATTACAGATATTCCAATCCACCACATGAGGACCTGTGCTCCCTTAAGTTCAGGGTCTGCATCATCAAGCTTTCCCACCATAATATCTTCTCTTTTAGGGAGTTCTCTTTGCCATAGAAAACTAGGGCCTGTAAGCCAATTTGATACTACAAGCGCCTTTGCAGTGAGTCCACAAGAAGCATGGTCAGCTGGGTTATCTTCTGAGGTGACATACTGCCACTGACTTGGCTCTGTGCTTGATTTGATCTGCTGAATACGGTTGGCTACAAATACATGGAACCACCTTGCATCATTGTTGATGTAACCAAGGACAACCTTGGAGTCAGTCCAGAAGTATTCACATAGACATTGCAGTTCTAGTTCTCTTTTGAGCAGGTCACTTGTTCTTGTGGCAACTACCGCTGCTGAGAGTTCCAGTCGGGGAATAGTTGTTACCTTTGTTGGAGCAACTCGTGCTTTCCCCATAAAGAGAGTGCAGTGGACTTCTCCAGACTTGGAAACAACTCGCAGGTAGGAACATGCTCCATAGTCAGATGTGCTGGCATCAGCAAAATGGTGTAACTCATATAGCTGTACTTTGATGAATGATGATGACACATAGCATCGGGCTATCTCTACTGAAGACAAATTATGGAGGTCTTTTAACCAAGCCTCCCAGTGCAGCTGGAGGTCATCAGTAAGTGGCTCATCCCAACCCATCTTATCCTGACACATTCCTTGCAGGATCTTCTTGCCTGTCAGAATGAAGGGAGCTACAAATCCAAGCGGATCAAAAATGGAGGCCACTCTTGACAGTACTCCTCTTCTGGTGAAAGGATTTTCCTTCACCATTACTCTGAATTGGAAGGTGTCTGAACTAATGCACCACTGGACCCCAAGTGCCTTTTCTATCTTAGGTTTTCCTAGGTCCATATCTAGGTCTGTTGCGCCTTCAGCACATTCATCCCTTGGGATGGTAGTAATCACTTTCTTACTGTTGCTTATGAACGGAGCGGAGCATACCAGTGCGGCAGAGCTCTCTCGCTTCTTTAACAAGCTGGATAGCTTTAGCTTCGTTATCCACGCTTGTCAGTCCATCATCAACATAGAAATTACGTTGTATGAACTTCACTGCAGCTTCACTAAACTTGCCTGATCCTTCTGCTGCCAGGTGCTTAAGCCCAAAGTTTGCGCATCCAGGCGATGATGCAGTGCCAAACAAGAGGACTTTCATGCGAAACACTGATGGTGACATCTCCATATTGCCTTCTTCTCACCACAAGAATCTGAGGTAGTCTTGGTCTTCTGGTGCAACATGAAATTGGTGGAACATTCGCTCCACGTCACACATGATAGCTACTTGCCCCTTTCTGAAACGACACAAGACCCCTACAAGGGTGTTCGTAAGATCTGGACCGGTAAGCAGATGTTCGTTCAGGAATGTGTTCTGGAATTTCGCTGAGCAATCAAAGACAACATGAATTTTTCCTAGTTTTCGAGGGTGATTTACCCCATGGTGAGGGATATACCATGCTGTCTGATTGTTCGTCTCCACCTCTGGAATCTTTTCAGCATCACCTCTTGCTATGATGTCTGCCATGAAAGCTATGAAATCCTTGTAGTACTGTTCATCCCTTTTTAGACGCTTTTCTAAACATTTCAGACGATGTTCTGCACATGCTTTGTTGTTTGGTAAGCTTGGTCTTTCTTCCTTGAAAGGCAATGGCATCTCGTAGTGCCCATTTGGCTTTAGCTTAATGCCTTCTTTCAGTTTTGTCAAGAACTTGATGTCTTCTTGTGACATTGGGACTTCTTCACTCATCTTCTCAGTGAAATCTGATTCAAAAACCTGGATTATGTCTGCTGGAGTAACTGTTTCTTTCACTTGTGTTCTGCAAACAAAGTGGACTTCAGACTTGAGCTTAAAAGAGGACTTGGTATGTGGCATGACTTGCCTTGTCATGATTCGGTGGCTTATACCTAGCTCATCTTCATAGTCAATGCTAGACTTGTTGTAGCCAACTATGCTCCAGCCCAATACGGTCTTTCGCACGAATGGCTGGTCTTCATCACCACTGACCACATCTCTGGGAAGCAAGGCTTGTGGACAGTTATAGCCAATTAACAATCCTACTTCGCAATCAAGTTTTGGAGACATTTCATCTGCCAGATGTTTTAAGTGAGGCCAGGATTCTGCAGTTTTGCTTGTGGGTATGTGGGATTTATTTGATGTATGTGATCCCTCGTGTAGGTTGTTGGGAGTTTGATTTCAGTGTCAGAGTTGATGCCTCTTATTTGTAGACCATCCATCCTTCGGCTTGACACAACCTTTGTTTTTGAAGTTATTGTAGATACTCTGAGCTTTACTGGCTCCTTCTTGACATTCAGTTCCTCAGCTACATCCTTTAAGAGGAAGGTGGTATCACTCGGAGAGTCAAGCAAAGCATAGACAAGAACTTCCTTGTCTGGTTCAGCTATCGTAGAGACATAGACCGGAAGGTGTGAGTTCTGTTATTTTCTTGCACAATTCTAGTAGATGTAGCCGTCTCTATTGGTTCAGACTCCTTGTCTTTCACTCTCTTGGTTTCATTCGGCTGTGCTTGTTTGGGCTTCATTCTTTGTTCCTGTACTTTCTTGTCACAATTTTGATGCAGGCATGTTGGGTGAGGCTTCCCACACGTGTCGCATGCACTTCTGGATGGACAGGCTTTGGAGTTGTGACCAGTTTTAAGGCAGCCGAAACATAGCTTCTCCTGTTGTCCAAACTTAACTCTTTCTTCAATCGGCCTGTCCATTATCTTGCGACATTTATGGAGAGTATGGCCATGCTTCTTACAAAATGTGCAAATGATGGGCATCTTCTCTCTTGAAGCAGTAGTGAATGTCTTAGCACTAATGTTGCAATTGCGTTGGAACTCTGTATTCAACCTTTCTGGGAGCTTAGATTTTTCTTGCTCAGTTGGCTTTATTGCCTGTAATGATGTGATAGAGTTACATGCGATTTGAGCCTCCTGATTGAGGAATTCAACGAAGAATTTGAAATCAGGGAACATTTGCCTTTCATCTTGAAACTGGGTGACTGTTCGATTCCACAAGAGCTCAACCAATCCGGTAATTTAGCAGCAATTCTTTGGTTTTCCACACAGTCATTGAGAGCTTGTAAACCTTGAACATAAGGCATGGCTGATTCAACATTACTCAAGAAGTCTACAAACTTACATAAACCTTCACTGTCTTTAGTGCCAACTTTTGGCCACAAGTGGATTTTATCCCGATATGCCTTGCCAATTATGAATGGATTGCCGGATCTGTCCTCAACCATGTTCCAAGCAGCATGGTAGGCAGCTTCTGTTCCTGCTAAGAAACGTCCTTTAATAGCTCCCTTGGCTGGGCCGTCAACATACTTGTGCAGAAAAAAATAGTTTTTCTTGAGTGGGCAGATTTTTGCGACCGATCAAGGTTAAGAAGGAAAGTTTCCAATCATTAAATTTCAGAGGATCATCTGTGAAGACAGAGGGTTCTGGTATTGGAATGCGATTGGGTGTGATCGCTTCAGCAAGTGTTCTCACAAGATCATTGGAAGCTTCATGAGAGTTACTAAATGTGACTGATTGTGTGGTAGGAGCTTGGGTGACTGGAAATTGTTGTATGGGAGGAGGCTGAATGGTGGTGGTTTGAAAGCTCACAGGAATTTCAGCTTTTGTGTCTTGTTGAGAGACGAAAACTGGGATGGACTGAGGTGGATGTAGGGAAGAGATTGTTTTGACCACAGTTTGATGTGGATGATGTATTTGAGTGGGTGTAGCTTGTTGGGCAAGAAGAGCTTGGGAGAGTGCTACAGGTTGAGGAAGATGAAAAGGTGGACTTAAAGGGTTTAATGGTGGTGGCTGGAGAAAGACTGGGGCCTCTGGTTGGAAAAAATTAACATCCTTGCCTTGTCGAGGAAGAGGAGCTAACAGTTGCTCTTCTTCATAATAGCGATCTCCCTCTGAATACACTTGCAACCTTGCTTGTGCTGCATTGTGCTTTTTTAGTTCTTCCAGCTGTTGCACTTCTTTCCTTTTCTCTTCCAACTTCATTCTTAAAGCAGCCCTCTCTGACATGAACTGAGCTGTTTTTCTAATGTTCTCAGCTTCCAACATTTGATCTTCAAGCTCGAGTTTCCGTATTTCCTCATCACATTGATGCTGTGTTTTCATTATCTTTATCACTTCATGTGTAGCTGCTACTTCGGCTGCTGCTTTTGCTTCTGCTGTGACATGTAGGAAGATTGTTTAGACCTCTCAGACATTTTTGACTTGCAAGTGTTAGCGGATATGACACTGGACACTGTTTTGTCAAACACGGACTCTGCATCAGGCCAGATTATTGCTTCTTCATCACTCCTAAGGAAGTGTTGAGCATTGTCATTTGCAACCTTAGTGAGTGCATGGCATTTGTCATTCATCCTCCGGATTTCAGACACAGGACTGGTAATGTCTCTTAGTTCGAGGTAAACATTGTCAACTTCACCTTGGATGGTGTTGATTGTTCTCACCAATTCATCAATGAAATCAGGAGCATCCTTGTTCTTGATTGATCGTTTCAAGCCATTAATGTGATACTTCCATCTTGTGTAGGCCTTCATAAAATGTGCATTTCAATTATTCACCTTTTCATCAAGCAGAGCTTTTCCCTTTTCAGCGAACGTTCGCGTACGCTGGCTTTTCCGTACTTCTTGTGTGTCATCTGCACCAAGCTGAGACTGTATGTCTTCTCGTACTGCCTTTTCACCTTGCTCGTCTTGTTTATCTCCTTGCTGTGGCGAGGTAACAGACTCTGCATGATCATCTCCTGGAAGATCCACATGACCAGTGTTGTCTGGCTGTGGGGCACTTTCACTGGTATGTGACATATTCTGCGTATGTGATTTTAAACTTAGAGCTTAAATATAAACATGAAATGCTTCCTGTTCTCGTTCTCAAAATTAGTTTGACTTAAACCTTAAACAGAAACACTTGAGTTTAGTACATGAAATGAATAAATGAATTGTAAAATAAACAATGGTAAGCAATTCCAGGAGAGTCAAATATAAACACACTCTTATGAACTGCAGAACAATATTTAAATTTTAACCCAAAAATATCTTAGACCTTTGGTGTGCTTTAAAACAATGCTTTTCTACTCAGAGCTATTCAGTCCTTATATTTAAGCAACCAATGCAATGAAAAATCCTTTGGTGCGATCAAACTTAAATAAAAAGGAACACTTGTGCTACTTCTAAGACATAATCTTCAACGTACTTGCCTTTTTAGCAATGTTCACTTGCACCTTATACTTTAAACACAACCAGTTCCAGCGGTACCTCCTAAACACAGCACATGGCGACTTCTTCTGCTAGGCCTTTAGAGCTGTCATCATGGATCCTTCAGCAATGCAGTAGTCCTTCTTCTTCAGCCTTCAGGAACACAGGGAAGTGTTCTACTATGCCGCCCATTGATCACGCGAGACTCGTTCCTTGCACTGTTTACTTCGATACTTTATAACACCACAGAACTGCAGTACAGAATTAACAAACAAAACATTACTTTTCGCATTACTGCACCTTTCTCAAATATATTGCTCGAATATTGTCAACAGAGAAACATAAACTAACCACTTTGCCTGCTGTCATCAATGGGAGGGTTAGCTTGAATGGCTGCTTTGCCTGGAAAACTCCTACACCACCTTGAAATACAATAAGCCATCCTTAACACACAGCAATACTCAATGTCACAATTTAACGTAAACAACAAAAAACACTGACCACTCTGTCCACTTGTAGACAACAGGAGGAAACCATAACTTCAGTACTCGTGGTATACTGACCACATGTGAATCAAAAACAAAGAAAACAAGAAGAAATAGAGATCGACTGAGAAATAATTACAGAGCCCCCAAGTGGTCAAAAAGTGCAACTGCACTAAAAGGTCATAGTTTTGATTGTGCTTTCTGAGCTTCATGGATGCAAAAGAAACATTTTAATTGTATATTTAAAACATGTACACTTATTAACTATTACCTTAGAGACTGCATTTACACAGGACACAGAGGAGGGAGTGTCGGATGCAATAGCCTGACCTAACCCTGACCCAATCTGATCTCCAGTGGGCCCCGAGAGTAAAATCACAGCATAATAACCTATAAATAACCAAAACTCCAACTTTTCCCCTTTGTTTTAGTTAAAAAAAAGTACATTCTGAAAATGTTCACATTTAATGAACTATCTTTTTACAAAATATTATGAATCTGAAATTTCTTAAGGAAAACAAGCTCAATTTCAACAGTAGCCTATTATGCCTCAGATCATCATTTACACATGCATTGTAACTGCCAGATAACAGTTTATCTACAAAAACACAAAACATTCAGTCACAGGTATCTGGAACTGAACAATCTAGTATTTTACTTCATGATCAGAACAACTTGTCAAGTTCTAGAAATTATTTTAAATTTACAGTTTTACAAATTTACAATTTACAGTTAATGTTGTTGTGATTTTTATCATTTGTAAAGTCGTCCCGCGGGCCGAAATGGACCGTCTGGTGAGCCGGTTTTGGCCCACAGGCCGTATGTTTGACATTGCTGGTAAAAAATAATCGGAGGAGATGAGCCGAGTATGTGACGTGATCGAGTACGCTGGTGTTCCGACTGCACATTAACGATGCGTTCTCCCGTTCTCGGGAGTCTGTACTTCGGAGTCTGAACGGCCAGTGCATATACCATAGATATATATAGAAGATCATTATTATTATTAATATATATATATTTTTTATATCTATGGCATATACAGTCTATAGGCCAGCACAATTTCAGTATTGTTGTACGCCACGAAAAACAGGCCGACGTTAAAACAATAGTTCAGCTAATTAGTTCCGCGTTGAAGGACCTTTTCCTCCCAGTCGCCCGCGCCCCCCCTGACATGCCTCTGTGCCCCCCCAGGGGGGCGCGCCCGACTATTTGAGAAACACTGGTCTAGTGGTATGACTCTTACATAAATTGTGAGAGGCCCAGGTTGAAACCCTGGACGACTCATTTCAGTGTTTTGGGGGAAGTGGTGATTCTGCTGGCAAAGCTAATAATAATAATAATAATAATAATAATAATAATAATAATAATAATAATAATAATAATAATAATAATAATAATAATAATAATAATAATAATTATAATAATAATTATAATAATAATAATTATTATTATTATAATAATAATAATAATTATAATTATTATTATTATTATTATTATTATTATTATTATTATTATTATTATTATTATTACTTGCATTCCAAGAGGTTCCTTGCACCGTTGGTGCTCAGACCAATAATAATATAATATAGTAATAATAATATTAACAGTAATTATCTTTCTAAAACTGCTGTTAGGGTTTGTTTTTTTAAATTTCTCATCAACAGCATTAACAAAAATAATAATAATAATAATAATAAACCCATGGATTTTAAGAGGTTTCTTACACTGTTGGCATTTGGATCCAAATAAAAAGATAATAATACTATTAATGAACTTACAATAATTAAACTTCAACAGCAACAAAAATTGTGAGGTCCATGTTCAACTTTTGCGCTGAGATAGTAAACTATTCGGATAGTTGTTTTTTTTTTAAATAGACTCTTTAATCTCTAAATGCGAGTATAAAGAATGAGTTTTGTGGTAAATCGTGTCCTGGCTGCAGCCCGTTAACGGGGCTGAGCCAGATTAAAGCGGGTGGGTTTATTTGGAGAGGCTCTGGAACTGCAGGTTGGTGGAGGACAGCAGAGAGGGGAGCACAGACACATTATCCTCTCAGGCTTTACTTAAGCTATCTGCTGCATCTTTTCATATTTCTGATCCCGCAGCACTAAAATGGCCTTGACCCAGGAGTCTCTTCTGTCTTTTTTACTGGAACACGGAGGCAAAGTGAGGAACTCTGAGCTGCTGAACAACTTCAGGAGTCACATCAGCTGCAGCGATCCTGCGGAAAAGCAGCACAATAGGGACCTTTTTAAGAAGTTGGTGAACAGCGTCGCTGTGGTCAAACAGATAGACGAGGTGAAGTTCGTGGTTGTGAAGAGAAGGTACCAGGACTTCGTAAAAGATTTGACGCACGATGTTGCGCAGAAAACGCAGCTGGATTGTAGTTTCTCGAGCCAAAACACGAGCTTTTCGTCTCCTCGTGGAGCCGAGTCAGCCAGGGCGGTTTACGCAGACTTTGAAGACAATAATGTGCGCAATCCCTCCAGCCTAAATGGAAACTATTGCAGTGATGCTAAATGTGCGCCAGTGGAGAGCATGCGGAAAAAGAGGCAGCTATCAAGAAGTGTTAGCAGTGCGGATACGACTACTGTCAGAGTCCTGAATATCTCCAGAGATCAGGCGAGCCGATCTGAAGCTGTGTTCGCTGTCATAGCGGTGAAATCACCTCAGAGAGCCTCAGCAGCACAGGACGGATCACATTCCCAAGTGCATCGGCCAAAAACTATCAGCTTGGGAAGCAAAGTTTCTTCAAGATACGTACAGGCTCTGAATTTGGCAGCTTGCAAGAAGGATGCATTAAGAGAATCACAGCTTTGGAAAAACAGGCAGAAAGAGGACACAGGTTGTCCCCAGGTGAGGCCCCAAAGTAAGACCACAAAATCAGCAGATGATGCAAAGGACTGTGAGTCTGTGCCTCTGGAGCCACTAGCTCATGAGTGGTTGGTGAAATGTGCAGCTGGACTCTGGGGACAAGTATATGCCCTGCTGCTGAGGGACACAAGCTTGGCCCAGAAGAAAGACTTCATGTCAGGCTTCACTGCTCTGCACTGGGCTGCCAAGGACGGAAACAGCCAGATGATGCACGAGATCCTGGACTTCTGCAAGAAAAGAGGCACATGTGTGAACATCAACAGCAAAGCACACGGAGGATACACTCCATTGCATATCGCAGCCATACACGGCCAAACTGAGGTGATGCTTCTGCTGGTGCAAAGTTATGGAGCCAGTGTGAACAAGAGGGATAATGATGGCAAGAAGGCCTTCCACTACCTGGGCAAAGGAGCGTCAGCTGAGCTCAGAGCAATTGTGGGAGGCATGAAGCCGAGCAGGGAGAAGACAGAGGATGAGGAATACAAGGAGCAGACGAAAAGCTTCAACACCATCAGTAAACTGTTCCAGCCTCACATGGGGAAGAAACAAAAGACTAAGTTTGCCCATGACTGGTGAGATGTACAAGATTAAAATTTGTAGGAGTAAATGCTTTTTCCATGTTATATTACATTACTAATGCTACATCACTTAGAGTCTAAAAACTGGATTGCAAATATGCTCTTATTGCATAGCCTTGTACAGTGTATCACTGTTGGATGTACTATTTATGAATGATATTTATAATTTTCTTTATTCCCCTTTAGTTGGATTTCATGCATTAACAAATAACATGTTACTTTGCGGGGCTGCACAGTGGCGTAGTGGTTAGCACTTTCGCCTTGCAGCAAGAAGGTCCCTGGTTCACGTCCCGGCTTTCCCGGGATCTTTCTGCGTGGAGTTTGCATGTTCTCCCTGTGCACGCGTGGGTACTCCGGCTTCCTCCCACAGTCCAAAAATATGCTGAGGTTAATTGATTATTCTAAATTGCCCGTAGGTGTGAATGTGAGAGTGCTTGTTTGTCTTTGTATGTAGCCCTGCGACAGACTGGCGACCTGTCTAGGGTGTCCCCTGCCTTCGCCCGAGTCAGCTGGGATAGGCTCCAGCCCCCCCGCGACCCTAGTGAGGATTAAGCGGTGTATAGATAATGGATGGATGGATGGATGTTACTTTGCACTTATTTAACTTAATTTTCTTATTTTCTTACTAGTAACACCAACAATCTGTCATAGTCACATATTGTCATTATCCTAACGTGCAGTACATTTTTAGATGTCACTTTTTGATACCTGATTGTAAAGTATGAGGGAATATTGAAAATGGACCACACATGGTCACAGCAGGTCACATATTTACGATAATCTAACAAGGATTTTTCTGGCAGAGAATTCACCTTTGACAGTGAGCACAATCATTTCAGTAACAGTAGTGAGTTTGTGCTGCACATTTTGACAGAAATCTGTGCATTTTCTTGATATTTCTGACTATTTGATAAACAAAAATGTCTACTACACTTGATTAAATGAAATCCCAATTAACAAAACTGGTTAAAAAGTGTTATGTTCAATTCTTATCATTTTGGCAATGGTGATTTTAGATTGGAGCTGATGCCAAACTTTCCTCTATGCAGGATAACCCTGTCTGATCATCCAAATGTAATCATCCAATTAAATCATCATCATTTATAATAAATAAATAAATGAATGAGGGGGGCTGCACTGGGTCAAGAACAGTAACTTTGGTAGTTTAAAATGTGGCAAAAATATAAATTTGACGTGTTCTTTAAGGCTCCAGACAGTAGTCGGTAAAGATTAAAAAATACCAACCATCCCACTTCTGGGTTTACTCATGTTTTAATTTTTGAAAAATGTTACATTTAAAACTAGAGTGCCTCTGATACAAAGGACTCCCCTTAATATTAAGTAGGACAGTCACTATTTTTCAATCTTGAATCAGCTCATGTCTTCAAGGCAAATGTAGCAGAGCAAAAACATTCAGTAAATAATGATAGTTTTTATAAAATACTAAAAACTATCTCTCAACTACATTACATGTGAAGAGGGACCTACAAGGAGCCGTTTATGCAAAGCAGTCAGTGCTGAAATGTTTGCATTATCAATTTCTTTTGTAATCTTGAAGCTGCGATGGGTGAAGGTGGCCTCCTTTTGTGGCACAGCATGGGCCCCATTTCTGGATTATCAGTCACATTCTCAAAACCATACAGCAATCAATTATTTTAGCAAAAACATTCTGCAGAAGGCAAGCCTGACACACATTCCCTCATATGTAAAATATAAATAAAAGAGGAAATTGTAGGATATTTTAAAGTTAATAAGTGCAGAGCATTTTCTTTTGTTTAAATATGACTAAATGCCCAGAAGACCCCAACAATACCTTAGTAAAATGCATTTTTTTGTTCTATAAATGGCTGAGTAAACTCCTTTTCCCAGGACAGACATGCATGAAACCAGCAGTCTGCCTTTTATGTTTGGTACAAAAACAGAGCAATGTTCATCCTTAAATGACCCAGTGGAAAAAAAAAAAAACAATCCCTGATGACATGAAAAGAGTTGGAGCTCAGACAATGAAGCTATGAGCAAAACCGTGCCAGAACAATGTCCTTTGTCTTGTTTGGTGGAAAAGGAGCTGCTGCATAATGACAAAGGACAGCTGCACTCACAGGAACAGTTCAACGCATTAGGTTGCTTTGTGTGTACATGTGCACATTCTTTAACGCTGCAAGAGAACTAAATGATTAGAAAAAGAGAAAGACTTCTTATGTTCCATGATCAAGACAACATTTCCAAATATCAAAGCCTCTTCAGTGAAGAGAACTGTGTTGTGTCACTTTCTGTTTGTGAAAATGTTTCAATACATCAAGTTCTTGTATATTAATGATAGTATTTGCTGTAAAACTGAACAATGAACATATTATGCATTGCATTGTTGTATGGTGTGAAACTGGGACACGTACGGCCTTGAAAACATCACAATTTTAAAACAGGTTAATCTCCTAAAATCAATGTAATCAACATAAAGTCAGAGTGAATGTTGTCTCATTATCCTGACAGCTACTGCACTAAAAGGTGTTTGATAGTTCTATGATAGGGTAGATACTTTGGACTGTACTGTTGTGGTGTTTTAGAACAAAGTAAGTCTTTACAATAAATAAAAATTGCTCTCTTTCAAATATGCAGTAATAACATGTCAATCGACTATGTTTTTCTAAGGCATAGTGTAAGCCTCACTAAACACAAAAGGCTTCAGCCATCAAAATTAAAGTGTCCTAATGTTGGTAAATTTGGGTCATTTGTTTGCTGAAAGTTTGCTAATGTTGACCAGACTAACTCAGCATAGGCCTTGTGTTTATTTGAGACAGCACTAAATAAATCACACTGTAGTGAACTGATAAAAGACTGGAAATTTGCCTCATCTTCAGCTGTGGTTTCTATTTTAGCCCAGCAAAATTTAGGATACGGTCATATTTTCATTAGCAATTTTCAATAGTTTTGCTTTACCAGGTTTAATTTTACAGGTACTACTTTTTTTTTTTACAAATACACATTTGTTTAAACCATACATGCATTTAAAAATAAATACTTAAATAGATTTGCTACTAACTAAATAGTGTAAAGTGACTACCATTGGATTATCTGCTCTGGCAAACAACCAAATTGAACTCGGCAACAAGGTGTTCTGTCAAAACCTCAGAACATACTGTGCAGACTGTAAAAATAAGAGGAGCCTCCAGTAAAAATGTCAAGTCAACTTCAAGTATTTCTCATATTTAGTACATGCAACACACTCAGAATAAATTATTCTTAAAAAATGAATGTCTGGCAAAGCCCAGCTGTGCAAAACAGGAGTTACCTCAAAGTCAACATAAAACCACATGATTGTTTAAGTGATGATGTAATAAAACTTCTTGATCTCATTGTACTAATGAAAAGACCTCTCCAGCAGACAAGATGAATATAGGCCACATTTGACAAGCAGCCTTTTAGTCATTAGTAGAGATTACGCTATTTCTTTTACTATTAGAAATTTCATTATCTGTAAAAAAGTATTGTATTTTTTCTTTAAAAGGGGGCTCTTTGTCTCCCAAGTAAGATAACTAGACTCCCAAAGGAAACAAATGTTTGGTGAAACCCAAAAAGATCTGATATTTTTCCAAGCAATATGTGGAAAAAACAAGCAATAATCAAATATATGTGGACATTGATCTGTTTGTTTCTTTCTGCAGGATCTGTGACTAAGTTCAGCCAGTAAAATATAATGTAATAGTGTCCTGTGTATGCAGTTTGTTATGAAGTGTACTTTCTGCCCTCTAGTGGCCACCTACACTTTGTTTCGTAATGTCACCCAAAGTGAACCAGAATACTGTTGAACAGTCCTACTACACAGATATTTGTTACCTTATTTAAGTGAACCATTTGACAAGAAATTACCACTGACTAAACACTATTTTTTTTCCAATAGTGCAACTTAATCCTAAAATAAAAATGTTCTATTTGCAGATAGTAAGTCAACAATAACCTTAACTGTTTACATAGTTTTTACCCCCTGTGCCTTAAAGCAGCTGAACTAGTGCAATAAATCACAGTGCAATAACTCTTGAATCTGTACATTTAGCATGGACAGTGCAGTTTTGGGTGGATTTGTGCAATATTTATTTATCTATATGTTATTTGACTATTTATTTTCATACATATATAATATATATCTTGCATAGTATATTTTTGAGATATATTTTATCTTATCTGTTGTTATCATTTTATCCCACGAAGGAGATGCACTCAAATTTCATTGTACAATATGTCCAATGACAATAAAGACATTTTATTTATTTATTTATTTTTAGCTACAATTTTCGCAATTAGCTAGCCTAATTTAGTTGAAATTATCCAACTTTGAGCAGAATTGGTTGCTGTTCACCTGGTGACAAACTCTCAACCGCTGAAACATCCGCACCCTCGTCAAGTGTTGCCTTCAAGGACTGTGATCTGATGGGGTGGCCAGCACAGAGATGCTCCTTTGATCAGAGAATATAAGCAGGCACTTTAAAATGCAGATCTATTTAAATAACACAGTGCCACAGATGCCAAGACAAAGAAAAGAGAAGGCTTTTCGGCTGTCGAATGCTAGCGTGTCAGTAAGGGCTGTAGTCATTCACTCGTATGTCCACAAGTGCACCATTTGTCATCTAAAAAATAGTTTCAGACAACATGGTACGACAGACAATCTGGTACGTGATGCTCTGAAAGCACGTGTCCAAAATGTCAACTTCGCCGAGGCCTTTAGGAAAAGTGAGACAACATTATACAAACCAGCATCAACAACCCCATTAGCCCACTCTATTGCAGATGTAACTCATTACTTGGACACCACTCTCTATCTTCCCAGTATCATTTCCAATATAGTGTGTACTTGTTTGTCTTTATGATGTTCATTCTGTTGTGGAGATGCTGTGTGTTGGAACAAGACATTTATTCTCCTACATTAAAAATAATGAATGAATATAATACAATATTACATGTTCGGTTTCTATTTGTGTTCAGTATATATCAGTCATACCTCTTGCTGTAGTTACATAATGAGCTAGCAGCTGTTAACTAGCAAACTATTAAGCTAGCATACTTCCAGCAAATATTAACTCACTGATGCAGCTTTTCTTTTACTTTTGACTTGTAATTTATACTTCTGAACATGAACTTCTGCTCCTTTACAAAGTTTTGGATGTTTATATACTCTTCATGTCATGTCACCAGACAGGCCATTATGTTTAAAGTGTACCTAGTGCTGTGCATTTATACCATAATAAAGATTACTAGAGATTAAATTTATTTTAATTCATGTAATATTTGAATTTATGGAAACATATTTAAATATTCTGTGTTTACAAAAGTACACTAAAAAAATTAACAGTTTTCAACAGTTTAATTGTATCTTTTTAAACAAGACTCACTAGTTTTTGTAGATTTTGCATTTTATTAAATTAAATTTCATTAAAGACAGATACATTTTTTAAATCACATGTTAACTGTATTTTTAAAAAAGGACAAAAACAAATTACTATTTTCACAAATAGTAATTTGTTTTCTTTACAATACGTAAATGTAAAGCTACACTATTTGTACTGGATTTAAATCAGCAAAAAAAACATAATTGTTTTATATATATTTGCTGTTTTTTATATATAGTTTTAAATCCTAAAAGAACACCACAGTTTTTAATGGTATTTTAACACCATGTCTGCTGACAGATTGTCAGTTTTTGTTTTTTTTTTTTGGTTGTTTAGTTGTTTTTTGGTTTTAGATAAAAGTCTAGCTTATTTAGATAAACCTTTTAAGGGTTTACATTTTCAAGATTTAAACATTGCATGTTTTTAAAAAATCCAAAATACCTTTGAAGGTGGAGGAAAACTTAAGCTGCTTAACTGATAGTAGTTAGCTGCATGACACTGTGGGGTCTTTAAGCAGCTCCTTCAGCAGCAGACTGAGACATCCACCCTGCAAGAAAGAGCGCTATCGCAGGTCCTTCATCCCATCTGCTATAAGACTTTACAACATCAGCATCACTGGCTGATGTTAACATAAACTGGACTACATCATTACCACCCCAAACCATAAAATTTGCACTGACATTCTTGCACTGCACATCTCTGCACTTTTGGACTTTGTTTTTATTTTTGTTTTTTCTGTTAAAAAATTTTGCCACCCTTGTATATATTGTAAATAAAGCTGCTGTAACAATGTAAATTTCCCCTGGAGTGGGGAGAAATAAAGAACTTTATCTTATCTTTATCTTGGTTGAAGATAATTTCATTATAAGCAGTCATAATTACAAAACAATGAATTCTGCTAGATTTGAACTGTTTATTTTATAGAAAAAAAGTAATTCAGGGGATCTATTCCCACCATCTAATCAAATGCATAGTTGCAAGATAAAACTTCTAATGCATAGTTTTAGAGAAACCTAAGTTTCAAAAATTATTTTTGATATTATGGGTTGACCTAATATTGGTAATTGCATCAAACTAATATTTGTGAAATCTAAACTGAAATGATTTGATTTTGTCAGCAAAATTTCAAGCTGTTTCAACACACAGCTACAGTTTTAAAAAATCAAAAAATGTCCACTATTTTGTTGTTGAATGAATCAATCTCTTCAAAATCACTACATGAACAAAAATATGAAAAAGACAAGAAAAAGAAAGGTTAAGTGGAGCAAGTTAATAGTAAAAATGTTTGGAAATTCATAAAGTCTGTGTTCACGACACATAATAAATCCTTTTCAATAACGTGGAACTGCTAGTCTTTAGTTTTTTCAGTGCATGCTACCAAGTATTTGACAGTTTTATAATAAAGTGGGTGACTTACAGGGTCGTTCAGTTCAGTCACAGTGCTCCACATTGAGCAGCAGCCTGTAGATGCTTGTGCAGACGATGGGTAGCAGGTCTCCTCTCATATAAAGTCTCTTCTTCCAACAGGGAAATGACTGATGGGGCTGATTGCTAACACCTGCGCGTGCTGATCAGCGGCGGCACGTGCGTGGTGCCGTTGACCTCGAGCTCTCGGCAGAGAGTCTCTCTGAGTTCTGACCGGTTTCGTTGTTTACGATGGAAAAACAAATGCTCATGTCAGCCGCCCTTCGTTTCTTTCGCGCTGTGATGCTGCTGCTGCTGGTCGCCTGCAGCTGTCCGCTAGTTACTTCCTCTCCGGCCGCCACCAACGCGCTGCCCACCCTGGGGGACCTCACCTACCCGTACGGCAGCATCTTCTCCCCGCTGCTCAAAGCCCTGTCGGAGCACGGAGGCTCCAGGTGGAACCCGGGCCTCAAGAAGAAGATGAAGCCCGAGCACAGGTACATGGAATATCTGACCGAGGTGTACAAGAAGTCATCCCAGGTGCAGAGGAGCGTGGACGGGTATAAAATCTACAACACCGTCCGACTGATCAAGCCCCATGACGAGTGTCCTGCACAGAGTAATGACGGTGAGCAGAGCAGCTGACAGCCAGCTAGAACTACTATCTTCTGATAAAAGTTCTGCAAAGTTCTAGCAAAGTTTTCAGTAAGATAGTTCAGACCCTGCATCCACTGCAATGGACATGACATATTTAAGGGTCTAGATCACTAAGAATCTAAATTATTCTGAATATATTTCATAACCTTTATGTCCAGGATTTTTTTTAATGGATAATTTTGGTGATATTAGTCAACACTTCATTATTTAGAGTCACATGCAAAGTTATGGAATATCTGTGAGCTGCCATAGCTAAACGCTGACAATTTGTTTATATATATTTCTCATTTGAAGTGCAATTTGACATGGTTGACCATATGTGAAATTATGATGATAGAGAGAGGCCACCAGATGCAACCATCTACCAACATCTACCTGTACTTTGTACCGCACAAACACTGCTTCAAGGCCGCTCATCGAAAATGAATGAAATGATAAAAGTATCCACAAGCTCATATCTGTTCCACTTGTTTATGTGATCAGTTGGTAGCCTCCTATGTTAAAAAAGTATGGCAATGTGTTCATGATATTTTACTGATGAAGCCTTCAAAACTGATGTCTTGATTTTGTGTTACCCAAAATCATACACATGTAAAGGTGTTCAGACCTGCACCCAGACATGTACACACTTCCAAATGTTAAAAACGCATCCTATTTTTCTTAAGTTTTAATGACATTTCACACCCATTCAGTCGTGGTGTCCATTGTAATGGACATGTAAAAACGGTTTTGAAAAATTTACTTGGCAAAAATGTAGTTTTTCCTCTACATTTCTATATCGTAGAGGAGTTAAAACTGGATTAAAAAAATTTTTGCTCAGCAGAAAAAAAAATCAGGTCTGAAGGGGTTAAAGGCAGGATAAAGTTCTCCACAGTTCTGAAAACAGTTCCTGAGGGCTGCATAGAGAATGACCTTCCTTTGTCATCATGTAACATTGTGGGAACTGTTTATAAGAGAACGTTCTCAACAGCAACATTCCCAAAACATCCACAATATTGCAAGATGTTTAACCTTTGTTAATATCTTCAATTACAGAATCATCCTCAGTCCTCTGGAAACCTCCAAACATCTTAGATGTTTTTTTTTTAATGTTGGTTTGAGAAGTTTGCTCTATCTTAGTAAACTTTAAACCTCACATGGATCATTGTTTGAAATGATAAATATCCTTTAAACCGTCTTTACATTAGATTGTTAGAACTTGTAATGTTAACAAGTGTTGTGGGAACGTTCCCCGCTTGCTGAAGTGCACACGATGTAATATTCACATTACTGAGACTCCAGGGCCAATTAAATTATTAAAAATGGCACTGAAAATATAAAATGACACCCAAAAATACTTGCTTAGGGTCGCATGCTTGAGGTTACAGTCTAATGAAAAAGTAGATAAGACATTCGTTTTCCGAATAAAGGAGGTCAGTAGCGTCACCACCTCAGTATCTCTTAAAACTTTGTAGGAATGATCTTTGACTTCTGAAACTGATATTTGCCTTTTTTAAAAGCTGAAATACTAACATTTTCATAATATATCGCCCAATGGAAACTTTCAATAAATCATCTGAGTTGGAAATTAAATAAGATGCCACTTTCAGATGTCGATATCGCTTGAAGTATGTCCTAGAATCTTCATATTTTCAGGACATGTTCAGAAGTTTTTGGCGAATGGAGAGTAAAATCTACTTTCTTTGCAATTTATGAACAAATCCTGAATCGGACAGCTCTTAAGCAAAAAGATGAGTCTTGATTGCTAGTATTTGCTGGATTCTCTTCATTCATCTGAACAAGTCCTGAAAACGTGAGAGATTTATTGAAAATTTCTCTTGAGTAAAAAAGTATGGAAATGATGGAATTTCATTTTTTAAAAAAAGATAAAATAAAGGGCAGATGTAAGTTTTGGATGCCAAAGATCATTCCTACAAAGTTTCAACAGATTCTGAGATGGTCAAGTAACCTTCGCTGAACTGACAAGGAATGACCAGGATACAACTACAGTGACTAAATATTGTAATAAAGGTATTAAAAGTCACTTTTTCAAAATGAAGCAAGATTACAAACTGCTCTGGGATCCCAGGAAACTCAAGACCCTTATTTACTGTGTGGAGGGTTCTGGCAACTTGGCAATATTTGTTGATATTGTGCCATATAGTTTCTGTCTGAAAAGAATTCCACACAGAAAATCAGTGGAAAGTTCATATTATTGCACTTCCATTTTGTTTAAGACTATTTCTCTAAGACGCTTAACCCCACCACAACCACTAACCTCTGCTAACCATGACCTAACCTAAGCCTTAAATCCAACCACAAAGAGCGATGCTACAGGAAACGCAGGTAAAAGGCAGAGCAGCTTCTACACAGCAGCAGCATAGGAGTTACAGTGTGGCCTTGTGTGTATAGTGAAGTTGTAATGTGTAGTTTGTGGTTTGCAAAGTCATTACATAGAGAATTGGAAGCTTGAGAGTGCCCGTAAACTGCTCAAGAGGAGGAAGTGAGGGTATGTCAGAAGAGTCCAGTAGCAGCTTTAATCTTGGCTTTATTCTCATTATCTGCCCAGTCTGATTTTATTTAAATTTTTTTGTTCAGTACTTTGTAACATTGCTGAGAAAAGGGATTTCTAAATACAGCTTATTATACTCTGCAGCTCTCTGGTGTCAAAGGGTGAACTTCTTAGCAGTTAGGTTCTTGAATTATGACTTTTTAAAAAAATCTAATAGTTCATATTACTATATGGAAATAAAATGACGAAATGAACATGCTTGTTAAGTCAGTCATTTTATTTAAAAAAAACAAAACAAAAAAAAAAACCTATTGACTCTTATTGAGGAATTCTCTATACCATTTGTCATGGTAGCACCTTGTCTAAGTCATTTTGGGTCATTAGGTCATTTTAAAAAGATATGATTCAAGAAACACAAACAAGTGAGTACATCTCATATTAAATCATTTTTGTGCAGTTATATTTGTATTACTTTTTAAATGATAGTCTTTAAAGAAGGGAGCTGATTTGTTTAAATTCACTTAATCCATCAAAATGAGTGTTTATACATGTTGTCTCCCCTTAAAAGTCACATGAAGGCATCTGTGACATCATTTACTTAAATTAATATGTGCACAATGCTAATGTTTTTTCTGGCTCATTAAAATTTAGCATAACCATGAGTGCGTGGACATCTTCTTTTTGGAGACCAACATGTAATGGTGTCACTCTTGCTTATGTTTTCCCTCAGAAAGTTTTATGCAGGAATTGTCCTACAGCCTTGATCAAGTAAGAAGAAAAGAGCAGCTTCTGAAGTCGGCCTTGCTCTACAATTTCAACCACGACCACTCGGCGCCTGTTACCTCTGTGTGTTACCTGAGCATCAAGGAGCAGGAGCAGTGGAACCAGTGCCAGCTGTGTCCCGGCATCCACTGCGCAGTGAACTTCACGGCCAGTGCTGACGGGAGGAGTTGGAGAAACTGGGTGGAAATCGATGTCACTGCCTTCCTTCAGCCTCTGTTAAAGTTCCAGAAGAAGAATATCCACCTGCTCATCAACGTCACTTGCCCACACGAGCCAAGAGTTAGGGCTGATGGGCACAGAAGCCCACTGGAGTTCACCCTAAGGTCCCCTCCTCTGCTTCTTTACCTCAATGACACCAGCAAAATCGCCCACCAGAGGTTACTGGACAATGCCAAAGCAGGTCAAAGGCCACCCACTACATCGAATACATTTCAGAAGCAGATGATTTTTAAACCAGAACAGAGGCGCAAGAGGAGATGGAAGAGGGAAGCCCCAAAGAGCAAACGAGGTGATAAAAGCCTGGACATCCACCTGCCTGAGCTGCTTCCGAGCTCTGAATTCCCGACAGGCGACTGTGCCTTGTATGATTTCAGGGTACGATTCAGTCAGCTCAAACTGGATCACTGGATTGTTTTTCCACCAAAGTACAACCCCAGGTATTGCAGAGGCATCTGCCCGAGGACGATGGGCTTCATTTACGGGTCGCCTGTCCACACCATGGTGCAAAACATCATCTACGAGAAGCTTGACTCCTCTGTACCCCGGCCCTCGTGTGTTCCCTCCCACTACAGCCCCCTCAGTGTCATGATCTTCGAAGAGGACGGCTCCTATGTCTACAAGGAGTTTGAAGACATGGTTGCCACCAGGTGCACGTGTCGCTAAGCTGGCTACCAAAATAGGTCTTTTGTTTTTCTTTCTTGTCTACAGGCTGAATAGAGCATCACAGAGAACCTCCTCATCAGTCATTACAGTTGAACTATTTCCAAGAATCAAATATTCTGACCAGGCTCAGTGATTTCATGAATTTATAAAGTGCATGAAAGAAGTTTGATCTGGAGCAGGTGTGTTTACTTAAACAAAGTATTTTAACATGACATAGATGCGTGGCATTTATTTCCTTTTTGTTAAGGCATGACAAAAGGTGCAAATGTATCCTGTTCTGCAGCTTACTGTTTGCATATATGGTAGTGAATATAACACACTTGAAGAAAAAAATGTGTGATGTATTATTTATTTTAAGTTCATTTTTTGTTAACTTATTTTGCGTGGGCTGTCTGTCATTATTCTTTAACACAATTGCCAAATTTCACCCTGTTCTGGACAACAAAAAAATGGAAAAAACAGACACAAACTGGTATCAAACCTTTTACATATTGTTTTATTCCTGGGGATTACAGACGGCTGTCTGAATGGCAGCTGTCTTTATAATGCCCAGAATGAAAGTTGTCAAGGTTTCAGTGTGTATTTATTACCTCTGGTCACTGAGTGACTGCATACGTGTGAACCGACCGCATGCTTATGTATTTGTACTGGTTGAATGTGCAGGTCATGTCTATTTATGCAAATTGAATGAATTCACTGTGTATCTGTGCTCAGCTAATATTGAAAAGAATGAAATTACCTAGACATTCTGTGAAAAGTTGGAAAATTAAAAGTAGCATGCATAAATGTTGTCCTTGTCTGCATACAACTGTCTGAAATGGTGCACAAAAGGAGATTTTTATTGGTATAGCTTGTGTCCTGTCAAGAGTGTTGAGTCCACTTGGCACTCCTAAATACACTTTACAGTATGCCCTTACTGTACTTTAAGTAAGATTGTGTGAGGGAGACCACTAATGAGGAAATTAGTTATCTGATACAGTACTAGAAAATATGATTTTCATAACTCAAATTTCTTTTACATTTTTTCTGATATTGATCTTTGATTGTGTTTTGCTGAATACTGGACAGTCAGGGGCATGTTGAAACTAAATACCACCAATGGTAGAAGAAGTATTCAGATTCTCTATATATGTAAGTGTATAATGCCAGACTGGAAAAATACTCCACTACAAAGTCTTGCATTCAGTGGTGCCCTATTTAAAGAAATTTATGCAGGTATCATCAGCAAAATTTGCCCAAAGCATTAAAGGTAAGATTACTTATTCTGAAGAAAAATGCTCCCCTACAAGTATATTCAGAAATCTAGTTTAAAATGAGGAACAAAATGCTACAAAACTCTTTTAACAAATGAAGAAATGTGTCAAGTAGGATAACAAAAAAATCACATTCCTTGCAGTCCCACACTCAGTCCTTTTCTATATACAGTTATTAATAGTACAAACGCACATGCAGAAGAAACATACACAATCATTAAAACGTGCAAAATCAGCAGCTCAGTTTTGGTAAACGTATTTGGAAAAAGAACGGAGTGCTGTGAAGTTAAAAGATGCAAACAACCTGAACGTGGGACGGTGGTGGTGTGGTTTGATGAACTCTGAAGAGGGAAAAATGTATATGTACATGAAAATTACATGGGTAGGTAACCCTAATTTTAACTGTAAGGAACAAAAATATAAATGCAGGATAGTATTTACTAAATTCTATAAAATCTTTGTAACATGGGCGAAGAAGCATTTGTTGTTTCAATGCACAGCATCTCTACAGCAGAATTGACATCATGAAGCCACTGAGTACACACTATAACGGAAGTAACCGATTAAGAGTGGAATCGTGGAAAAGAAATCGGCAACACAATATCTGTGATGCACAGTTAATAAGGTTCCCGATGCTGGGTTTTGAATGTTGTCTCACTCTAGTTAAAGGGCTGGGTGAACTTGGTGGACATTATTGAGGACAAGATGAAATTATCAGACATGTAAATCCAAAAGCATTGTGGTAAAATTATTGTACTACGCTGTCGACTTCTTAGATGACAAATACGTTCCAGTGACCAGTTATGTGGAAATACCAGCATCCAGCTGCCCATTATAATGTTTCTCTTGTCATTTGAATAAAGCTACAGTTTAAGCTGGCCTTTTATAGTCACTGGTCAAAGAAGTGTTTCTGTAGTAGTGATGGTGATCACTATCTGATCATGTTCTTTAAGGTCACATCACAGGCTGTGGATTGGTAGAGAATTCATCAGTTGCTTTTAGTCCACCAGCTTTGTACCTACTTTGTCCTGTAGAGAGTCACAGGAGTGTTGGAGTCCTTCCAGGGGGACATCCGGTGAGAGGCATGGTACACCATGGACAGGTCACCATGCTATCGCAGGACTGAAATAGAAACACAACCATACATGCTCACACACCTGCAATCAATTTAGTCTTCAATTCACCTACCATGCATGTCTGTTCTTAACAGTGAATCCAAGAGTTTGTACATCATAAGAAGTAGATGAATGTTCTCAACCTGTAGAAAAACAATTAACCTTTACGTTTATCGGAAAAATTCTAAATTACCAAATTGGGAGAAACACGATTTTCACTGGATGAGAGTAGTATGAAAAATGTGAAAGGTGACCAGTAACTAAAGCTGCCAGACATGTTGTGAAGTGAAAACTACAATATTTGCTTCTGAGGTGTAGTGAGGTAGAAGTACAAGTAGCCAAGTAGAATTATCACCTTTATGGCAGCATAAACAATGTGAACATATAGAAGGTTCATAAAAGTAGAATTTATGACAGAGTTGTTGAACTAGTAGCATTAGGTGTCATCAGGCATGCCTAATAAAGCGGCAAGTGTGTATATATCACATGGTGTTCATACTGTTTATACTGTTCATACAGTCTGTGTTAACCATGTTATTTATACTGTTATTCATGCCACTATTAATCACTGCATGCACTTAGATTATTTAGTTTAAAGTGTATCTACAACTATAAATATTAATATTCTCAGTGTTTTCATCTCACTCTGTCTATACTGTTCATTCTGCTTATACTGTAACATACTGTATATACCTAAACTGTACATAATGCATTTTACTCCTGCTTTAGCACATCTAGTTAGATGCTAAACTGCGTATTCTTTAATTCTAACTTTTGTATTCTGTGCAATAAAGTTAAAGCAAACCTAATCTAAATATATACTCGGTTATAATACTGACCTCAAACAAGTTCCTGAAATGTCTCCAAGAATATCTGAGGACCTGAGGTTGAGTTCTTCACCCAGAAAAAGGGCTTTTCTTTCCTCAGTCTTCAATTTGGCCTTCCTCCAGTCCGTCAGATGGCGCTACCGTCCCCGGTGCAAACAGACAGCCGGCGCCCGAATAAAGAGGACGGACACAGGAACTCAGTGAGGAAACACTGTGGAGAAGTAGAACGGTGAGCCTCAATGTCACGAATTTAACGCTGTGTTTTTCGATTTTACTGGGTTTTTTATCATCGATATTTGTCAGCTCTTACTGTTTGTTCAGAGTAGACCTGAGCTACTTTGGGACTTTTTCGGTCAAATCTCCATGTTAATGTGTCAGTTAGGCGAACGTTTCAAGGTCTGTTTGTACTTTAGCACTTAGCCTCCTGGAGCTAGTGGATGCTAACATTTAGCACGGCTAACTAACCTGGCTTGTCTACTTTGACTTAACATTATTTCATTACTTGCATATAGATAGATAATTTGACACATTAGTATTTATTTATTGCCTTCCTGATTATCGGTGGAAAGTCTTTTTAACGTTATTACGTGTGTAATACCGTTGCACATGTTAATTTGCTAGCCGGGAAACTGCTGTAAAAAGCACGTTACTTTGGTTAGTTTATGTTGCCCTGCTGTATTTATTACACTAACTGCACAGATTTGGAACAAGACATGAAGTTATGTAGTTTAACGGTTAATACAACATATATGATGACATGATTGCGCAATATTTATCAAGTAACCCTAAAAATCATTGCTAAAATTGAATGTCACACTTGAGCCTTTTATTGTGTCTATGACTTTGTTTTTATGGCTATATTCCAGCTGCTGGTCAGTGTATGAAAACAGCCCGAGCAAATGGAAATTATTATTATTTTACCTCCTATTGATTAATAGTCCATACAGTTCACCAAGGAATTGAGTGGTATAATTTAAAATAAACACATGACAGTGTTTTTTTTTTAATATCTATTACTTACTGGAAACTAATTCAATGTGAAGATTTTTCATCTTTCTACAAAGATGTACAGAGATATGCATCATTGGATGCATTTTCATAGTATTTGATTTGGACTTTTTGCATTATTCCAAATCAAAACCGCCTGTCTTGTCTTCTTGTGTTTTCAGATCAGCTCTCTGGTGAATATGGGACGCCACTTTGGAAACTTGGCCAAGGTCAGGCATGTGATCACATACAGTCTGTCCCCCTTTGAACAGAGGGCTTTCCCCAACTATTTCTCCAAGGGAATCCCCAATGTGTGGAGAAGGTTCACAGCGTCTTTCTTCAAAGTTGCACCCCGTGAGTTTTTACACTTCCATACATTATGGTGCTGTTTTTACATTTAGAGCTGATAAAATAAAGTATTATATAGTTATAGAAGTCATTTACACTAAGTCATGATGCCAACTATAATCTATTATTATCATCGTAAAGTTGTCAGAGAACGTGATATGTGTGCATGGTTGAGTCTGCTGCCTTTAGATCTCAGGCTCTAATGCTTTCTGTAATTTGGCTTCACCTGCCATTTGGGTCAAGTTGGACTGGTTCCCAGTAACCTGCTAGGCCTGTTAACTGCTTTGACCCCAGCTTCTGTTGAGGTTTATAGAAGAAGTCACAGCAGGTGGCAGAAAGATGTGTCAAATGCCCAGTGCTGCTACCACCTTTTTATACTACACTTCAAAACACTGTTAATAAAACCCAACTTTATAAGTTTGCTGTAAGAAATGGGTTATTTTTTGGGCTTAATTTATGCTGTGTAAGTTACCATAACACATACAATATTTTATTGTTAACTTGAGTTTGGTATTCTTTGCTGTCTGTAGTTGAATGTAGTAGAAACGGTGTATTTTAAGTTAGAAAACTTGTTAGATTTTTTTTTCAGGATCTTTGCAAGTATGAATTGTGTCATATTTAACTATTTTAAATGTTTTACTCAATGCCTTTATTGGACAGCAGTGTGGAGCTACATTCATTTCAGAATGACGCTAATTTTGCTCCGTGATCTTTGTTTTTGCAGCAATGACCCTCATGTACTTGACCTACAGCTGGGGCAACAGCGTCCATCAGCAGAGTAAGAGGAAGAATGCTGCTGACTACGAGAACGAAGAATAAACTGCTGCCATCTTTCTAAAATTTGTCCTCTGTTCTTAATTCCAATGCTGTATGTTTAACCAATAAAGATGAAAAATATTTATGTGGCATTAGTCCTGCTTGATTTTATTGAGCCATGTCTTCTTGGTTGGGCCAGTGTTGATTGAATTTGGGTGTCAAATCATCCATTTTCTTCCGCCTATCAGGGATCAGGTTGTGGTGGCAGCAGGCTAAGCAGGTCATTCCAGATGTCCCTTGTCCCAGCAACATGACAGTCCTGTGCAACACCTACATGACTCCTGATGCTGCACCAATCTGCCCATCTCACGCTCTATTGTCCTATCACATCTACACTTGAGGCAGCAACTCACCTCCAACCAAAAGCGAACAATCTACCGGCTTTGGGTTGCAAACTGTAACTTGTAAAACTGCAGCACTGATTTGACACCCGAGAGTTTAGAATCCAAATTTACTGCTGGGGTTATTTGTTGAGCAACAAAAAATATTGAAAATTGCTTGAATCATTTATGATAAGAGAAAACTTTATAAATCCTGAAGCATTTTTTGCGCTAAATATTGCTCTAAAAACTGCAAAACAGCACGTGAGAATAACTAGTATTTAATAGAAAAGCAGTAACATACAGTCATGGACAAAATTAGATTGTTCAGCAAGGACAGTTGGAAACCAACTTCTTGAAGAACTCACACAGGGCAGGAAGAAGCCCTTCATCAATGAAAGGCTTGATAAGAAAGATAATGAAAAGATAAGATAAAGATAAAGTTCTTTATTTCTCCCCACTCCAGGGGAAATTTACATTGTTACAGCAGCTTATGTAACAGTGGACATAGTGATAAGAATAAAATAATAATAGAACAATAGTAATAATATTTACAGTATATACAAGGGTGAGAGATGAGGATAAAGTGGCTTAACAGAAAAAACAAAAATAAAAAATAAAAATAAAGTTTAAAAGTGCAAAGATGTGCAGAAAGTCTGGTTATTCTTTGCTGGGATCACAAGGATTGGACTGTTGATGATTGGGCTAAGGTTCTCTTCAGTGATGAATCCAATTTTCAATTGATGCCCACTCCAGCCAACTTACTGGTTAGGAGGAAGCCTGGAAAAGCCTACAATCCAGACTGTCTTGCCCCTACAGTAAAACATGGGGGTGGATCAGTGATAATCTGGGGTTGTTTCAGTATGGATGGAACAGGGCAAATGCAATTGTGTGAAGGGCGGATGAACCAGGTCATCTACAGGGCTACTCTTGAAAACAGTCTTCTTCCATCAGCTGGAAAACTCTTTCCTGCCTCCACTGACTGGATTTTCCAACAAGACGATGCATAAAAGCACTGTTTTTGGCAGTACAATGCCATAGCTATTGATGTAAGAACTAAAATGATTTTGGTTATTATCAAGAAAATCATGGAAAATGTCTCGATATCAGCTCTTAAATTAAACTCTTACGAGATATTTTTGTTATTATATTTGTCCAAACAAATGTACCTTTAGTTGTACCAGGCATTAAAATGAACACGAAATTGAAGAAAACAAGGGTGGTCTTGTATTTTTTTTTCTATGATTGTATATCCACATGTAAATTCATCCTGCCTTGTACATCACTGTCCTTACTATACCTTTATTATATCTATTTTTATCCTTTTAGACATTATATACGTGCCGGTGTGACGATGCCTCTGGCCGGTAGGTGGTGCAGGATAACCGGCTCTAGCGGCTCCGCAGTCGGATGCTATTGGTCGGCGGAAGGAGAGAAAATTCCTGAACGCTCTCACGCATCTGCCGGCGCACCGCATGCTGCTGCTCAGCTTCATGGAACAAGAACAAGGGTGGATCACCGTCCGCTGACTGGAATCCTCCGTAGCTGCTGCATTCAGTTTTTAGCACTGAACCGTATTTCTGTTCTTCCTTGTAACTCCACGCTGTTAAGTTTAGCCAGCGAGGATGTCAGTCGTAGGTTTCGACGTCGGCTTTATGAACTGCTATGTAGCGGTAGCCAGAGCCGGAGGGATCGAAACTGTCGCTAACGAATACAGCGATCGATGTACACCGTAAGTCCGATTGGTCGCTTTATAGAGTGTGATTTTCGCTGTTGTGTCTGCGCCGGTGGCGGACTCACAGCGGAAACGAATCCACCTTTGTTCATAATGATACACAGCGAAGCTAACGTTGCCAGCTCGCTAGTTAGCATGCTAGCAGATTTCACAACAGGAAACAGCATGTGAGTGCTAAAGCTAACGCTAGCTGCCGTGAAATTATTGGATATAAAGAAATACCCGTGCCTTTTCTCAACACGAGAGGCGTCTTATGGTGTCTTTTAGTAATGATAACGTCGAGATAGCCTAGAAACCGTTTACCGACCTGCCCGGTCAGGTGATGAATGTTTTACTGCGGGCATAAATGGGCGCATGATGGGAGGAGGCCGGATCGTGGCTGTCAAAACGGCTTCATCAGTCTATTGTGCTTAATTTTCAGACCCATAGTCACCAAAAAACACCAAAAAGGGAATATAGAAGATACATTTACACACATCAAAGTCACTAACATGTGAAATGGTCTTCGTCATGATAACAGGTTTTTTAGGTTTGATTAACCCATACAAAGCTACACAACAGTAGAAAACCAGCTGTGATGAGAGAACTGACCTGTGTTTTCTGTCTGTAGAGCATGTGTTTCTTTTGGACCCCGGAATCGGTCAATTGGTGCAGCTGCAAAAAGCCAGGTAGGTTTTCCTGAGGAGCTGATGATGATCACTAGTGAACCTAACTAAAGAGGGATCTGTGTTTCTTTAGTCTGTGTAGACTGTCAATCATTCAGAAAAAAAACAACTGGACTTTTCTTTGTTAGAACCAAAAATAAGTATAGTTGGATCAGTGTTTCCATAGTGCATAGTCTATAGAACAAGACGTAAATTCCCATTTTGCATGGGCGTGCATGCTTTTAATGGAGTATCTTTATTTTTCTCTGATAAATAGGTTGTAACAAACTGCAAGAACACAGTAAACACTTTTACACAAAACGTAAATTACAAATTACAAAAATTTACACAAGACGTAAATTCCCATTTTGCATGGGCGTGCATGCTTTTAATGGAGTATCTTTATTTTTCTCTGATAAATAGGTTGTAACAAACTGCAAGAACACAGTCCAAGGGTTCAAGAGGTTTCATGGCAGGGCATTTTCAGATCCCTATGTGCAGTGCCTCAAAAACAGCCTGGTCTATGATATTGCACAAATGCCTACTGGAACAACAGGCATCAAGGTAAGAGAAGAGCACTTACCGTTAAATTGAAATGTTATGTTTATTTGATAGGCAGACACACTGCAAGATTAATTAGAATTTCACTCTGCTTTCGCTCTGAGTGATCTGTAATACCAGGAGCGGACCGAATATTCGGATATTCGTCATTAATAGGGCCCGAATATATTCGGGCCAGCCCTAATATTTACATTTAGTCATTGCCAGAGTTAGACGTAGTTTAGATAAGTTATGTTTCATGAGCCTAGTATCATTCACTCATGCTAATTTTGAGCTGAAAGTCTACACGCCATCTCGAACAACGTAATAACCTTTCTTTTCTGACAATGTGACTGTGGCTAAAGGTGATGTACATGGAGGAGGAGAAGGTGTTCAGCATTGAACAGGTGACTGCCATGCTGCTGACCAAGCTGAAAGAGACGGCAGAGAATGCACTGAAGAAGCCAGTGGCCGACTGTGTGGTGTCTGTAAGTATGACATCCTTAAGCTCCTACACTCCCCTGCTCCACCCAGACTGGTGTTTGCATTTATGCTGCCTCATTAAACCTGTCCTAAATCCACAGCTCATGCAGCAAGTTAAGAAAGTAAGGTGGAAAGTCTGAGAGAAACGGCAGAGAATCACTGAATCTAAACATAAACTGTATTGAATTCATTTTGTCCTTGCAGGAACCCACGACTTTCAATTGTGAGTCGGAAATTGCAGATAGGTTATTTATATAATTTGACAAACTATGTTGAGCTGGACAGTTCAGTCCTTGACTTTGATTTTTGTAAAGTCATGATTGAATGAAATTAACATAATATTACATTTGACTTTATAATATGTGGTGGAAAAGTCTGTGTGATTCTTACAGTCTTAAAAACACAAGAAGGAATTTTAACATTTTGCAACAGGGAGAAAGGCATAATTTGTCCAACACCTCTCTCAAAGAAGTAAAAAGGCATACTTATAGTATGACAGTGAACACAAAACTCATTTTTCCGTTCGTTTTGTTTTGAATGGTTCAACAAGTTTAACCAATGGAATTCTTTTGACCATATCAGAAATTCTAAATCTACATTCTTTATGTTGACAAAGGAGCTTCTTCAGATTGGAACCACATTCCTCATCATGGCCTGAGTCCTACTTATGAAACACCTGCACATATCACCACACTGTGAGCAGTGGTCAGATTAAACCTGAAAATAAGCAAAAACATATAATTGATTACGAAGAGATGATTGGCATGAATAAATGTTAAGTTTGAGTCCAACCTTTAGAGTTTCTAGACTATGGCACTTATCATATTGATATCTAGTTCACCGTGTGATATCTCCTTTTTAACAAGGACCGCTGCTTTCTTCCAATTATCATCCAATGCTTTTCCACTAATGAAGATCAGCAGATAAACATCAGTGCAGCTGTAATCGGCAGTGTGGTTCCACCTACCTTTGAGCTGACTAGAGTTCTAATCAGTCAGATAATTGTCCCTAAAAAATCCATTTCAAATGCTGTCTTGTTGTATCCAGGTTCCCTGCTACTACACTGATGCTGAGAGGAGATCTGTAGTAGATGCTGCTCAGATTGCTGGACTCAACTGCCTGAGGCTTATGAATGAGACAACTGCAGGTCCGTACAAGGAAGCACATCTTACTGATTATTATAATGACTCTGCTCAGTCTAACATTAGTCATAAAACGCATGTTTAAAATTGATTTCCTCCTGTACTTGATTAATAATTTATCTTTTTTTTTCTCCAGTTGCGTTGGCGTATGGAATCTACAAACAGGATCTCCCTGCTCTTGAGGAGAAGGCCAGGAATGTGGTGTTTGTGGACCTGGGTCATTCCGGATACCAGACGTCAGTGTGTGCCTTTAATAAAGGCAAACTCAAGGTGAGTGGTCAGATCTTCACACTACACATGCTTTAACAAGATCAGTGGCTTAGTTCCGTTCCCACAACTATCTGTTGACCTCTTCTTGCTGCTGCTCAGGTCCTTGCTACAGCCTGTGACCCAGAGTTGGGCGGAAAGGATTTTGATGAGGTACTGGTCAAGTATTTCTGTGAGGAATTTGGCAAGAAGTACAAGCTGGATGTCAAGTCAAAGCCCAGGGCTCTGGTCAGGCTCTACCAGGAGTGTGAAAAACTGAAAAAGCTGATGAGTGCCAACTCGTCTGACCTGCCGCTTAACATCGAGTGCTTCATGAATGACGTCGATGTCTCTGGAAAACTGAACAGGTTGATCAACAAGAAATAAGTTCCTGCATTTTGTGCTCATCTTTCATATCTGCTGCATGTTATTTTACATTCCTCTTTAAAGCTGAACTCATATTTGATTATTGTCTTGCACAAGGGGCCATTTTGAGGAGATGTGTGTGGATATTTTGGCCCGAGTAGAGCCCCCTCTGCAGAGTCTATTGGAACATGCCAGTGAGTTTATTTTTTCTAATTTCTATTCCTTTCTTTCTATTTACTGCTATTGATGTAATTCAGGAGCATAATGGGCTTACACTGTGTGCTGTAGTGACAGTGTGCTTTTTTTTTTCCAATAAGAACTGAAAAAGGAAGACATCTATGCAGTCGAGATAGTTGGTGGCGCTTCCAGGATTCCAGCTGTCAAAGAGAGAATCAGCAAATTCTTCGGGAAGGAACTGAGCACTACACTGAATGCTGATGAAGCTGTGGCAAGAGGATGTGCTCTGCAGGTATATCACAGCTTGGCTTTAAAGCTGGTTTCCACCCCTCTCATAGTTTAACAGGAAATTAGCACTTGTTAACCTCTGACAAACTCTAACTTATTAAAAAAACTAATGTGCTTTCTAATATAAAGATCTAAAGATATAAATCTCTATAGATGTAGATCTAAATGTTGCTTAGGGAAGTCATTGTGGAGAAAAAAAAGAGAAAAAAATCTCTCCAAACCAGGGCACTCCTTAGATTAAAATGCCTTTATTATATTGACATGTCGTAGCTGGATTATTAAAAGAGGAAGCCCACATGTAGCAGCTTGTCCCTTCTTTGGTGTATCCTACCTTTTTTGAAAATTTTCTCCCTCAATCTTTCGCTATGATTTTTAGTAGCTGTTTATACCTGGAAATAGATTTTAGATTTTTTTTTTTTTTTAAACTGTAACTGCAGTTTTTATTAAAACAATGTTTATTTCTTCACAGTGTGCTATACTGTCTCCTGCCTTCAAAGTCCGTGAATTCTCCATCACAGATATCGTTCCATATCCCATCTCTCTGAAGTGGCACTCTGCTGCAGACGAAGGTCTGAGGTAAAAAAGAGAAGCCTTTTTGTTTGCTTTCTTTTCCACCGTCTTAGATCTTTATTATTTAACGGAATTCAAATTTTATGTTGCTCTATTGTAGTGATTGTGAGGTATTCCCAAAGAACCACGCAGCACCTTTCTCCAAAGTGCTGACCTTCTACCGGAAAGAACCTTTCTCTTTGGAGGCCTACTACAATTGCCCTAATGAGCTGCTTTATCCTGATCCCACTATTGGTAAGAAACCAACCACCAGCAGGTGGAAACGTGTTACCTACATGTCCAAAAAACAGCGAGCTGTTTTTCCTTCTTGATGTTTATTACTGTTTTCTTTCAGGTCAGTTTCTGATCCAGAAGGTCGTCCCACAGGCATCTGGAGAGAGCTCCAAGGTGAAAGTCAAGGTGCGGGTGAACATTCATGGTATCTTCAGCGTGTCCAGCGCCTCCCTGGTTGAAGTGCAGAAATCTGATGAGACAGAGGAACCCATGGAAACAGAACAGGCCACTGACAAAGACGGAGAGGTACTTTAGCCATGATACAAACATTTTTATGTGTTCCTGTTTGTGCTTCTCTTTTAAGACTTAAAACATGTCTGATTTTGTTTGGACCTCTACAGAGCAAGATGCAGACTGATCAGGATGAGCAGCAGGCTCAGGGAGATGCTCAGAAAGAGACGGAGGAGAAGACACCACGTGAGAATGAAGAGATGGAGGTACGATGCTCATTTTATTGTCAATTACTGCTGCTACCTTTTATGTTTATAACTGTTTTCTGCAGTGCAATATGCTCTCTGTAGCCACCTTATCACTTCCATAATCACCAAGGTTTACAATAATGCACAGTGCACTGCAGCTGTTGCTTTAGGTATGCTTATTTATTGAGAATTATTATAGTTTTCTTAGATTGTGTCTCTTTGGTTAAGAAGTATCAGCAAAGTAGGAATTTCATTGTACAGTGTAACTATCTGGTTTCTGCACATATGACTAAAAACCTCTTGAATCTTTTTGTATAAAACATACAGTTAATAGTTCCCTAGGATGTACAATTCAAGAAAATACTCCACAATAACATCTATATTCGCAAAACTTGTAATGTGTGTCTTTTTCTTTATGTATGTGGTTAAGAGACAATGGAAACAACACCATGATGTAGTGAAAACAATGCCACCAATTACAGCCTCACGAACAAAGAAGTGACCTAATTGCATCTGAAAGGGAAATTTTGTATTTCATCAAAATGTGTTTGATGCAGACAAAACACATTAGATTAAGTAAATCAGAGGTTCTCAAACTTATCTTTATCTGAGGTCAGATATCAGCTCTTGCTTATCACTTAAAATCAACTTATATTCAAGTTCAAGACAGTCAAAGTATATTCGAAATATAAAGTTAATATAAGTTAAAATATATTAGAAAATATATTCAGAGAAAGAGGACTGTTGGTTTGTAATCAGTTGCATCAGTGTGGCCCCCGATTACACCATAAGCTTCGTATCTCTTGTAACTGAACTGCTGCAAAACTGACACCAGTGCAGCCGACTCTGACAAATTTTTCCATTTACACTAGTTGTAGAAATTACATACTGGACAAAAGAACACATTCTGTATCTGCAACTTAGGAGCTAATAGCAAATTCTCTGGCGTAACTTTATTGCATGAACCCAGCAGCAACACACTCTGAAGCTGTTAATGTTGCCATGACAACAATGTCAATAATGGAGAAATAAGCCATAATAAAACCACCCTCATCTACAGCTCCACTGCGTATTCAACATCAATAGAAATTGTGTCTCAAAATGCAAAACATTACCCTTCATAACATATTCATAAAGCTAGATACAGCTGGGTCTAGATTGACTTGCAAACTGATGTGTATGTGGACTTTCAGAAGCCTTGAAGTAGATATTTATGTATCTGTGATATTTTGAATCTTCTCTGACCTTTTCAGACTAACACAGAAGAGAGCAAAAGCGAGAAGAAGTCCGACCAGCCCCCACAAGCCAAAAAGCCCAAAGTCAAAACAAAAGTGCTGGAGCTTCCGATTGAGAACAGTCCACAGTGGCAGCTAGCGGACGACATGCTCAATCTTTTTGTAGAAAATGAGGTGAATATATTTTGACATGACTAAATCCTGCCATCAGATTGCCATCTTATTAGGCACTGACAGCTGCTGTTTGGACTCTCCTCAGGGTAAGATGATCATGCAGGACAAGCTGGAGAAAGAGAGGAATGACGCCAAGAACAATGTAGAGGAGTATGTGTACGACATGAGGGACAAACTACACGGGATGCTGGAGAAGTTTGTCAGTGAATCTGTGAGTAAACAATCACTTTGGACTCATCTTAAAAAGAAAACGTACAATCACTGCACAACAAATTCAACGTTAATTCACATGTTGTTAAATTATTCTTTACTTGTAGGACCGAGATGCTTTGTCATTAAAGCTGGAGGACACTGAAAACTGGCTGTATGAAGATGGAGAGGACCAACCCAAACAGGTGTACATTGACAAACTGGCAGAGTTAAAGGTAAATAGCGCTGTGAAACTTTATCTCCTCGTTTTGATTTGTTGCTCATTTGATCCGTTTCGCTGACGTGTACTTAATGCTCTACAGAAACTTGGCCAGCCCATCCAGGAGAGGTATACAGAGGCTGAGGAGAGACCTAAAGTGTTTGAGGAGCTGGGAAAGCAAATCCAGCAGTACATGAAATTTGTTGAAGCCTATAAAATGAAGGTAAAAGATTTTCTCATTTCCCTCCCTGTGACCTCATGTTCACTAAGCTTTGCATCAGAATAGTACTGATCTACATGATTCCTGTTGTTGCAGTAAATGGTAACACTACATCTGCTGATGTATTTTCATTTGCAGGAGGAGCAATATGACCATCTAGATGAGGCAGACGTCACAAAAGTGGACAAACTTGCCAGCGATGCAATGATGTGGATGAACAGCAACATGAACCAGCAGAGCAAGCAGAGCCTAACTGTGGATCCCTCCGTCAAAGTCAAAGACATTCAAGCAAAAACAAGGGTAAGAATGTATGGATGAACTAGAATGCAGGAAGTTTAAAATGAAGGTTATAGGAAGTCCACTGCAGGTGGCTGGTGAGTACATTTTGTTGCCACTGTTAAAATGGCATGTAATAGGACAGCTGCTGTGAAATCAGCTGTAAATATCACATTTTATCAGATAATAAAGGTAAACTAGCTTCATGTGCGCATGCAGTATACAGGGTTTATGCAATGTCAAGGCAGATCTGTTTGCAGGTATTGAAATAGTCAAATAAGTCCCTCAGAGGTTGCTCTACATTAAGTAATGAGTTAATATGAATGTGATGGCTATCATTCTTCACATTCTATAATGTTCTATGTATCAGTACTGATGCATGAATATCTTTGGTGCCTGTACTATAATTATTTAATGGGCAAGGTCAGTATTTCTTAGAAACAAGCCATTATTTCATTCTTTATTCTTTTTATAAACTTCCAGGAGCTGTTCTCTGCTTGCAACCCCATCGTGACCAAGCCCAAGCCCAAGGTGGAGCTTCCCAAAGAGGACACGCCTGCAGAGCAGAACGGGCCTGTCAACGAACAGGACAAACCCCAGGAAGAAACCGCAGACAAGGGCACTATCGAGAACACAGGCAATCCCACCTCAGAAACCACAGAAAGCAAGCCTGAAATGGACCTTGATTAAAGCAGCCTCACGCCCCCTGAAGCAAAGCTGAATGGGAGCTGATTGTTTCAGACTGAGATGCAGCCTGGCTGTATAACGGAGCCGGTGAAGTGTTTCAGGAACTGCACTACACAGTCTAAAAGTAGGCAGGGTGTTTAGCACCCTGAGCCCAGCTCCTGGTGGTATCTCTGTCTGATGACATAGCATGCCCTCTCTCTTTCTGGATGACATAAATCAAAAGCCAGCTGCAATAATTCTGTTTGACAATGAGCGCTGTACACATGATGGTATTTATTTCTGTTGTGTGCTCTGTAAGTGTTCTGGTCTGTGTCACAATATGGTTTTAATAAAGTTATTGAAAATCACTTGGGCCACCTTTATTACTTTGGTCTGGCAGTGCAGCAGCTACCAATAATAGGGGTTTATTTTTGCCTCACAGAGAACCGGTTCAGTTCTTGTTTGCCCACCAGTTCCATTTGTGACCCACAGAACCAAATACTCAAGTCTGGGAGGTCCCAGTTTTGGGTAACTCTTTTGCAAATTCTGCAAGTAATTCTGCAAATACAAAGCGATTTATCGCAACCCGGACCAGTAGGGTACATGACTGCAACCTGTATCTAGCTCCATATCTTGTTATGCTTAATCAACCTACCTTGTTTCAAAGCTTGTCTGCTGAAGATAAAGTGACTTTTGAGGAATATTTTACTGTTGTATTTATATACAATTTGCTTTTCTGAGTAGTTGCTTTGAGTTTCTGCCAAAATTCAGCTGATGTCCACATTGACTACAGTTTTTATCAACATTTTACCTGTTTTATAGACACTCCCTTATGACAAAGATGTCATCATGAATCTGGAGCCAATATCTTAGGCTCTGGGCATAGATGTTATAAGGCCGAGACTCTCCGCTCAAAGAATGCTGAATAGAAGTTCATAGGAGAGTTGCATAACGCAATAGATAGCGGTTGTATGACATGTTTCTCCCCTTCCCCCAAGTAAGCCAACTGTCTAGTGCTACAGAACGGGCTGGCTAAGCAAGAATAATAAGGAAACATCCAGCCAATCATGTTCTTACACTGACACAAGGATGGCGTCCTGAAACTCAGCATACAAAGCAAACCTTTTAAGTGTTTTCACATCATATTTGACTGAAAATTCTATACATGCAGTTTTTCTGTCTCAGTGACCATAGAAATTGCAGTTTTGGCTCTCAACATTTTTTAATAGGTACCTGATTTTGTTTGCCTGAAAAAACTGCCTGGGATGTTATCACAGTGGCTGTTGAGTGATGTTTTGTTTTGATCCCAAATCAACTAAAATGCCCAAACTTCATCTGCAAACTCTATTGGTGGTCAAAGGCCTCATTAGACATCCATTTCATCTGTCAAATTTATGGGAATTTTGGGGGTTTGATAGAATGAGAAATTAACCAATACTTATTAATACTTTATTTTTGGACAGCAAGTTTAAGGACATGGGTAAATAATTATGTGTCAAGTGAAATTGAGACTTGCGATCCTAGGAACAGCCACAAAGAGGACCCTGTCATTCATTTAGCAGAATAAAATGCTGTAGAATACAAAATATTACACGTAATTGGTGTAATAAACATCTGACTTTGGTTCTGGTTCAGATTATTTGTACTTAATTCCCCCCATGTTTGTAAAATCTTGACTATAGGCCTTGTGTCTAGTAAGTTGTTTTAAAGACTCGTATTAAGTCTTTGATAAATGACTTAAGTTACGTGCAATTAAATAATTTCCTCTGGGATGAATAAAGCTGATCTTATCACTGAATATACGGGTAAGTAAAATTATGGATGAGCTTGTAAAAGATGAGTTACAGTCCTGGTCTGTCTACAGAGCTGGACATCCAAGGCTACATCCCTGAAGGTTTTATGAATAGCGCTGAATCTATTCATCTGTCATTCCTACTCATACTTGCATATAAAAGATATTGTACTGTTTATCTGATATGTTTATGTATGTAAAAAATAAAAATTCTGTAAGGTCAAGTGTTTTATTACTGGGATTTTTTTCCTCCCATTTCAGTCTCACAGCATCGAGGCCTATAAGAAGAACACAACCCCTCTAATCATTATCAAAATATAGCAAAACGTTACACACCTTTTGTTGCTTTACTGTAAGTTGCTGTAGTTACGTTAAGCTATCATTAAGCTTTGGAGAGATTTTTTGTAAGGCATAGAGACAGCAGATTTGGTGTAATTATTACTTATTTAATTTGGGTGTTATGCAGGGTTCCCACCTTTCAGAAATGAAAAGAAAGGACGCCCACCACGGCTCCTTGGGGCCACAGTTCAGTAAAGTTGGAAAGATATTCACAGATTTGGACTTCCAGCATCAATAACTCATTAGATATATGTTGTGAAAACATAATGCCTCTTTTCCATCATTTTGAGGTACACAATGTGCTACTTGATAAAACTGGGCTTGTAGCATATTGTGTACCTACAGAGAACAAGATTGAAGTTATTGAATATTTGTGTCTCTCTTCGCTGTTGCAGCGGTTTTGCAGACAGTGCCTGTGCATTCGTCACACAGCCGGCTGCACATAGACATCAATGTTATTTGTGCAGCTTGAAAGACAGCTACTGTTGATAAAACTGGGCTTGTAGCACATTGTCTACTTTACAATGATGGGAAAGAGGCATCGTTTATGTTTTGACAACCTATATCTAATGAGTTATTGATGTCAGAAATCTGAATCTGTGAATATCTTTCCAACTTTACTGAACTCGGGGCCACTACCACCCAAGGAGTGGTATGTTTCATTCTGAAAAAAGCACTGAGCCATACTTAATGCTTCAAGTGCTTTATTAACATGAAACTAAGAATTTTGTATTGTTTTATGATCACAGGTTCTGCCTGAACAGAAGTGGCATCATTTTAAACAGTGAAACCATACTAATGAAATAAAATGTAATGACCAACCAGTGTGCAATACTGGATTCTGCAAAAACATAAACAACTGAATGCAGAATACTGGACAAAGAAATTCTCTACAGACATTTTTTCCCATCTAAATCTTATCTTAACACAGTTAATGTATTAGCTTATTTATGTGTGTATACATGTATTTATTGTTTTATTTAGTGCTGTTAGCATATCAGAGTTCTGAGTGAGTTTTTCTTTAGATAGGCAAAGGCCATTTATTGATTACATATTGGCTATGATATAAATGTTTATTAAAACTAAAAGGCATGAAAAAAAAATACTAAACAACAAGCATTTACTGAGTCACTAAAATACTGTAGACCACATCAGCATGATCATAAGCATCCTCTGGTAAATTCACAACCAGATACTGATGTCCCTTACCATAAGGACTTCAGGAGATGGTTGGGGTGATAAACTGTGACCTGCTGGTTGGGTTCTCTCTGTTCTCATGTTTCTTACATGTTGGTCTTCTGATGCTGCTGTACTTCAGCCAGTCCATTGAGCAATACAGAACACAGTTTGCCTTTTACCCACAGCCAGGGGTTCCACTCTTCCCACTCATGTCGGTACATTTGCAAACGTTTTTGCTCCTGTGGACGTGGTGGAGTTTCGGGTGTAGACATTTTTAAACACGTTGGGTGCAGCATGATCTGCTGCACCTGGCATCGTGTCCTCGCTACGTGGGTCCCACGAAGTTTAAATTGGCTGCCCTTTGTATTTCCTGTGTTTTATTTTGTTCCTTATGCAGTTTTGATGAGTGTGTGACAGACGTGTATGGTGCATTTATGAAAATACGGAACAATTTGCGTCCCGTATTGATTCAATACGGGACGCAACAATTAATTGTCAAATAAAGGACGATTCCGTATTTTAAGGGACGGGTGGCAACCCTGGTGTTATGTGACTTCATAGGTGAACCTTTTTCCTTAACCAGCACCTGCATCTCTTTACTATTTATACAGAAGGGTACCAACATTACAGTTAAATAAAATAGATGGATACTAGTATTTGCAACGCACACCTTTACATGATTATTGCTCTATAAATCATTATAAATTAGACTAATTCCACAGTTATTTTTACTATTCCCGTGGGCTAAGCACATGAAGAAGGTGGGATGACATTAACTTGCCAGTGTCTCACACTTATATATTTTACTACAGTGTACTCTGAAATAACTTGAAAATGCTGCAATGATCAGGTTAATATCGAAAGGCTGAACTAGGTTAAGTCCCCATATCCAAACCACATCTCTGGTTACCATCTAGGACTGTTTACTGAAAATGTACTCCTTTACTGCCGCCTAGCAGCCAGAGGCTGACTTTCGGCTAAAAGCGCGGAGTTTATGGTAAAGAAGCCTCCAAAAAAACGCTCAAACTTGCTCTCTGGGCTCATGTTTGTACCAAGACATACGGCTGAAAGCTGTAAGTCATCCAACAAAGCGTTCTTCATTATTTAAATACGCCTTAAGGGCGCAGCGGCGTTTCGTGCTTTAATTCCTCCAGTCAAAGAACCACTTAGCATCAGAGCTAATGCAAGTTAGCTTTAGAGCTAACACTTGTTAGCTTCAGAGCTAATGCTAATTAGCTTCACGAGTGAACGTCACCTCCGCGGTAGCACGACGCTGAAGTTAGCTTCTGATTCACACAGTTAAGACCAAAAGTTAAGGGAAACTTAACTTACAGTGAAGAGCAAACAGTCTCATTTCCCCCCACAGTGAAATGCTGCCTTTGATATCTTAGGTAAATCCACAATGTTATTTGAAACCCATCCTCAAATTGTGAAACCTTGATTCTATTTTTTAACATGTGGGAAAGAACATCATTTTCCTCCACATCTGGACCACACACGACCAGGACTAGACCTCTATAGCCAAAATAGACTGGTTAAATCTGGATTAGGTTGTACCTGAAAGACTAAAGATTATTTAAAACACAAAATCAGATTGTTAAAACATTTGTTATGGTTGTGGAAATACAAAAAGGGAGACTTTACTGCAAATTTTTTTTTCCTATATAGACAGTAGACCAGACCCAGAGCTAAAAAACGTATTTATACTGCTTGAGTTTGAACTTTATTGTCCTACAGAGGATAAAGACTTATAGCTGTGAAAATGCAAAATATAAAGATATCACTGTTTTTTTTTTCCTTTCTTTTTCCCATGTGGGGGGGGTTTGGTGGGGGCTGGGGTGGGCGGGTTTGGGTGGCAGGTGGGTCCTCGTGCCCCGGGCCGCCTGGGTCTGTCTTGGCGCGCTGGGGGTGTCGGTAGCTGCTCCCTTTTGTTCTCGGGGTTGAGTGGTTCACAGTGGCCCCAGTGGCTCTCTGGGTGTGCCGCCCTGTGGCTCCTACGGCCCGGGGGGAGGGGTGCCCTGTTGGCTTGGCCCTGCCTTGCTGTGATTGCTGTTCTGGGCTTCGGGGTCCTTCACACTTGCATGTTCGATCAGGTTTCGCCAGCTCCTGCCGAGTCCCATTGTCAGCGAATGATCGGACCCACCAGAATGTGCTGAGAATCTCTCCAGAGTCTCTACCCTAAACTCATTCGCTCTTTCACTAGTATCCTCTTCCGGCATATTCTGTCTGTCAAGACATCCACAATTATGGTGCTCAGTACCGTTTGTTTAATTATTTATTTATTGAATCTCTTTTTTTTTGTGTTGTTTTTTTTTTGTTGTTGTCTTTTTGTTTTTTGTTTTTTTTTCTATTTTATTGATGGGCAGTTAGTAGTTGGGAATAACACACCACCTCACACTCTTTAATTGCAATAGCACTGCCTGTTAGTTCCTATCCCTGTTCATCCTGTTTCGTCCTGTCCAGTCTTTGTTTCCCCTGCACATCACTGAGGTGTAGCACTGCCCTCCCTGGCTCATAATAGGGAATTCTAATAAAGAATATCTGCTTAGCTTTCAGGGAGGGCTGGTGATGGTCACACACATGCACTAAATATTAAAATATTTGGCTGCAAGACTAAAATATGCATCAATCTCATATAATGTTGACACCTCTTTTGTGGGGTTAAACAATGAGAATAAATGCAAACAAAAAAATAAAATAAAATAAAAAACAAAAAATAAAATCACTTCCACCCACTGGACAAATCTGGACTAGACTGCTCTACAAAAGCAGTCTATAAAGAGTCTCTAAAACGCAGTCTGCTGATTTGTTGGACATTTTTCCTGTTTGTGAAAATGCAAAAAAAAAAAGTTTACATTTGGACCTCATTAGACCAGGCACTGTTTTAAAACCACTATATCTAGACTGATCAAATCTTAAGTAAACAGAGTCTCTGATTTGTAAAACCTTTATTACATTTGTGAAAATACAAAAACACGGAGATTGCACTAGCTTTTATTCACATGTAGAACATTTAGATCTGGTCCAGATCTAAAACTACTACATAGAGACAGATCAAATCCTGACTATAGATTCTTTAAAACACAGTCCCAGATCTTTATCACTGCTGATGAAACCACTTTACATACTGAACACTTTACATTCTAAACACCATTCATTATTTGTGCAATTTGCGCATTTAAGCACATTCTCATTTGCACATTTGTGTATCACTCTTGTATATTCTGTTGATTTTTTCTATATTCTATTTAGTATATATAGTTTTTTAAATTAAATTTAATTTTACCTTCACTTTATACCCTACCCTAATATAGAATAGAATAGAATAGAATAGAATAGAATAGAATAGAATAGAATAGAATAGAATAGAATAGAATAGAATAGAATAGAATAGTTTTTTATTGTCACCATTACAACAAAAAAAACAACAACAATGAAAATCAGTTTGGCACTCTCTGTATTAGCAGCAATAAAAGATAAATTACATAAAGCAATATTAAACAAAGATTAAAATATATACAACCAAAATATATACAAAAGAGCAAATATGGACCACAGATATGAACAATATACAACCATAAATATTGTAATTAAACATAAATATTGCACTTGTAGGCATGTGATATGATCATTCAGGGGGGAGGGAGAAGACATTTGATAGCTTGAGGATGAAAGCTGTTTTTGAGTCTGTTGGTTTTGACTCTAAGTGTCCTGTAACGTCTTCCTGAGGGGAGGGGGGAGAAAAGAGAGTGTCCTGGATGTGAGGGGTCTCTGGTGATTCCCCTGGCTTTCCTCTGAAGTCTGCCACTGTAAACGTCTCTGAGGAGGGGTAGTGTGGTCCCAATCACCCGCTCTGCTGCTCTCACTACCCGTTGCAGGTCTTTCCTGTACTCTGCGGTGCAGCAGCTAAACCACACTGTACAGCAGTACGTCAGGAGGCTCTTAGTGGTGGAGCGGGAGAAGTTTGTGAACAGCTTTTGGGGGAGATGAGACTGACAGCTTCCTGAGGAAGTACAGTCTCTGTTGGCCCCTCCCTACCTGGTGTGAGATATGAGTGGACCATGTGAAGTCTGCAGAGATGTGGACCCAGAGGAGCCTGAAGCTCTCTACCCTCTCCATTCGCTTTGACCTCCTGCAAATGCAAAAGAATTACATTCCAATGCTTTTTCGCATCTACATTGAAACAGATTCTCTTTGTGCACACTATGTTTGAAAGACTATTTAGCCTCTCTGGCATAATCTAGACCAGCTTTGGCTAGTTTACATGAAGTAACTTTAGATCTAGACTTGGTTTAATGTGCTCCAGATGTATAAGAAAACAGCTGTGAAATCTCCATTTTTGCATCTTCACAAATTGGAAGAAAGGTTTTAAAATGAAAGTGAGTTTAGACAGCACTAATGGTTTACTCTTAAGGTTTGAAACGGTTTCAGACCATAAAAATTTTATAAAACACAGAGAATCAGTCACTTAGTGCTGCAACTTGTGCTTCCCTCAACTTAATTGTGAATCTGAGTCTAACTTCAGCCTCGTTCGCTGTTTGGATCCAACAGAAGTCACATGATCCGTCCAGATCCTGTCTGTTCCGACAAAAAGCTACCTGCATTAAGTACTTTTTGTGTGTTTTCTTTTCAGGAAAGCAACACAAGTAGTGTTCAAGCTGTGCGGTGTGTGTTAAAACTGTGAGTTTTTTTCTTCAGCTTGTGTTCTGACAGCGCTTCTGTTTTACTGTTTCTGGATGAATCTAGTTATCTTGATGAGTCTAAAGTCTGATTTAGGTGTGTTTATATGCCGAAGTACCTGCAGGCTGAACTCACTGAGACGAGCAAACCTCGTCTTTTTCTCTCTTCCTGCAGCACCATGAAGCTGATCATTCTCAACGACTACGACCAGGCGAGCGAGTGGGCTGCAAAGTACATCAGAAACAAGATTTTACTGTTCAGACCTGGACCCAGCAGGTATTTCACCCTGGGACTCCCCACAGGTAAGAGGAAGCAGCCAGGATCCATCTTTATTAACATTTCAGTGAATTCGCCCTAGTCACATGTTTCCTCCCACATCTGCTGATTCAGTGTCAGGAAAAGTGTTGAGTAATCCCTTAATGGAAAACTTTTTAATCCTTTAATAGACAAATGTGAATTTGTGTATAAATATTACTAAGAAGATTATTGCGATTTCACCAAAAGCACAAAAATAAGCTTGTGTCACACTTTTCTTCATGTGCTAACATAATTGCACAAGGGTTTTCTAATCATCAATCAGCCTTCCAACACCACTAGCAACACAATGTAGCATCAGAACACAGGAGTGGTGGTTGCTGGAAATGTTCCTCTGTACCCCTATATTCCATTAAAAATCAGCCGTTTCCAGCTAGAATAGTCATTTACCACATTAATAATGTCTAGACTGGATTTCTGATTATTTAATGTTATCTTCATTGAAAAAAACTGCTTTTCTTTCAAAAATAAGGACATTTCTAAGTGATCCAAAACTTTTGAACGGTAGTGTATGTACCGGACATTAAGATTTTTTTGACATTATGTGTTTGTCACATTTTTTTTTAATGAAAAAATAAAGGACTCTGCAATCTCTTTTTTTTTTTTTCAAATCTTGACCACATTAGACCAGGTCCAAATTTGAAACCACTGCATGTAGACCAGTCAGTCCTACAGAGCCCTAAGAAACAAAAGTACAGAACAATTTATTATACATGTTTATTTTTTTTCTAATCTGGACCACATTACACCAGATTTAGATCTAAAATTACTGCATATAAACTGGTCAAACCTGGACTACATTGTCCTACAAGGGCTTTATAGTCTTAAAAAGATAGTCTCCAATTTGTGTAACTTTCATTACATTAGTGAACAAGCAAATTTAAAAAAAAAAAAAAAAAACTGATGATTTTGGTGCTTTTTTTGTGCATGTACACCAAATTAGAGCAGGTGCAAATCTAAAACCACTGTACTTTGATGGGTCAAAGCTGCACTAGATTCTCCCCAAGAGGACTCTTTAAACACTGGCTCTGGGAATGAAGGTTTCCCAAAATTCTATTTGCAAAAAAAAGGAAAATTGCACTTTTTTTTTTTTTTGGACCACATTAACGCAGGTCTTGATCTAAAATCACAATATACGGACTGGTCAGATCTGGACTACAGAGGCTAAAGATTGTTTAAAACACAATTTCTGATTTGTGAAACCTTTATCATATTTGCAAACATGCGAAAGAAAGGAGATTTCACTGCTTTTTTCACATTTGGACCACTTTGGAGCTAAAACCATGATATACAGATGGGATAGGTCTGGACTAGACTGTTGAAGCAAAACATAAAAAAACAAGTTCATATCTGTAAAACCTATTTACTGTAAAACGTATTTGTCTCGTGTCTCCCTTGCAGGTTGGGGTTGTAAAGTACACACCAGAGTTTTCGTTTTTATGACATTATGTGTTCTGCATTTAAACTTTATGTTGCAAAGAGTCCTGAGTTTAACAGATTGTAGTATAAAAGTAGAATAATGTCTCAAAACAGAGCAGAAGTACTGTTCCTGAATAAATTTGCTATTAGTTTTCACTGTGTTGATTAGATTTTTTTTGTCTTCAGGAAGCACTCCTTTAGGTTGTTACAAGAAACTGATTGAATACTACAAGAATGGAGAAATCTCATTCCAGTATGTGAAGACTTTCAACATGGATGAATATGTTGGTAAGTCTTAATCGGTTTTTATCTCAACACATTGAAGGACTTTTTAAAAATTGTGATCTTGCATAAGAAACTGCGATCATCTCCTTGACAGGCCTTCCCAGAGATCACCCTGAGAGCTACCACTCCTTCATGTGGAATAACTTCTTCAAGCACATAGACATAAAAGCAGAAAACGCCCACATCCTCGATGGCAACGTAGCCGACCTGCAAGCAGAGTGTGAAGCCTTTGAGGAAAAGATAACAGCTGCCGGGGGGATTGAGCTGTTTGTTGGAGGTCAGGAGGCTTTGAGTGAAAATACTGTACCAGTATAATACAGTGTGTAGTAACTGTACCAGTTACTACACATTTCATATCTGTGCTCTGTCTTGCTCTGGTGTTTATTGATTATGTAATCCTGATTGAATCAATAATGTCACTAAACCGCTCCTCCTGCCCTGTTTCAGGTATTGGACCTGATGGCCACATTGCCTTTAATGAGCCTGGTTCCAGCCTGGTTTCCAGGACGAGGGTTAAGACCCTGGCAAAGGACACGATCATGGCTAACGCCCGATTCTTTGATGGAGATCTCTCCAAGGTTCCCACCATGGCGCTGACTGTGGGAGTGGGCACTGTCATGGATGCAAAAGAGGTGTGGAGTCTGGTATATTGTTGCTTGTGTTTTGCTTCTGTTACTTTGTGTTTCTGCAAAATCACAAATGTACCACATGTAAGGAACAGTTACTTTCTGACCAGACTGTGCTGAAATGCAGAACAGCGCATTGCTCAGTGATCTTTTCATCTTCCTGATGCAGCAAATAAACACTAACGGCAAGTTGCTCAGTCACACAGGCAACATGTCACATTTTCAATTTCTTCTCAGGTCATGATTCTCATCACTGGTGCGCATAAGGCCTTTGCTTTGTACAAAGCTATAGAGGAAGGTGTGAATCACATGTGGACAGTGTCTGCGTTCCAGCAGCACCGGCAGACTGTTTTTGTTTGCGATGAAGACGCCACCCTGGAGTTGCGGGTCAAAACTGTGAAGTACTTCAAAGGTGAGAAAAAATAAATCACAAAGCAGCATACATAGTTACTGTGCTTACAAAGCATGAACTTGATATATTTCTGTCATAAATTGCAGACCAGCTTGCATTAGGAAAAAATCCTTCAGTAGAATGCAGCTGGACTTCTCTTTTTGGTTCCTGAAGACATTTCACCTTTTTATTGAAGAGATTTCTTCAGTTCTCAGCTTGAACTGAACTGAAGAAGCCTCTTGGATGTGAAATCTTTTCAAGAACCAAACAAAGAAAAGTCCAGCAGCATTCTGCTGAAACTCTTAGGATTTTCATGACCTGAATGACTGAGAATCTATGCAGACATTAAGGAAAAACATTTACAAAATGAATCACTGAAAACATGCTGAGTCTTGTTCTTTCCACAGGGATGATGCATGTGCACAACAAGCTGGTAGAGTCCCTTCCACAGGAGCCTAAGAAAAACTGAGGGGATCTTTTGCAAGATATATGGATTCTCAAGGCATTTTGTAAAAAGAGTTCACACTCCAATGATTGTCTTTTTCCTCTGGTGGCGATCAAGCAGTGCTTGGAGTTACCACAACTCATATTCATAGACATAATTAGTGCGGGTCTAGAGCAGACTGTCAGGTTTTCACGTGATTGTTCACACAGCTGTCATTCTCATTTGTTCTTTGTAATAAAGTGAGCTTGATTTGTACATATTGTCTGTGTGTTTTGTGTCAGTGCTGTGGTTTTCAGCCTGTGCTTTTAATCACATGACAACACGGAGCAAGTCATGTTGCCTTTAGGTGCTCCTCGGAAGCTTTCCGAGTTGTGCAAGGAAGTACATTTGCTTAGGTACTGTGCACAAGCCATTGGCTGTATATAAATAAGAATCGCACAGATTTTGAGGTACTTCGCAGAGTATTATAAGTGTACTGGTTCTTATATTTTTGCTGCAGGCTATTTTAAATGTACTCTTGTAGATACTACTTTAAAATGTCTGATGAACTTGGTCAACCAATCAAAATCAATACACTATTTGCACATTAATAATTATGTAATATAATATATTAATATAATAATAATTTGGAAGAGGCATTCTTTAAAATGTTTACTATTGATACATAATTTGGATTTTGCCAGTATATTTCTATTTTTTTTAATGTCTAAATCTTGTTTTTATTGCGGGGTTTTCGCTTGCAACGAGTCTATTTAACAAAGTGGCATTTTTACTTTTGCTGTATTTACTCGGATAGCTTAGATGCGAAACTGTGTTCGCTTTTCCCAGTTCGAACAAGTTGAGTTTTCTAGTTTCTCACGGCACCTGAAGGCAGCAGCAGAGACGCCGTGTGTTCCGGACCAGGAGGGGGAGAAGGAAAGAGATGGCCGACTAGGAGACTAGGAGGCAACGATACATTTGTTACTTCGTCGGCGAGATACCTTTAATATTTGACATTTACACAGCTGAAGTAGGAAGAGCACGTTTCGAACACTTCGCTCCTCTTCCACAATGGCGGAACAAAACAGCAGCGTCAGATATCAGGAGGTTGGTAACAGGTTGCTGGCACGCTAAAAATGTAGCTAACGGCTAGCTGTCGGCTAACAGTCAACATCAGCTGCCACCGGGAGCATACCAACGAGCTCAACCGACATTTGTTTTACGGGCGAGACCGACGTGGCAATAGATATTTAAAGCGCGAATCAAAGCGAATTCTTCAAACTTTTACACATACAACCACATATTTGTTTCAGTTCATCTGAAGCCTGTGTTAGCCGTTGTCGTTTAGCTGGTCTTAACTGGCCAGAGTGTAGAGTCGCTGTCATGCTACCTGACCGTCCGGAATCAATGACCAGTCCTTCGTTAATAACTTAAACTCCAGAGACCACAGAGGAGCAAAATGTACAAGTGCAGCCTGCTTAGCTCCTGACATAAATTGACATGCAGATCATGTATGAAATCATAAGTGCACAGTTTAGGCCTTGTTGGTGAGTTCAGTGATGATCAGAGGTTATTATGATGCACACAGGAGGACGTTTTTCCATAGTTCATAACTGGTTTTCATGTCTGTGTTGTGCCTGAGAAGAAGATTGTTCTCATATTTATAAATGTGGATCCAGTGTTAGTCCTTTTAAACGATTTACGTAACTGTTTGTAATGGCCCTATGCTAGCAAGCACACAGAGGTTATTAAAAGTGATTTAGGGGCAAAGGTAAAACCAATGCAAAATATAACAGTATATAATAATTAAGTTAATAATAGCAAAAAGACAGTACACACAAGTTCAATAAAATGGACACAAATTTTACAGAATACTAAAAACTGCATGACAATAGATAAGTAAATAAAGTTATGTATAAGATGACATTTACAATGAAATAGAAAAAAAATATGTAAAATAAAATGCAGACTAGTTTATTAAAAATGTAGGCAGTTTAGACCAGACTTTATAAAACAAAACTGAATAATTATAAGCAATGAAAGAAAACAACTGTGTTTAGGTTATGTTTAAAATGGCTACAGTTGGGGTAAATCTAAGTTACTCTGGGTATCACTAAATGAACAGTCTCTGCAGGTCTTACAGGCTTACCAGCAGACATATCTCTAATGTATTTTGTAACAGGCTATTTAGAGACTTATAAACAGTAATTAGAGGTTAAAACTGAATTCTATATTTAACTAAAAGCTAGTTCAGTGGCCTGAGGATTGGAGTAATGTGCTCTCTCTTCTTGTCAGTATCTTTGCAGCAGCATGTTTATTAAGGTGCAAATGTCTAATAATGCAAGGCCATACTACCAGAAATCTCCCCTGGCTACCATGATAAATATCTGCTATCTCAAAGTATAGGTAATATAATTTTGTAGATTAACTGTAAATGATGGCAGTATTATTCTTATTCCCAAATTCTACACCATTAATTTTTCAGTCTTCTATGCGTCATATCCAGCACGTTGTCCGAAATGATGCAATCTATGTGTGACCATGTTGTTTTGTATTTTCTTTACATTTCTGAAGCTGGTGAATGAAGAGGAGCCAGCTCAGTCTTGCCAGGAGGGCCCTGCCCAGGAAGCACCACCTCCCTACAGCAGCATTGCTGCAGCAAATTCAGGTTAGGAAGCTTAAAAGCTTTGTCACACGCTGTCAGTTGACTCAGTTTTTAGTCATTTAAATTCAAGTGTTAGTGCCAGTACATATTAATTGTTAATTCAGAGTGAAAGTCTTGCATCTAGAAGCATTAAGAGTGTATAATTAAACATGAAGTAACCACTGAGAACAATATTTCCTTTCACAATGTCTTATTATTTTTGCAAAGTATGAACTGTATCTGACAGCCCTGCCTTGCATTTGAGAATAAATCACCTCCTTCATTATCCCTACCCGGACCTGTACAGAGTATTTTAATGTTAAAGCCGTTCTGACAGCGTTATATATTGTCATTCAATTTAGACTTTAAACAGTACCTCAGATTTTTTAAGCGCATCTTGAGTTTTTACTCTGAAAAGTAAAAAGCAAAAGAAAATACAGTATTTCCCACTGAAATCTAAAACAAAAATGAAGTGAAGCACAGATCCCATAATTCAAGTGTCCTTTACATGAGTAATTATCTGTAGTTTGGCAATCGTCTCCTTTAATTCATCCCAAACTGTTAGAATGGATGTTGTAGAGCAGAACAGCTTGAGTGTGTAAGAAAGGTCTCATGTTTCTAATCTCACTTCTTAAAGAGGGCATAGGTCAATGTGTTGCATAAGCGGGTGCAGCCTTTAGCTCTTGCTGGATGAGTCCATTGATCTGTTTCAGTGCTGTTAGTGTTTGAACAACTCAAAGGAGGGTTCCTGGATCCCGGCCAAACGACCTACATGAAGTTCTGTGCTTGTATAGGGAGAAGAACATAAACAGTAATGGACGCATATACCTCTAATGGCTTTCTTCCTGTTGTAACTCACCCTGGCCCTGCTGTGGGTTTTCTAATTCTCAGCTGCTGCTTTTCTTTTTTGAAGAAGTGAAAGAATATTTTTGGTCTGTCAGCAATCTGCTGGTAAATCATTCAAAAGTGGCTGACTTTCTGTTTTGCTGTTAATGTTCTTTGGCTAAAATTTGTTTTCGTACTTGAATCTTAAATGTTTACTTGTCTTTTTTTTATAGATAGGCTTTACGCCATCAATGACCCTGTCTGCTTGTTAGTGTAAGTTTAGTTCCAGTTTACAGTGGCCCCAGAAGTATTTGGATAGTTAATCTTGTGGAAGTTTGCTTTATTTAGATAAAATGGTATTGAGTCATACTAAATTAAATTTAGCACAACTCCAAGCAAAATATTTCTGGAAAACTCACTAGAAAGCATGAGCATCTAATTGTCACACAGTTGAGCTTATAACTCATACACTTACTCTTTAAGAGAGTACCAGACTTATTTCAAATCAACTACAAAAATCACAACGACCATTGAATTGAGCTCAGAAAAAAGGCGAGGATAGCTTGTTTGCTCTCTATTCGTCATTGTGACACTTATGACTCCTCAGGTAGACTTGCATAACTGAGAATAAAATCAAGAAAAACTAGTCAGAAACAGCAGCAATGCTCACTTTAGAAACAAATGAGAATTACCAGAAACAATTCGGTTCACAGACAGTTTGAATTGTGGCTACAGAGGGATCATGTTATGGAGTAAAACACTCTTGTGTCAGAAACTTGCAAAAGAAATTCCACAGAAAGACAGAAGCTTTTGGGAATGGGTTTTATTTTCAGATGATTGACCCTACATCAGGGTGATGATAGCTGGTGATGTTTGAGCAGAAAGCAGGACCACGCTGCACTGAGAGTACAGTAAAGCATAAAGGTGGGAACATCTAAGTCTGGGGCAGATTTTAATTTAAATATTATTGGGTTTTTTATGTTTGGACATTTACAATTTAAAATTGATTTGCTATAGTTTACAACAATAAATAGTAGGTCTTTTTTTTAGCTTTAACGTGCATTAAATCAATCATGCGTTTGCAGAATGTCACCTATGCTGGGAAATGCATTTATTACAGTTAGAGGAGTTGATTTTAGTAGACCTCTGTTCAAAGATGCATCATCATTTTTTTGTTACATCCTCAGCTTTCTTTGAGTATAAAGAAGATGGAGGAAGATTCCCCAACCCTCCATCCTACAATGTTGCCACCACTTTGCCCTCCTATGATGAAGCTGAGAGAAGCAAGGCAGAAGCTGCCATCCCCCTGGTCACAGGAAGAGTCACGGTACTCTGCTTCTACTGAAATCATTTCTGATGGCTTAGACTCTTGTCTTACACCAAACATTGAAATAAACCTGAAGAAAACAAGTTATTGATGTGCATATTTCTTACAGGAGGAAGACTTTGTGGCCAGAGATGACTTTGAAGATGTTGATCAGCTGCGAATAGGAAATGACGGCATCTTCATGCTCACTTTCTTCAGTAAGAAACTTTTAGCAACCTAACAGTTGGCTTGTGCCCTAAGAGTAAAACTTATATTAATGAGTCCTGTCACGAAAATGAACAAGTTGCACTCGTTTTTTTTTTTTTTTTTATCAAGAGATCAAAGAGGAGGAGAATGTGTGCCAGTCAGTTTGGTAACTCTAAAAGAACCAGTGTTTGTTTACTTTGCTTTATTAATGACTGTCTCTCTGTCACCAGTGGCATTCCTCTTCAACTGGATTGGCTTCTTCTTGTCGTTCTGTTTGACCACATCAGCCGCCGGGCGATACGGCGCCATCTCTGGCTTCGGCCTGTCTCTCATCAAATGGGTTCTCATCGTCAGGGTGAGAGCTGCTTACCGAATATGTGAAACAACCATTTCAGCCACTGAGTTACTGTGGTTTTGTTCCACAGGAGGAATTTCAGTAACTTTGTAGGATCATGTCTTATGCTTTCATTGAGCAGCTCCTTACAGCCGTTACTTCTTGTGTTTCTGCAGTTTTCTACCTACTTCCCTGGTTACTTTGACGGGCAGTACTGGTTGTGGTGGGTCTTCCTGGCTCTGGGTGAGTGAGACATATGTTAGAGATAAAGTAGCATTTCCTATCATTTCCCACAGTTGCATTCTACTAATTGTTTTTTTTATATAATGTGAATTTCTTTGTGTTATTTCTTTGAACTCCAGGCTTCATGCTGTTCATCAGAGGATTTGTTAACTACTCCAGAGTGCGTAAATTGGCTGATCCCACTTATGCCACTCTTCCACGAACGAGGGTACTCTTCATTTATTAGAGGTACGTTATATATGCCACACTGCATACACACTGTACTCCAGTTACAATTAGATTCAGGCAACAGTGAAACTGAACTGTTAAAACTGCGTCGCTTAGGGCGTATTCTGTTCTAAATAAAACAGTCCAGGTCATCATAACTGGTCGCTCACTCTTTGGAGTCTGTATTAGACTGATTACTGATTGGTTGAATGTTTGCTGTAGCATCTGAATATTTAGCTCAGAAATCAGCCACTTATGCTGACCTAAATCTACAGTCATGAAACCTGCTGCTTCATGTGGCACCTGCACACCGCTACATACCATGGAGCAGCCTCTGTCAGCTGTTGCCTGGGTGGTTAAACAGCATCATATTAAAATGATGTCACAAGGCACTGATAAGAAACTTGAGCTTTTGTGAAACTGAACGAGCAAACTGATTGATTTGTTAATGTTTTCGTGCATTTATACCTACAGACAGTACTGATAAAAAATAGTTCAGGAAAAATATTTCAGCCAGTATCAGTAATACTGTGAGCGACTCCAGTGGAATCCACTGTAATCATCTAGTAAACGTCCATGTTAACTGAGTCTACACACAGTAGTCTAAGAACTGAAGTAGGTAAATAAGTGGCACTGCCGAGTTACACCTGAAGACATTTCTAAATGTGATCTGTACATCTAAACTCAGGATGTGGACGAAAAGGACATGAAGAAGATGAAGAGTTTAAAATTGAAGTGAAGACACTTGACCAGACAAGTTCTAGATGATGACGACGACTCAAGACAATAAAATATTCAGGAACTATATCACTTGTTTTTTTTTTTCGTTTTGAAAATTTATTAATGAAATTAAAGGTTAACAGTAAAAGTCCCTCAGTGTACTCATTAGTGGCTAATGTTAAGTGCTATTTACATTTGTTTGTATGGATTAGTAATGCCTTATATCATTTGATGGTAGCATATGAGCATGCATCTGCCCTTAAAGTCAAAAAATAGGGAGAGTTTGATGTTGGTGACACTCGAAGCCAACTTTAGTACAACACTCTGTAGACTTGCCATAGCATGCAGCACACTTTGTAATCTGCACTAGTGTCACTTCATGGTTCTATTGGGCTGTTTTTAGATACTGCTTACTTAAAAAGTAGCAAGCTTTCATCAGCAAAATGCTAATATCTGCATTACCACATACTGTGTTTCACTCACCTGTTGGCTTTAAGAGGTGTTGCCAGTTTTTTCTTTAGCCAGGAGGGGGCAGTATAGTCTGCAGCTTCTCAGTTATTATTCATTAAGGATAAGGATAAACTTTATTGATCCCACAGTGGGGAAAGTTCACCGTTACAGCAGCTCCAAAGAAAAAGTATAAAGGCAGTGCAGGAATAGATAAGAAAAAGAAACACAGTGCAAAAATTGCAGAAAAAAAACATTATATACAGATGATTTTTTTTTCTTATAAATATCATGTAGAAGATTATATACAAGAGGATGAGGTATCAGTTATTGCACTGATGAGGTATCAGTTATTGCACATAAGTAGGAGGATGCATGTCTAAAATGGGGTCAGAAAAAAAGTGCAGCAGTAAACGGTACACGGTGGAGTTTATAGTGCGGCATTGTACAATCTAACAGATGCTGGAATAAACGACCTGTGGAAGCGTTCCTTCTTACACCTAGAGAAGCGCCTTCAGTCTGTTGCCGAAGGCGCTTCTTAAGGAGTTCACAGTCTGATGCAGAGGGTGGGAGGAGTTTCTGATGATAGAAGACAGTTTGGCCAGAGCCCTCCTCTCTCCCACCACCTCCATGGAGTCCAGGGGCATTTTCATAGTAAAACATGCTTGTGATTCAAACACAGTGTTGGTGGAACACATCTAAATTACATCCATGTGTCAGAGGTAACAATTTTGCCTGTCAGACGTTTTGTTGTACATTAAATCAGGTGAAACTATCCAGCGTGGAAGCAGAATTCAAGTTAAAGATATGGTCTTAGAAGCATTTTTAAACAAGCCACAGCAAGAAATCGGATGACCACAAATGTCAAGTGACAAACCCCAGAGCTGCTCTGTTGACAGCAAGAGGATGCAGAATTTTTGGACAGTGACAGCAGAGGACTCTGATAATAAGTCAAATCAGATCAAATCAATGTTTGGGTGTATGAGCATCTTCTGTTCCACGTCATTAATTTAAGACTTTCATTCATATAGACGTAACAGTGTGACCTCCTTGCGACTCCTCAGGGAGTCACTCGACATCCCATTCAATGTCACTGGAGAAGCTCTGTGAATATAGAAGAGTGTTAGCTGTCTGCACTGCAGCTGTTCATGAGCTCAGTCTGACATTTGGATCACATTATCTAAAAGCATAAAAAATAACTTAAATTCCACTTCCAGGTGAGTTTTTGCCTTAAGATTTAATTGATCTGGAAAGTGTTTTTTTTCTTCTAAGGATTCTTCATCCTGTGTAAGACGTTAGCTATCTTGTGGGTGTCAGTTATATCAAAGAATGTTGTATGCAGGTGCACTTTTAGAAACATAACCAGTAAAACCCAGAGGATGTTCCCATCATTATATTCAGTCAGACATGTAAAACAAGGTGGAGCAGGATGTTGTTTTTTGTTTTATATTAAGAGCAAATTGAATCAGTGGTTAACTTCATATTTCCGCCATGGCTTTGATTACAGACCAATTATGCTTATTTCTAGGTGATGTAGAGCTGCAGCCTTTGGGGTTTTGTTGTTCTGAAATTGTACAGAAAATGTTTAGTGTTCAATAAATGTCACTTTCAATGCGTCTTTTGGGTCTGGATTGTTGACTAGTGCCACTGATATTTACATTATGCTGTTATGGTAGGCAGCATCACAAGTACTACATTCATCTGCTGACAATCAATAATGGTTATAAAGAGTACAGTTTACAGATTAGGAAGGGGTTGGAGACATTAAAATGCGTTGCATGAGACTGCAACAGAAAAATGCTTTTGTAACTTCATTTTGCACAAAGGCGGGCCCTTGTGGCAAAAAGATGTAACTGTTGGAAACGATCGGATTTGTTAAAACTTTGTGACAGCCTTTTCAAGAGGTCAGTGTATACATTTCTAATCTGCTGGGGAATTATGTTGTAAGAAGAAAACATAGATTACAAAAAGTTTTGATTAAAGGAGACTCGCAGCACATGACCTTCATCAAGCCAGCAAGATATTCAGGGAGTTAAATGTGTTATTTTTCATTCTAATGACTTCATAAGTAACTGTTTCTAAGTAACCACACCTGCATCCATAACCACATAAGCAACAAATTACTTCTTCATGCCTCTAACTTGCCTTCAATTTGCAGTTTTTAAAGGAATGTACTATTTGGATAACTTAAAAAACAATTCACAGTGGCATTTAAAGAAAAAATATTGTTTTGAATTCTCAGTTACACTGAGAAGGAAAAATGATAGGGGCTTTCTTTATTAACTTTCCAGCAGCATATTTGATGAACTTTTTAATAACTCACCATGAAGACACAGCTTGACTCCACACCACTGTCTGCTAAGCTCTGCTACATGTGCTTCAGACAGCGCTGGGAGTAATAAATACAATAAGAGCAGAGGAGTGCAATACAAAGCACGATTAATAGGTTCTCGCATGGTTTGTTGGTATAACCAGGGTTTTTAGAGTCACAAAGTTGGCTCTTTTGTGACCTGCTAGAACACCTGCACAGTTCAAACTTAAATCGGCTGTAAGAAGCACTGACCTCTCACCAATTCGTTTCCTCACAATTCTCCACAAGAGATGGACTCTCAGCTAAGCGAATGTTGTATCTGTAAGCCTGCTGCGCTGTACGTTAGCAGTCCCACTGAAGGAAGCTGTGCAGGTACATCAGACAAACTGTGTTGCCATGGGAATCTACATGTATTCAGCTGGTCATGAAGAAAATGGATAAACATGTTATATTTGGTGCTGATTTCCTTTCCAGTTCATTTTACACTGCTTGTACTGCAGCTAATCGAAGAAGGCAGAAAACTGACTATTCTATATTCTATTATCACAAAGAACATTCAACCCGTAACATTAATTGGACTTTGATTTGGCTAAAAACTAAAGTGATATCCGTCTTGACTATCGTGTTTAAATGTATGAAGTTTAACAGCTTGAATGTGCAACTGTTACTTCACAAACAAGCAGCAGGCATTGAGAGCAAACTGAGTGGTAAAATAAATATATTATCTTGCATGATTAACAGTTTTCTACCAGCATTCCTCTCATTTGCAGTCATTTTTATTTTCATTTCTTTGTTGCTTTCTATTGTAACAACCTTTTCCTCTTGACTGAAGTGTGCAGCGTGCCATTGGTCTACTTTGTGCACAAGAAGAGTCAAACTGTCAGGAAATTATTTCTGTAAGACAAAGACTATTTTTGCTGTTAGTTCATACCACAAAATTTCCCAACACAAAATCAAAACTCAGTGAGGCTTTAAAGTCTTTCTAATGATTTACTTGCAGCAAGGAGTACAGGCAATGGGTTACACCTGCACTGAGGCAGTCTCAGCCCTTGTCCACACGTAGCCGAGTATCTCACAAAACGAAGATATTTTTCTACGATTCGGCCTATCATCCACACGAAAACGCAAATTTAACGTCATCAAAAACGATTCTTTTTAAAAACTCCAACCAAAGTGAAGATTTGCGAATTCTCCGTTTTATGCGTCTGCATGTGGACATCAGTAACCGGGGTTTTGCGTTTCGAAACGTCACCGCCTGCGACAAAATATGTTCTTACGTCACATATGCGACCTGTGTTTACATTCGGTAACAGTATGGATGCTCTCACAAGGTTTTGGGCGCTGTTTCTTGTACAGGCGCTTTTAACTTGCTTGTTTTTACAAGCCCAGATACTGCTCCACATTAGGACGACGTTAAGGACGGTTATTCTTACTCTGATTGGATAGGATTTGGGGAACTACTGCCACCTAAAGGTCCGGTATGCTTATGAATGTGCTGAAAAACGCACTTATGCGGTTAGGTGTGGATGACGTTTTTTTCTAAAAACGAGGTGGTGTGTACATAAGTTTTTTTCTAGATGGAGGGGGCAGGATATTCGGTTTTACAAAAACCCGGCTACGTGTGGACAAGGCCTCAGTGTCTTCACGAATACATATACAAGAAATCTCCTTCCCCAGCAGCTCCCCCCGTTACACTCCTCATTTCTCTCCTTTTGATTGCCGGGGAAGCGCGGTCTCGGCCATCTCCACTTTCACTCCAAGGTCCTCTTTATCTCTGGAATGCTAGCTCAGCCGGATACATCTCAAACACTTCACTCTTTAGTCAGTATAAAGGTCACAACAACAATTATCACACAGTTCGACAGATTTAGACATTCAATAAAATTTCATGCTAATAAAGCATAAATGTATTAATATATATATAAACATGTCTGCATATTTCCTAACACAAACGATGTGTTTTTTATAGACTGGTGAAGAAAACCCAGGTAACAAAGACAGTTTATAACCACCATTGTGATATCAACTACGTCTGATGAATTTAAGGTTTTGTAAAGCCAGCTAAGCAAAGAAAGAAAGCCTGGTTGTGTCATATTTGCATCACAGCACTCTGCTGGACAAACGATGTGACGACAGTTTCTGAATTACCCAATGCAGCTTGCTCTGTAGCACTGTACACTGGACAATGTTTACACCGATTTATCTGTGACTAAAAGGAACAGCCAGTTGCTCTGTTGCTGTCTGTTGATTCTGTGCAATCTGAAGACCTGCTGCAAAATAAAATGGGATGTTGCATCAGTGGAAGATGAAGGCCGCTGTGTTTGAGCTCTGATGTGTTTTAATCAAGATAAAGGTCAGGGCGGGAGCTAAACAGCATCCGGTCATGTATCAGAACTAAACAGGCTGCAGCTTCACCTCCTTTTGTTGTCATGACTGATTTTCAAGCCGTCACCTCATATTCATACTACTTCAGGTTTCGTTCATTATTTTTAACTGATGTATGTTCACAAAGTCATCCATGAGCAGCATCAAGTCACTTTCGGTGGAGGTATAACTTTGTTGGTCTTCATTCCAGCTGTCTGGGTATAAAGAAGATGGCCTTCTGTCCAATGTGGGTCCTTGGACCCAATTTAGGTTTTCCATTCTTTTTCAGACCTACGTACCAGTTCTGGTCCTGATATTTCTGTGGCTGATATGTGTTGTAGTGATTCTCCTCCAGTTTCTCCAGGAAGTAGCATTCATCCGTTACTGTGGGCTGTGAGGCGAATACAAAACAGGCACCAAAAGGGAGATTAAAGGTTTAAGGATGCATTCACAGCAGTTTAAGTATTTATAACGGACATCATCAACGGTATAATTGGATCAATATATAGTTGACAGGTATCATAGTTGACATTTTTGGTGTTTTCAGGCCTAAAATCAACATATAATAACTATAACCAAACACCATATGGCATTTTTAGAGAAAGATTCTTCTAAATATTATATATACAATTGAGTAAAATTGAAAAGTTATTAAAGTTATTTTAAAAGATATTCTAGTAAATCTGTTGACGTGATAAACCCACACTTGACTCTCACACTACTTTATATTAAATAACTCAGAAAGCCTCGGAGTCTTGTCAGTCTTTTCTTCAGGAGGAAATGACATCATGTGGAGCAGGTCATGTGATCTGAAATTAACACACTTCCTTGAGAGGTGTTTTTGTAATGACTAACTTAGTTGAAAGTGATTTCTCGGACACAAATACAATTTGTTATTTTCCATATAAAATTTGATACATTGCTAAAAAAAGAAATATCTGTCATGATTATCTCAACTTAATAAAAAGAACACAATCAAAACAATTTTTGAATAAGCTGATTTTATTATTGTTTCGCTAATTAGAAGGTGGTTGTTATTAAATTCGGACGGTTATTTAGTTGACATTTTAGTGATATACAGTCATTTTTTAATAATAAGTGAGTATTTCCATAATAATTATGGAATTTGTAAAAAATATGATCATAATGAACATAAAAAAACTATTTTTTTCTACTTTTAATAAAATGTATTTAAGATATATCCCATGGACTTCAAAAGTCCCTCGATTATATATTGACCCATTTACATATAGCTGTATCATTAAGGCTAATCTAGAATCCATCAGCTGTGGATACTCACTGAGCTGTACAAACGCCCTTCATCATTCATGGCCAGATATCGTCCTGCTTCTGTTCCCTGGATGACCACGACGCCGATGTTCACAGCTTTGAGCTTCAAAACAACTGGAAGGAAAAAAACATCAAGTTAAACCTGAAAACACAAATGTGAGATTACTGTCAGCTGTTTGATTTTAGATACAGCTAGCTGAGGTGAAAGACTGTAGAAACTAATGAAAACGTCTTTTGATAAGACACATTAATTTGTTGTCTTTTATTCTATCCAGATGCACGAAACATTTTATTTTTAAGAAATAAAAGGGACAGATGTATTGGCAGAAAAACTCCTTGTTTACTGGAAACTAAAGACTCCTGCAGTGAAAATCAAGTTTTTCATTAGCATATCCATATGGTGTTTTTTTATATTGAATGATGTGACATTTCCACCTTTAAAATGCAGTTTATCAGTGAGTCTCAAAACCACAGATTCAGACTTCCAGGGTTTCACGTGTAACAAACCAACAAAACCAATCCTGTCAACTTGCAGCATAGTACTTCCTGTTTCATTCTTCAGGATCTGTTTCCATGTATGGCAGATTTACTTCAATATTTCAACTTGCCTTTGTGTATTTTAGAACAGTTTCATGGTGTTTGAATGCAACAGTGGGTGAGCTGGTGTGCTTGAGCTGCAGTGAACGGTGGAGAAACAGGTTTATAGATCTGCACGTGTTGAGGGGGCAATGCAGTTGGATCTCAGTTATTTTAAGGCACCGAGTGATTATTTTAAAAGAAAAAAACTCAAATATTAGTTTTTTTTTTCACATGAGAAGGACTTTAAGTAAAAGTACCAATACTCGATTACAAGTAGAAATCTTACATGAAAGACTGTGAAAGTAAACTAGCAGCAAAATATAATCAAAAGAAACGTTCTGGCTTGGTCCCTCTGGCTGATATATTATTATAAACAACATCATTAGATTATTGTAGATCATAGAATAGTGAAGCATCAGTTTGTCAGCAGCGTGTTACTGTTGGAGCCAGTTTAAACTGTTTTATAACAAATATTTGAGCAGCCTGTTTTGAGTTTGTGGGCTTTTTCTTTAATCCTTGATTTCTGGTGAGATACTGAACTATTAAAATATTTATTCATATAAAAACAATGTGAGAGGCTTAGAGTTAAAAATCAGTGTTTGGTGAAGCTGTTAGCAACTCAGACATCTGAAATATGAGCCACATTACATACTGACATATGTAGGACATCAGAAACAAGAAAAGTTGTAAACCATTTGTTGTTTGTTGTGTAATCTTCATCTTAAAAGTTGTCACATAAATCTAGTGGAAGACAAGGTACAGTATTTGTGGCTGTATTTAGTGGCATAAAACAATAAATACGAGTGCATTAAACTGGACATAAGTAAATAGATTTGTTACGTTTTCTTTGTTGTTGGATAAAATAAAAATCCTCCTCCTGCAGTGGAACATAAGTTAAGTGATAAAGAGAAACCGAGCTGCAGGAGGCAGAGGACAGATCATCCTTGGTTGACATAGCAGGACCTTCAATTATATGGCCCATATTTTTATGATGTCTACCAGTTTTAAAGGGCAGAAAGGCCTCAACATAAACCAAACCTCTGCACCACAGACTGAAAACTGTTCAATATAAGGTGTCCTGCTGATGAACTTCTTTTTTTAAACTAATTTAAACAAGACTCTGCATGCTTTCCTCACGCAGACATGTTCAGTAAACACGGTTAATCTGATGGATTTGTTCCAGACAGAAGTTGTCTGCTAGCTGCCCACACAGGAAGGCCTGACCTGCGGCTAGCATGTCTTACTGTGAGCGTCCCCGTCGTCCCTCTGGCCCTGCACCGTCCCATCGGGGAGGATCTGGAGGTGGTGTCCGCCATTCATGCAGTAGAGCCGCGTCAGCCGGCGGTAGTCCGGCAGCAGCAGGCCGCAGCCCGCAGTCTGCTCCTGCAGTGCGCATATCTCTCCATCCGCCATCCTGCTCCCAGGAAACTGCTCAGTGACCAGCAGGTGGATTTTTTTTTCTTTTTTTTTTTTTTTTGCAGATGGGGGTTATTTCCCAGTGGAGCTCGTGCGTGTCCCCTGCAGCAATCGGGGGTGGCCGTGAACGCGCGCAGCGACCGCACAGGCAGCTGGATGCGCGTCCCCGTGTCCTGGCCTTCACCTCCAGCAGTGGTGGTGATGTAGAGCAGCTCATTTTACTTCAGGGGCCACATACAGCCCAATCTGATCTCAAGTGGGCCGGACCAGTTAAATCACAGCATAGTAACCGATAAATGACCAAATTTGTCCTTTGTTTTAGTGCAAAAAAGTACGTTCTGAAAATGTTCACGTTTAAGGAATTGTTTGTTGTTGTTTTTTTTTTTGTTTTTTTTTTACAAAACATTATGAACACCCTGAAATTTCTGAAGAAAATTAAGTTCAATTCCAACAATATTATGTCTCAGTTTATCATTTACACATTACAACTTACAGATCACAGAGTGTCTAAAAAGGCACAAATTATTTAGTCATCTGGAACTGAACAATGTAGTATTTTACTTTATGATTAAAACAACAAAAGTCAGACAAAAATTTAAACAACAAAACAAGACAAAATATTACAAAAAAGGAGACACAAAATGACAAAAGCGAGAAACAAAGCGACAAAAACATGAGACAAGCAACAAATGTCAGACCAAAAAGGCAATAAACAACAAAAACAAGACAAAATATTTTATAAAAGAGACACAAAATGACAAAAGAACAATGAGCAGTATGGTATTTTACTTTATGATCAAAACAATTTGTCATGATCTAGAAATTATTTTAAATTTATAGTTTTACAAATTTACAATTTGCAGTTAATGTCTTCTCTGTAATTTTTACACTTTATAAAGTCGTCCCAAGGGCCGGATTGGACCCTCTGGATCACTGGTTTTGGCCCACGGGCTGCAGCTTGACAAATTAACTTTTTAAATACATGTAGTCAGTTAGTTTCTGTTTTATTTGCTCATTTTTAAAAAAATATTCAGCTCATTGGTGAGGAGGAAAACGACAGCAGGTGCAACTAGGACACAACTAGGCCTGTTGGTTAAGAGTTTACAGATATACATTTAGAATTTTTTAGGTGAGGTTACTGTTAAATCATTTTTAAATGCACGTGTTTACATGTGCAGCAACAACAGTGTTGATTATGAACTAAATGGCCAAAAGACTTGACACAAGAAACTACTCAACTTAATTCCATCCACCTTCAGCTCACTATAATGAGTAAAAGCTTCAGTAGCTGATTAGATTAGATTTCAGGAAGGATGTACAGTCAAAAGTCTAGACACACCTTCTCATTCAGTGAAGCTGATTGACAGAATGCTAAGAGTCTGTAAAGCTGTCATCAAAGCAAAAATAAGGGAGCTACTTTAAAGAATCTAAAATATAAAACACATTCTGATTTGTGTTACACTTTTTTGTTTACAACACATTTCCATATGTGTTCTTTCATAGTTTTGATGTCTTCAGTATTAATCTACAAATAACTGAAATAAATAAAAACCACTGAATGAAAAGGTGTGTCCAAACTTTGGACTGGTACTGTATCTCTTAAAAACATGAGGCAGAAGATCTGAGTATCGTGTGTTGACTCGGCAGGGATAACAGTAAATAACACAACCTGATGCACAGCAGAATAAATATTTAAAGGTGATACAGAATGCCTGAGAGCCTTACTGCATTATATTTCATTCTATTTTTAAGAAGTAGAGTGAAATGTTCTGTCACCTGGCAGCAGAGTTTAGTTTTAGTTTCATTTTACATAACTGAAGACATTTACACCATAAATTGATGCAGAAAAGGAACAATTTGGTGCAAAAAAATTTTACCAGAATGCAGGAAATAAGTATGTGACAGCTCTTCCTAATTTCTAAATGATATTTACTTTATCAATCAAAAGTTTGCAGACACCTTCTCATTTCATGTTTTTTCTTGATTTTCATGACTCTTGACATTGTGTATTCTCACTGAAGGCATCAAACCTATGAATGAACACATGGAATTATGTAGTAAACAAAAGGCAGCAGCAGAGATGACTCTTGGTCTTCCTTTCCTGGTGTGGTCCTCATGTGAGCCAGTTTCGTCGTAGTGCTTGAATGGTTTTTGCGACTGCACTTGGGGATACTGTGAAAGTTTTTACAATTTTCTGGACTGACTGACCTTCAGTTCTTAAAGTAATAATGGACTGTCGTTTCTCTTTACTTAGCTGATTGGTTTGTTCCATAATATGGATTCTAACAGTTGTCAAGATAAGATAAGATAAGATAAGATAAGATAAGATAAGATAAGATAAGATAAGATAAGATAAGATAAGATAAGATAAGATAAGATAAGATAAGATAAGATAAGATAAGATAAGATAAGATAAGATAAGATAAGATAAGATAGTCCTTTATTTCTCCCCACACCAGGGGAAATTCACATTGTTACAGCAGCTTATGTAGTAATAAACATAATAATAGTAATAAAATAATAATAAAATAGTAATAATTTTTACAATATGTACAGGGATGAGAAATGATAATTAAATAGTACAGTATTGACACACTGTAAACAACACAATATAAAGTAGCTTGAAAAAATAAGTTTAAAAAGTGCAAAGATATAGCAGTGCAAGAATTGCTGTGCAAATTTTTATGGTTTGGGGTGAGTCCAGTTTATGTTAACATCAGTCACTGATGCTCATGTCTGATAGCAGATGGAATGAAGGACATGCGATAGCGCTCCTTCTTGCAGGGTGGGTGTCTCAGTCTGCTGCCGAAGGAGCTGCTTAAAGACCCCACAGTGTCATGCAGTGGGTGAGAGGGATTGTCCATGATGGATGCGAGCTTTGCCAACATCCTCCTCTCACCCACCTCCTCTATGGAGTCCAGGGAGCAGTCCAGAACAGAAACGGCCCTCCTGACCAGTCTGTTTAGTCTCTTTCTGTCCCTTTCAGTGCTCCCTGCTCCCCAGCAGACCACTGCATAGAAAATACCAGACGCTACCACAGAGTCATAACATGTCCGGAGCAGAGTCCTGCACACTCCAAAGGATCTCAGTCTCCTCAGCAGGTGGAGACGACTTTGGCCCTTCTTGTACAGGATCTCTGTATTGTGTGTCCAGTCCAGTTTATTGTTGAGGTGACCACCCAGGTATTTGTATGAGTCCACCATCTCATTGAAAAACTTCACTTATTGTGTCAAATATTGCTATCTGACAAAACTGAAATTAATTGTGATTAATTCATTACAAAGCCTGTAATTAATTAGATTTTTAAAAATTGCGTCCCACCATTAATATAGATATATATAAAATATATGTGTATGTGTGTGTGTGTGTGTGTATTTAGCGCATTTCACTGCCCACTGTAATGCCCTGAAGAGTTAATAAATCTTCCATAGTGTGTTCACCACCTGACCGTTCAGAGTTGGAAGCTAACAAGGTACTTATACAACATTAGACTGCTTCTTGTCATTTGTAGTGTTAGCTTATAATATTTATTTACTTATTAGTGGTGGGACGCGATTAAAAAAAATCTAATTACAGGCTTTGTAATGAATTAATCACAATTAATTGCAGTTTTGTCAATAGCAATATTTGACACAATAAGTGAAGTTTTTCAATGCAAATAAAATTGTGGTTGACAGTTCAATCAATGAATAGACATATATGTGTTTATAATTTAAAATTTATTTAAAAAAAGGAAAATGGGACATATAGAGAAAAGTGATTTTGATGACTTAAAGCCTGAATTTAGTTGTTTTTTGCACTGTATGGCACATAAAATCAGCATAAGTAGTTCAAGGAGCTTCAGAAAGTTGAAAATCCAGAGATTCATTCTGTTTTCATCTTTTCTGGGTCTGATAAATGATGTCATTTTGATGGCTCTTTTTATAGGAATATCAATTTTTATTTATGTAATTTTGTTATAAACAAAAATGTTATAATTAAGTTATTAAAAAAGATATTTTTGTTGTTTAGGTTATTCCTCCTCGAAGGAGGCAGAGCCTCCACAAAAATGTTTCATTTCTATTTATCTGCATTTTTCATCTGTCTGCTACATTCACAGATTATTGCAAATCTAAGTGCAATTATAGCGATTTTATTCAACAGTTTAAAACTTTCTGTAAACTCAAGCACTGTCTAGAAAAGTGGTCTATTATGGGATGGCTACACCGTTAGCCGTTAGCATGACTCGTAGCTAACGTTAGCTCTGGTGCTAATAGCAACATGTTTTACATTGAGGTGATACCGTCGGATTAAAGTGCTGCAGTGATCAGAAAACTCTTTGTTATACAATTTGCACACAACCAGGCTGCCATCGGGAAGATTTTTAAAAGAAAACTTTCTGCCCAAAAAGCTCAATCTCATCTTCCTTCACTGTTCACCAGTGCCTGACTTCACTGCTTCACTGCTGCTTCCTGTGCTTCTTCTTCATGGCTACAAACAGACTTTAGGTTCATTACCGCCACCTACTGGGCTCTAGTGTTCATCAGAGTTACCGGTGTGCCAGAAATGAGGGACCTGAGGAGGGTGCAAGTAATTGCGTTATTATGTAACGCGTTATTCTCGGTACATTCAAGTAATCGAAATTAACGCGTTAAAGTCCCTGCCCTACTTATTGTATTACAAAACACTCATTTAACTTGCCAAAAAAACCTGCAAAGATCTTTCTGATCTGTGAGGTCAATTCATGCATTCCCATATGATGAAAATCAAGTTGTTGTTTTACTTTAACATGTCCATATAGTGTTTTGTTTTGTTTTGAGGTTTTTTGATGTTGAAAAAGAATGTTTGAAAATATTTTTTACTCTGGAGTTCCCCCTTTTTCTCTTCTCCCACCCCCAATGACCAAATTGAATCTCAAATAAAACAGTTAAAATGAAATTTAAATCTCCCTGTTTTTTCCTCATATTTCTAAAGTTTGTTGTTTTTGAATGAGAGGAGCTGCTGCATTCAGCCAGTATTAAGCCAATATTCAACATGAACACAAGTCACGAAAATTGGTTGGATTTGAACAGTTAATAAACCAGGTGTCAGAATAGAAACGTGTATTTATTTAATGCACATGCTTGCTATCCATTGTTCAGACTCACAGAGCTAAAATCAAATCAAACACCAGCGTTTGCTGTCCGGAGAAGCACCACACAAAGACATACAGTTCGACCTTTAATCAATGCAGAAAAAGATCAACAGGAGTCACACTACAGAGGAGAAATAATACAGAGGGTAGGTACTGAAAAACTATTATTTGGAGACAAATACACCACATTTTCTTTACAATGGATTATATGTACATATTAAACTTGTTTTTAAGCGAAACAAAAGCTTTTTAGAGAAAGCATATACCAGTGAAACATGATCTGCCCTTGATAATTCTCAAAAGTTAATGTCTGCATATGTTTTATACAAAATAGATTTTCAAACAATATTTGGGTAGTGCAAATATTTTTAGATTCAAGCTGGTTGATTACTTTCACAAACAGTTTTTGTGTGTGAAAAAGACCGACTCCTATCCTATTCACAGTATTACACAATTTGACCAAAGCCGTCACGTTAGAGTAAAAAATGTGTCGGAAAGAAGTAAGAAAAAAAAACAAAATCCACACAAAAAATGTGTTTAAAAAATGAACTGTACATTTTTCACATAGGAGCTCCTTAGCTCACACTGACATAATGCTGAATCTGTGTGTATTTGCTTTGGTCACCTTGTCAAACATCAAATAGGTTTTTTGTGCAGTCTGGCTGGACCGATTACTGTTTCCTGAATATCCTGAAAAGTCTGGCCTGCAGAGATAAAGTTATACGTGAATCTCCTGTATGCAAATAGCTTATATCAGAAAAAAAAACTGAAATACGTAAGAGAAGTAAGCACATAAATGTTATGTGATGGTGATAGTTTATGTGTTTCTATTGCATATTCATTTGTCCTCCTCAAAAATGTACAAGAAGGTAAAAAGGATACATTTTTGAGCAAGATGAGGCAAGTGTGCGATTTCATGTATATAGTTATATATATATAGATACCTTTCTAAATGAACAGCAGCAGCAGAGATTTGGATACACTGAATGTGAAAGTAACCCACGAGTAACCCCTCTGCAGTTAATGAGGATGGTTTTCCACTATTTTGAATAAGCTTCAAAGAAAAATAACAAGCATGTTGTATGAGACTCAAGTATGAAAGACATCGGTGGCAGCAGATGCTTCAAACTTTGCTGATGTATCAACTTAGCTTTTTTTTTTCTCTTTTTTTATCCCGCACAAATAAACAGCATAAAACACAGAAGCAGACACATGAGGAAATCCAAACAGTTTTTGGTTCTTTTTGTCAGAACTAAACGTGGACAGCTACATACTGTGTGAATCAAAAACAACCTGAGCATGGGAGCGGTTTAAAATTCATGAGTGCTTTTGTTCTTGTTGTTGGGACAGAATTGCACTATTTTTCATATTAACTTTATCACTGAGCACTTTGCGGATGCTCACTTCACATAAATATCCAATTATTTATAAGTGACAGTTAGCTAACCCTTTATCTGTCAACAACTTTTGTTTGAAGTTAAATGAAATCCGTTTCACATTCATACAAAAACCTGGATTAGTTGATGCTTTAAACATAAACAAACACGCTGGGCGACAATCTCAACTGATGAAAATGTTGCAATGCATTTCAAATTCCTGTTTACTCCACACAGACAGAGACAGACCTGCATTAATGTGTGATTACACAAGACCTTTGTGTTATGAATAAAGCTCGGTTATCACTCAATAACGACATCAATCCGGTGGGCTCAAACTCAACATGATTCAGGACGTTTCCCTCTAATCAACAGACTAATTCATAAGCTTCACTGCGTGGATTTGTTTCCTACTGACCAACTTTCGGCATCACTGAAAACAGACAAAACAGGAGTTTGGCACTGAAATAGTTCCCAGAGATTAAAGGATCCATTTTGCTTGCCTCCCCCAGGCAGCAATGCTTCACTTCCACTGTGACAGGACTCTAGAAGGTGAACGATGAGAAGTGCTGTCAAACGCTGGGGCTCAACTACAAACAGACAATCAAACAGATGTGCAAATGTACTAAAGACACATAGACATCAGGGCAAATTGAAGGAGCTCAGCAGGAGGGGGTCAGAGGGTATCAGCAGGTGTGGGAGGTTTACAGGGTAATTAATCTGCCAACGCATGGTACCAAAGTGCCGTATACACAAGCTGTCTATCATACAAACTGTTGACTTTAAGAGGAATGCGTTAACATTTTGGCAAATACTCTTTTTCGCTTTCTTGCTGAGAGCAAGGTGTAGAAATCGATACCACTCGGGTCTGTACAACGAACGTTAAGCTGCAGCTGGTTAGCTTAGCTTTAGCATAAAGACTGGACAGCTGAGCTCGCCTTTTGAAGATAAAAACTGTTTACTGGCACCTCCACAGCTCAGCAATACACATGCTACTGTACAAAAAAATCTTTTACGACATTCAGCTTTTCTGGTGGGTTTTGTGGCAGACTATTTTTTGGCCGGGATAAATTACATCCTTGAAGCCTCCACTGGTTGCCTGGCAACTAGTGCTGGTCATACAATAGTCCGTTATATTAAAAGAGGCTGAACTGTTGTTTTTACAGGTTAATGAGCTGGTAGATGGATTTCGCTCCCTTTCAACAGAACCGAGCTAGCTCCTTCCAGTCTTCAAGTTGAGGTAAGTTAACCTACTGCTGCCCAACATTAACGGTACAGATCCGACAGTGGCATCAATCAGGGGTCAACCGATTATTGGTACGGCTGATTGTCGCATCTGATATTTAGTATTTTTCAAATTATTGGTATCATTTTATGTATTTTTTAAAGGATTTTTAAAAAACTGATTCCCTCTCTGCACTGCCAAAAAAAGTTATCTTTAGGTTAAACATGTAAAACATAAATGCAGGCATTTCAACTAAATTTTTATTTGAAGCTTCTGCTATTCTAATTTTTGACTCCCAGATTTTCATTCTAATTACAAATGTAAATTGATTGCAAGCATCTAATAATCGGTGTTGATATCAGCACTGCGATTGGCAGTGCCTCAATTTTTTTTGAAAATGATGATACTAGGGGTCGCCCTAGTATCATCATTTTCAAAAAAAATTGAGGCACTGTATTTCCCAAAATGTTCAACTTTAACAAAAATAGCAATATAACACTTCAATTTAAAAAAAAGTTATCTGAAGCATATGCTTTTTAAGAGCAGAGACATATTGTCGAAGAAGGATCATGAGTAGCAGAATCATGGCTGCATTTTTACCAAAGACTGTAAAAGAATTTCAAATGTGAAGGACGGTTATTTTCCAACCAGTTTGAGCCATATTAAAAACACAGAAATTAGTTTTCCTGATTAATTAAAAATGACAATCTTGCAAACACAACAAAATACGCCCTCTCACTTGTGATTGGTAGACGCAGGTATCTATCACATTCCACTACTGGACTACTGGGGCAGGAGTGGGGTGCTAAAAATGAAAGCAAAAAATGGGCTATTTCCTAATAGAAAAAGTTCTAACTTCCATCTAAGGTCATACAGTAAAGACTGGTACAATATAACAGCCTTTCTTCACAGTCTTTTAAAGCCTTTAGCAGAGTACAAAGTGCTCAAATCGCACTTAAGGACTTGTGTGCGGGAGATCGCATGAAAGGAAGTAGTCCTTGAATATTGTTTCGTAACAATAAGAATCGTTTCTACACATGAAGGATGGACTGAGCCACTGCTTCTGAAGATAAACACAGCCATTTAAAAAGGAAAACTTGCAACTGCATGTAATATAAAAAGTACAATCAACATATGATGAAGGTAGACCGTGGCAGGTTAAAGAGAAGTCCGGAAGGAAGAAAATGGCTAAGATGATATTTGAAGCAAAAAAGGCACGTTTTTTTCCCTTTTATAATAGAGGCGTGTAAACCTGGAAGAGGTGGCTTGTGGGAGAAACTGTCCTTTGAATGGTGGATGTCGGTTAATAGTTCCCCAGAATTGTTTATGTCAAAAGTTACTCGATCAAAGCAATGAAATATGCTTTTCAAATGACTAGAAAACAGAGTTTCCGCCCGGTGTGACTGAAACATTTTGTTATAACCTCCTATAAAAACTAAAAGTGGAACATACAGTCTAGAAGCCTACTTAAGAGCATGGTATTAAGCTTTGTTACCTCCCCAGGCAACAACGACCTGGAAAATTGTATAAACTGTTATAATTTGAAAATGTAGAAAATACTATCAGAACTTGTAAATAGATATTTGTTCTATCTATTTTAGATATCGTTCTGAATTCGAAGGTAAGAAACCTGAGACAACATTGATGTTAGCCTATTTCTCTTTCTGATTATCTCTTATCTTCCAAACGTTTCCTACTCTTTGTTATTCACTACATCTTAGACTGTTTAACAAAACAAAATGTCTTGTGCTCGCTGTCTGGGATCTACACAAACATCTCTGGTCTCTTCCTCCAGATCAGCGAGCCAAGTTGCATACTCGCTCCCAAAAACATCATTCACTCCTCGCCTTGGATCCTCAGTCCTTTTATCGTCGCTCTTCTAAGGGGGTGGTTGGGTGAGTTGGGCTGGGAAGGTGAGGTGATGTGGTGGGATTTTTAAGGCATTGTGTCTACTACGGGGGGATCAGTCATCTCTGGTGGAAGAGGAGGGGTTTCACGCTCCCGGCCTTGAATTTTGGTAACTGGTTGCTGATGATCTCCGCCAGCATCTCCGGGAACTCCACGCTCAGCGATTTATTCACAAAGGTGTAGAAGCAGAAGCTGAGCAATCCTCCGACCATCTGCAAACAGACAAGAGGGAGAGTGCCTTAGCAGATAATTAACATAAAACATCTCCCAAGAAATCACACAGAGCTTTCAACCAGAACCACTCTGAACCCGTAAACCCACCGGCAGATTTGAGCAGCATCTTATTAGAGAGAATGATGGGATTTTGAGCTTTCCGACAATCACAAACTAATCATGTGTGACATTCAGTGTCATTGGGAAAAACGACCAGATCCAATATGAGGATACTGCATTGAAAAATGAGTCCACAGTGCGAGAAAATGTGACAGGAGCAAAGAACAGCTACAAGCAGTATAGGGTCCAGAGAGTAATTCAAGTCCATTAGACATACAATTGCCAACACTGAGCACTTTGCAATGTTGATGATAAATTTTTGTCATGATTTTTAAGTGATTAGGGCTGCTCGATTATTTTAGTAATTGAGTATTATTAATTATTATTCTGGTGATTAATCAAGTAATCAGATTCCACGCTTGGCATGCGCGTTGCAGCATAAAAAACAGAAGTAAGTGCACTGTGCAACAGAAATAACTGTCCTGGCAGAACATCGGCGGACATAATAATAATAATAAATTTGATTTATAAAGCGCTTTTCCAAAAACTCAAAGACGCTGTACATAAAATACAATAAGATAAAACAAAACTGTTAATTAAAATCAATAGATAGTAAAACAAGTTCAAGATAAAATACAGAATCACTTAAGGAAAGCAGATCTAAAAAGGTGAGTCTTTAAAAGGGATTTAAATGTGGTGAGGTTGGTGCAGTCACGGAGGGCATGGGGGAGTGAGTTCCAGAGTGTGGCGGCGGCAATGGCGAAGGCTCTGTCCCCCCAATGTCGCCGGCTGGTCCTGTGCGGGATGGAAAGGAGGTTTGTGTGGGAGGAGCGGAGATTCCTGGGGGGGGTGTAGGGGAGGAGCAAATCGGTAAGGTAAGAGGGGGCAAGATTATGGATGGACTTGAAGGTGAGGAGAAGCAGTTTGTACTGGATGCGGTGTGAAATGGGGAGCCAATGGAGGTTCTGCAGGACGGGGGTGATATGGTCGTGAGAACAGGTTCGGGTGAGGAGTCGGGCAGCAGAGTTTTGAATGAGTTGAAGTTTATTGAGAACTTTGGAGGTGGAGCCGAAGAGAATGCTATTGCAGTAGTCAAGGCGGGAAGTGACGAAGGCATGAATGAGGGTTTCAGCGGCTGAGAAGGAGAGGAAGGGGCGGAGACGGGCGATGTTGCGGAGATGGAAATAGGCAGTTTTGGTGATTTGGACATCTGAGTGTATTGTACATATATAGTATAGTACAGGGGTATTCAACTAAAACTGAAAGCCATGGGAACCCCACATGTATTTAGTTGGTGATGCATAAATCACATAAATCTGTTTTTGTTTGGTCCGTTTAACTGCTGCTACTGCAGCTAATAAAACACAAATAAGAAAACTGATTAGTTTATTAGTATTTATTACAGAGAATATTCAATCAGTAACATTAGTTTCACTTTGATTTGGCCACACATTAAAGTGATTTCCTTCATTATGGGACAGTGTCAGACCTATATGCACTTTAAAACAATATCATGTTTGAAAATATGAATTGTGCAGCTGTCTGTTAGCAATAATCAGCTGAACTGATCGGCAAAATAAATACATTAACACATGTTCAACAGTTGTCTGCCAGCATTTCTGTCTTACAAAAGTTCCTGTTGCAGCTTTTTACAGTCATAAATTTTTCTATTCCTCATTGTGTTCTATTAAAACAACCTGTTCACGCTCGGTTGATTTTGTAAACTAGTTAAATGATGCATTAAATTCTCCTTGTGTGATGAGTTTGAAGCAGAAAGTCTGAGTTAACAAAGAAAGTTGAAAACCACCTTCCTACCTGTTAATTCTGACTGAAGTTTTAGTTTTTGTCGAGTCGACTCACACACAGAAAGCCTGACTATGTCAAACTGTCATCGTAGTTCAGCCTCTGATCTGTTAAATGCCGTAAACACTAGAAAAGCTGCACTGGTTAAAATAAAAGCACATTTAAAATCCCCTCATAATTTATTGATCATAGGTCCAGGTCCGTATAAGATGAAGTCTGGGTTCAGAATTGGGCCGCGGTCCGCGGTGACCTGGGGTCTAGTATGTAGTGGATTAAACGAAGCCTCACTCAATTCAGAGAATTTTGCCTCGAGGAATTTTAGTAATCGAATTACTCAAATAACTCGAAGAATCGTTTTAGCCCTGTAAATGACAACTAAATTAATAAGGTTTCTGAGTTGCACTGGGAGCACAAAATGTTTTACAGAATCTGTTTGGTGCAAACAGTTTTTTAAACCCCCGAGGACATCCTGAGGGTGGCTTTAGTTTTCTGTTGGTTTTGTGAACATAAATCACACAAACACCATAGCCTCTACTCATTCTCACAATCCCATACTGTTTTGGCTTTAATTTAATTTGATTTAAGTTGATAAAAACAATCTTTAATTGTTATACTTGGTGTGTCTCTCCTTTTGTTGTGACCCTCATGAGCCAGATCATAACATGGGAAATGTAGAATAAAGTATTTTGATGGAATGGAATGATTTTGAGCTAAATTTTGTTAAATTGACCACAAATGAGTAGTTCAAGGACCACCAGAGAGCTCAAAATCCATCAAGTGTATCTGTTGTTACAGATTCTAGCTCTAATAAATGGTGTAATTTTTTCCTATTTTATAAAAGATTACTGCCTGTCAAACAGCAGCGGTTTAGAGGGTTAAACTAACAAACTAATCAGATTAATCAGACAGCAGGTCACTGTTTAAGGATTGACGGAGAAAGCTACCAGCTACAACCTGTACTGCTGATGATACAGAAAGGGTCCCTGTACCTCATGCATGGAGTCCAGTAGCTTTGTGAGCTGGTAAAAACGCTGCCAGTTCTGGCTGGAGTTCTCCTCGCGCTTCACGATGGCTTTGCCCAGCTCCTTGATGTACGACATCCGAATCTCATCGAACACCGTCTGGCTCTTCAGGCCGTCCTTTGGCACTGCAGGAGAGGAGAAAGTCAACATTAACATCTGAGACAGACACAAGGAGGATGTACTCGACTATTCAGTGCCAATACTTTACACTTTACACATAACACTACCAGCTTTAGGATAGCAACCAATAAACACAGCAAAAACCAAAACCAGCACACTGAATGCAGCGATGTAGTCTGTAAGCTGTTTGACTGAATCTAACTTTTAAATTCCAGTTGGCACTTTTAATTCTTGTGTAATAGATAACAGTTATGAGAAAACACGATTCAGTATCGTCCACTTCTGTACTCAATAGGTAATCCACTTCATATTTATGATAACTGCATGTCAGTGAATCAGTTGGCAAAGTGCTGCAATGTGATGCATCGTCCTGTACATCCATTAACATCAACATTCTAGCAACTGTAGACAGTATAGCATTGGAATAATGGCATTTGCAATAATCCCATTAACACAGCCCTGCCTTCAGCATGTGATAGAGGAAGAAGGAGTCTGTAAAGCGTCTGACCTGTGCTGAGCAGAAGCAGGACCTTCATGCACAGGTACTCGTCGTGGGAAACCTGCAGCCGGACAAACTCGCTAGAAATCTTCAGCATCTGCTCGCACTGGTCGGCCATGTAGGGCAGCTTCATCCGCTCCCTATACGTTCAGACAGAAACAGCTCAAAAAGCATGTACGTATTTCTCCTTAGATCATAGCTGATTTGCTAGCTTGTGTAGTCTCAGCTTTGGCAATGAAGCAGCTCCCTGTCATATATCTGTGGATTTAAAGTTGTGGATTCTACTTAAAATCATTCCTTCAGAATTCAGTGTCACTTCAAGGAATAGATTCTTGACCAATATTCAAGGATTCTGGGTGCCTCAATTTACTTCGGGATTAATAAAGTATATTTTGATTTTGATTGATTTTGATTAAACCACCAAAGATGGCTTGGCAAACTGTCTGCTGTGATTAAACGCCAAAAAACAATCTGACAAAATATAGGCTTTAGCTGCATTTTGTTTGGAGGCTGATTGACAAATACAGAACATAAACTCATCAGGCATTAATTATGATCATGTTAGCTTTCAGCTTCTGATTATAAACAAAAAATGAAAAAACAACAACAAAAGGCCTATTACAGCCCTGAGCGTGGTAGCTGTGCTGACGGCTCACTGCACTCAGAGCGGAGTCATCAAGTCTATAAGATGGATGAACAGCTGACAGACACGGTTTGATTCTTGGGAGATACGGGCATGGCAGAGAGCAGAAAGCTGCACTTATGGACTGCAAACAGGTGTATATGGTGGGAAAAAATATCAAAGACTGGGAAAGATCACATCACTTGGATCTTTCACTTCACTTGGAGAAAGTGGAGTCGACTTAATTCGGAAATGTTAATCTAGTCCTGCTTTTGATATCAAGTCAAACGAAGAGGATCAGACTTACAGACTTAATACAATACATACTCATTGATGACAAGGTCTGGCGCAAAGCACAGCATGTTGCCGTTGCACTGTTGGTAAGACCTCCATCCCAGACCAAAAGACATGAGGAAGAGCCAGGAGCACTGCAGTAGAGTCATCTGGTCATCAAGGTGCAGGTTCCTGAATCCTAAAAGGAGGGACGTGGAAACACTTCAACCAGCTGCTAATACAGTCGCACTGTGTGTAGTGGCAATTTAAAATGTAGTTTTAAAAAAAATGTATTTGGTAAAATCAGAATCTGATTGATACAACTGCATTTGACCTCATTTGAAACAATTTTTTTGTCCAACTGAGCTCTTATCTGCTGAATGTGCCCACGTGTCAGCTTAGTGCCAGGTGGAGCAGATCCAGATGCAGTGTCAGTTTACACAAATCAAAGCAGACGAGACACCTGTTTTTCACTGCACCAACACAGTACTAGAGCTTCTGTCAAAATAAAATGTAACCGCACATGACAGCTGCATTTAGGGTTGTAGGTGGCATCACACAACACGTGAAATGCAAAACAATGAAAACGGCACACATACTAAACTCAGCTTCAAGTATCTTTGTTCAGTGGATATCGAATAGTGATGTACCTGAACGACAATGTCGTCAGTCGGATTGTATTAGGAATTTTACTACGATGATTTCATTTTTTTATGTTTTTGTTATGCAGAAACAAAATGTAGGGCTACCATATGGATTTGCCAGAATAATGAGCCACGCATGTATTTCTGTTTAAATGAAGCTCTTTTAGCCTAATTCTTTATTTCATTTTAAATCAGCTGTATATTAATAAACATAAATAACTGGATCTGGGCCTGCTCTCCAGTGATGAGGGGTAGACACCAGAAACACACTAAAGAACATTTAGAAAGCTGAAAACTTCAGCATGTATCAACACTTAATGGCTGATTATATTAACCTAATCACCCCGGTTGCTTTGTACTTAACCGTGGCTGAAGCCATGTGGTGGCAACATTACTTCCTTACAAACAAGAGTCACTTATTTCCTATCACACTGGACCTACACGACACACAGATTACCCACAAGGTCCATTGTAGGTAAAGGTTCAGCCGACAACAAAGAGCATTCACTCCATCTCAGGTTTCAACTTATCTCTCACAATGAGCGCACAACATGCTGTCAAGTGGATAAATAAACACTCAACTCGGACAATCTGAGTGGAATGGAGTGGATGTTAGACTGATGCTTCGAAGCACATACTTTTAGGGGGCAACCTTTATATCAAGTTCTACATTTACATCTTGGAGTTCACATGCAGAGAGGTAATGAATACAAAAAAAGAACACCCCATTTGTCGACAAAAAATGTCTTGGAAAATTGTTGCCACTGCAGATTCGCCTCGATACATCACGTTTTCTGTTAAAATATTCACTAGTATCAATTTAATCTTACCATTTACACTTCCTACCACTAACCTGGTAGAGCCTTGGCCCACTTGACAGCAGAGATGACCTGCCGGCCACCCAGCCTGTTGAGGGTGGTCATGAGGCGGGTGGAGGTATCGGGCAGGGTGCTGTCGTAGCCGGCGTAGATGGTGTCCGGCTCGATGGCCTTCAGCAGGGACAGCATTGTGGGGACAAGTTGAGGCATACACTTGGGCACAAGGGAACGAGCCTCAATTGGCAGAGAAGGTGTCACCTCGGGCGGGTTGCTCATGTTGGCACCCTTTAAGCGATTCAACTTCTTGGTTTTGCGAGCTTCAAAAGAGAAAACGGGGATGAACATGAGGGGAAGAGTTTAGTCACACAGGGAGAAAAGGCAAACAGGAGGAAGGAGCAATTAACACAACTCAAGTCTTCCCCGTTTGGCATAATCACAGCGGTTAATATGTACCTTCCAGGTTCATGCCTGCCATCAGACACTTGCGGAAGCGGCACGCAGGGCAGTTCTTCCTCCTGATCTTGTCTATTATGCAGTCATTCCTCCCGGCACACAGGTAATTATGCTGCCCTGAGGCACACAGATGTGAAAGATTTGTCTGTTATTCACCATCATTGCTAGGCCAAACACTGCAGAGGGAAAACCTAATGAGATACACGGTCAGATATTTTGATCATGGGTTAAAAATAAAATCATAATGACTCCAGTGTTTTAATGGAAATTGATTTAATGGTTTCATATGGTTTTGCACCTTCCACTGCTCTCTTGAAGAAGACCTTGCAGCTGCCACAGGTGAGAACGCCATAGTGGCAGCCTGAAGCCTCGTCCGAGCAAACCAGACAGATTTTATGACCTCCGCTCTTTCCCTGTGCCGAGGATGCAGCGGTGCCCCCTTCTTGTCTAGAGGCAGAATTGGAGGGAGAAGGTGGAAAAAGAGCATAAAACGCAACACTTTATGAAATATGTTTTACAAAATATGATGCACTGACATAACCAGTGAATGGCAAAAGTGTCACTTCATATTATCACTTAGGTGTGCAGGCATTTTAGTCAAATTCATATCAATGTTAATAGTGTATTTCTACAGGATTCTTTTTTGATAGCTTAACCATGTTCCTAAAAGCAGCCTCTGAGTTTTTAAGGGTTCAGCTGTAGTTCATATTTACAGTTCGGCACTCAACCTTTAAATAAATTAACTGCACAAGTACACTTCACATACATACATACAGACACTGCAGTCAGATTGAATGTGTTCCTTGTGTGCATTTTTCCTCAATTTAGGTTTCAGTTTCAACATCATGGGCGAAGAATAGTGAGTCCCATTGTGCTCATTTGGGCCTTGAAAGCCTAAATTATCTCAAGATCTGTGGTCACTTCCTAAACCCAGTGGTTGTCATGAAACAGCCCCTCTTCCTTTGATTGAACCACAACCGTTTCCAGACCCCGTCAACACTGGACAGAAATGCAATTTTTCACAACTGCCACTAGAGGACGTCAGGCTTTGCTGCATCCATGCGTCAAAGGTCTACACCCCCTTTGTAACCTAGTGGCCACAGCAACAAAACAACAACAGCGCCCACCCTGAGTGGATACTGAGCCCGAGACATGCGATAACTGTCAGTCTGTCCACGTCTGGACACATCTGCCACCGCAAGGAAAACAAACAGTTCTATTTGATAGGAACCACTGTGAACTGTCAATACACACTAACGCCCTTATACTCCTACAACAAGAGGGCATTAGCATGAAGGCAGGCCAGGCCCCAGCAGTCAATGGGTGTCACATGATGGGGAAAACCTGACTTAAACATCAAAGCAACAAGTCCTGACGCATTCAGCAGCTGGTCAAAAAAACCCCAAAAAACATCAGCGTGCTGTCTATCTGTGACGGGGCTGAGAGCTTTCTGCACTCCACTGCAAACACGCTGTGGTCGATAAGTCTGTCCATTACGGATATTCAGTAGGAATGGGTGGTAGTTTGTGAGCATTCATTTCCTGAGTGTGTTTCACCGCATTGTTTCCTATAGCTTAAAGAGTCTTTACCCCCCAGTCTTGTTTTGGTTGGGAAATGTGGATGCCGCAACCTGGGGTGCTCACAAAACACCATCTTCCTGGTCCACTGTAAAAGGTGAAAACTGGGGCAGACTTACTTGAGAACACACAGCAACTATTCTAACTGTTTCTAATAAATCTGACTGATATCTTTAAAAAAAAAAAAACAGAACACTGCTGAGACATTAGTTTTTAAAAACAATTGTATTCAGTCACAGTCCAGATGTATCTAAAACAGTCATTTATGATTGTTTGAGGAGGGCAATCTGAGCAGAAGGAATAATTTTATAACTAGTTATAGCTGCAGTGAAAATCAAAGACTTTCTTTTAGACTTGAAAATTTAATTCATCATTCTTACTAAAAAAAAAAAACAAACAAACAAAAAAAACCTACACAAGTACATTACTTGCACAGACAGAAATGGCATCTTTCAGTCATTTATATAAGTAGAATTAGCAAATACAAGATTAATATCAAAATCCAACAAATCCAACAGCATCATCTTTGGTACTTTATCTGAATCATTAATTATGAAACCGTTAACCAAGCTTCACAAAGGAAACGATCAAAAAAAAGTGTTTTTTAAATGTGATTGTATGTAGGGTGTTAGGTAATACAACATGTCTGTATTTTGATTCTGTATACGTGAAGACAGACAACAGGTGGTCTCTTATTTCTTCTCTTGGCAATTACAGACATCAAAAACATGCTTTGCTATACACGTGTTAAGACAAATTAATCAATATTTTTACATTTTACATTAACAATGAATCAAATCCTTATATGCAACATGAAAGAAATGTCTAACATGGATAGTCTTACTAAAAACCTATACTTAAGTCTGCCGTTCATCTACAAAGTGTTTTAGAATTTTTCTGTACATTTTTTGGCACTTTATAATTTGCTTCATTCTCTCCACACTCATCGCACTCATCTGTAGCTGGTAGTGGTTCTCAGCAAAACAGCTCTAAAAACCCACTGTGTTCCATGCCCTCGACCAACACAGTGGAGCTAAAGATATATTTATTTCCCTCACCAAGCAAAGATGACCAAAAAATATCAAGAGGGTCAAGATTTAGAAAAATGCCTCCAAATAAATATTAATGTTGTTCCTCGTGTCTACTGGATGTGTAAAGAAGCCACTGTTTTCCAACACACCTCCTGTTCGAACTTCACAACTGTTTACAACTTTTTATGCTGATAAGTCAATATTGTATTTAAAACTCGTTCCATGGTTTACAGTTTCACTGGTGCATTTAAAAGAAAAGCCACTGGCAGGGTGTCAGAAGTAGTACAGAAAGCTTCAGGATGGATGTGGATCAGAGGGGACAAGACTGGGAAATGATCAGGTTGCCTGAATGAAGGTGTCTGAAATACCTCATCAGCTACTATCATTGATGGTCTGCTCAAATGCATCATTAGGAATATGTATAGAGACATGTACATATATGATACAACTATAGCAATATGTGCTTCATTAAGTAGCACATATTGCTGTGTATGAAAATTACAATGTATCAAATGTAAACGGCCATGGAAGGACATCATGAAAACGTAAAGGACCATTGCATGAACAAACCCAAACCATGCTCCATCTTTCGCTCATATACAACCTATCATATCCCTTGATAATGGAGTGTACTTCTCCCTGTTGCTCTCCCCGTTGGATGCTGTGCAGGTATCCCGAGGTGCGCTACTCCAGGTTGCCTGAGAGCCTCATCACAACTATCTGTGCCCTCTGACCTCCCCTGACTGACCGCCTTTATTGCTACCACTAAGAGACTTTATTTTGGGGTATGCACGAAGGCCGGTGTGGGGTTCTGGTGACACCTCGTCTTGGCCAGCCACTTGAAATTTTAACCTCAGTGCACTGTGACAGGCTTGCTTTGGCCACCGTCCACACGGCTGTAGATTTTACTTCTCTTTCTTGTAACATGGCTCATTCCTTCATACTTATTAATTTTACTTATGTACGAGTGTGGGGTTTTTTTGTTTGTTTTTTTTTGTATGTGTGTGTTTTTCATTGTTGAGTTAACATTCAAATTGTTACCCATACCATCTGTGGGCGGCTGTGGCTCAGGTGGTAGAGCGGGTCGTCCAATGATCGAAGAGTCGCCGGTTCGGTTCCCGTTCTGTCCTAGTCATTGTGCTGTTGTGTCCTTGGGCAAGACACTTTACCCACCTTGCCTCCAGTGCGGCTACTCACACTGGTGTATGAATGCGTGTGAATGTTGGTGGTGGTTGGAGGGGCTGTAGGCGCAGATTGGCAGCCACACTTCCGTCAGTCTGCCCCAGGGCAGCTGTGGCTACAAATGTAGTTTACCACCACCAGAGTGAGAATGTGTGAGTGAATGAATAATGGATCCATTGCACGTTGCTCTTCTACACTCTGAAGATAGTTTGCAATGACTAAGATTGCATGTTTAGGATTTGGGTCACAGAATGAATTTGGGACCAATCGAATGTGCTCCTGATTGTACTTGATTATGGATTATGGATAAGAATCAAAAGAACCTAAGTGACTAAAGCTTTTGCACATTACTGCATGCATGCACACACCCATTCAAAAGCCCATCAAGCCCCAAAGGGAGGGTGTGGTGACCAAAGGGTGGGTGGAGAAGGATAATTAGTTCCAAGTGATGATGTAAGAGGGTGCGGAGGGGTAACCAGTTTGTCCTTCACTAGCCCACTGGAAAGGTGTCAGCAGGACAACTTTACTAGAAGGCTTTAGACTACTGGTTTAAATCCAATTACTGCAGCTACTATATGCTTCCAACAAAAACAACAACAACAAGCCTGAAATGAAGTCACCGCTGTCCAGTGCTAAGAAATTCAATCAGGGACCAGCTGATGATATTCGACTACGCCATAAGACAAGCTACAAATCTGTTTTTGTGGATTGTCAGACACAAACCATTCAGAACTGCACAGCAGTGTGGTTTCCTCTTTCTGAAACCATCTGTTGAAGTGAGTGTTCGCTATCAACAGGAAGTTCTCGCATTCCCTCCGAGTTTACTATCGGTCAGAGCTCCACCGCAGCACAAAGGCACAGACACTTCAAGATGGGCCTTGACTTTTAACAAGAGCATCGCAGAGAAAGTTAACAACTTAAGTCTCTGGGTGTGTGATCAATCAGCCCGGGTTTTAATGACGCAGGCCATGTCACTCACTTACGATAATGTCGGTGTCCCAGTGCCCTGCTTAACAATTCATAATCCCTTTTCATCCATGAGCGTTGAGTGGCTTGGCAGGCCCCTACTCCACGTAACCCACCGTCTTTCTCAGTTCAGATGAGCAGCCGTTTTTTGTACAATGCCCAGCTATTGTTCTTGTAAGGTGACAGATGGTTTTGTGCTTGTGCCCTTATTCCACATATTAGCCTGAATGACGTACTTGACCTACATTAGAGCCAACCATTGCAAATGAGACATCCGACGGAAATTTCTTTTATTCCTTGATGGTAATCACAAATACTGACACAGTTTATCTGCAAACATCTGGTGATCTTAATCAAAAATTTGTGAGCGTGAGGAGAAGAGCAGGGAAAGAGCATAAGGAAGTGCTCCTTCCCCGAGGTAAGAGCCACCAAAATAGAAAGGAGAACTGGTCTGCACGCTCTGAATCATTCTCACATGCAGAACAACAAGACACGCTCTATGAGGGAGTGGAGAGAGTAGGTTTCACTGGGCAGGCCTTCTCTAAAAATATCTGCCTTGTGTGCTCTCCAATTATACCAGTATGCTTTTATAGATATATTACATTTGTGCAACATCTTTACTCATGAGCCACACTGTCACAGCAAACTAACACAATGGAGACAGACCACCCTTTGGTGCAGTCTTACGTCAACATCAAGTGTTTTTATGGCCACTGCATTGGTTCATTATACGGGCCATTAGAGAGAAACATGCGATACTTTGGATGGTTTCTCAACAGTGCCATTGTCTGTAAAGAGCCATTGTCCCTCCTTCACGCTGTACTGACAAACCTTTTTCAATTAAAGTGATATTTTGTAGCCCAAAGCAGTAACTACTACTTGGCTTCAAACACCAGAAGAGGAAACTAAGCCTAAGTCATGACTGAGCGAAAGAAAAACAGCCCCAAAGGACTTGAGTTTCCATATTAGTTTCCATAATAGGAGCCGTTAGCAACTGTGTGTAGGTGGGAGGTGGCTTCCTGGCCTGTAAAATGAATTGGAGGCTGGCTCCTGCTACTGTGTGCATAACCGTAATACCTTTAGCTGGATACTGCTGGATGTGGGAAGAACCCACTCTGCTGACTCAACAACTGTGCAGAAAAGTAACAAGAGCACAAACAACACACAAACTTAGCTATATCCTCTTAGCCTCAATATGGGGAATTCCTATAAGCCTACTCAGTGTGAAAACAACAAGAAGCAAATATAGAAAAAGCAAAACTGCGGTTATAGGGGAATGCAGTAATAACATTAATGCGACTGGAATGGCAGGCATTTGATCTGGTGTATTCACTCGGCGCCAGATGTGGGAAGGCGGGAGGGAAAGTAGGTCAGAAGAGTGAGAGCTTCACGGCATTGCTCTGTGGTCCGCCTTCCTGCCTGCCACAGCGCTCATGACACACCCACATGCACACACATGCGCACACCTCCACACTCATGCATAATACACAAAGCTAACAGACACACACGTCACGTACACACACACACACACACACACACACACACACACACACACACACACACACACACACACACACACACACACACACACACACACACAAGTGGAGTCATAAAAGGTGATTTACAGCAGCTGAAAACTTCTGCTGACAGTCAAGGTCTCTGCCCTTGGTTGCAGGAAGCAAAAATAAGGGATGGACAGACAGAGAGAGACAGACAGACAGCGAGTGAGCCAGAGAAAGGACAAGCGAGCGAGGTGAGGGGTGTGTCAAAGCAAGACTGAGCACTGAGCAAAGACTACTGTCTAAATACAGAGCATAGAGAGAGCTCAGAATATTCAATATATATATCCAATATGCTGAATATAAGCTGTGTATAAATACATATAGCTATATATAAATGTACTACAGACCATAAACTACTCATGTATCAAACCAGGCACCAAACCACAGCTCTGATCTGACAGCTGTGATACACCATTTTTGCCATTTTTGCTTTACCAGCACCACTTGAATCTACAGTCTGGCTTTAGTTAAAGCCCTACAATGAGGGCCTATCACTTGCTGCAAGGGTTAGTCAGTTTTTATACTTGAAGCTGAGACAGAATTATTACCTGGTAAACGCCCAGCTCCACTATTAAGTTCAGTTAGTCATCAGGACACTCACATGTTCAACAGATTTCTACAATGTGCTGCAAGCATGTGCAGTTGCCAAACACCGCCGCAGGGGCGCAAATCATACCAACAAGGTGTTACAGAGAACTGCCTGAGATGTTAGCAAAGACAGTTGTGTAAGTTTGCCTGTAAAATATGCCTTTTGTTTATCTTACATATGATTTGAGGAAACTGAATGAGCAGATAATGAAAGCTATGACAGAGAAGTAAGAAAGCTGCTTTAACATGTTACTGGGTTGGATGAGAGTCTGTTTTGAAACTGTTTCCTCTCTGAGATTTGTTCAGCACTGAGTGATAGACAGTTTCCAAAGTAGACTCAGTATTGCCACATGAAATTCTCTGGAGTTTTACCACCTTGGTGAGATCACTGTCGGATGTGCTCTTGCCCAGGCACATTCATTCAGTGCAATCCTGGCTGCACAGCAGGCTTTGACTCAGGTCAGCGTTAACTGCTCAACTGTGCTTAGGCATTATCAATCTTCACTGACATGAAGATTTGAGAACTGCCCCATCTCAATCCATTCTAAAGGCCATGGTGGCACACTTGAATTGCTAGTTCTGTCTGAGCAACAATAAAAAAGCTTCAAAATATTCAGTTTGCTATCATGCAAGAAAGGAATGAAGCTAAACCTCACATCAGAGAAGGCTAAACTGAGCAAAGCTTGGTATTATTGCCTGAAAAGTGACTTTAACAAAATATTAAGTATGAAAATAGTTGACTTTGTAAAGAAGGGAGTTATTTCTGCTACATGAACTGAAAATCTGAGCTAAAGTTATGAATCCATCTCCACTGACATTACTTGCGGGAAAGGCTGAAAAAATGCTCCTTTATGCGTGCGAAAATCCTGAATCATACATTACTCAAATATGCACATAAAGGAAAAACTAGAGGCTGAAACTGCACAACACTGCTTTGTCTGCATGTGAGAACAGCTCTGTTCAGTGAGCCAGTTTTACTACTCCTGCAAATAGCATTCCTCCAGTAAACACACAATTGATTCAAAAGCCGTCAAGAAACTTGCTGTGTGCATTGTAAAAAGCAAAATTAAAGTTCATGTGATCCACAACATTTAGGATTCTAAGAGCCACAAGTCAAAACCCACTAAAAACTAATGATGTTCCGACTGACAAATTATCCTGTCGATGAAACCGAGATTTAGGTTTCGACTAGTCGACTAGTCTGAGAAAACACTGGCTGTGACGATTTTGGGCACCAGAACCTTGTATTTGGCTTGTGTAAGTCTTTTCGTTAACCCAAGTTGAGTAGAAGCTTAACTTGAACAGTCTTTTCGGTGATGAGCTGCGTCACCGTTAAACCCTGGAAACGGTAGGCACTTTCTACGCATTTTTGGCTGGTTTCACATTTTTACTTCCCCCAGGGTCATTTTTAACTGCAATAAAGTTCTGCACCTCTATGTAAACAGCACAACCATAGATACAAGTAGAGGGAATTCAAAACTGTCTTCTTCTGCGGCCTGGCGTCCTACTCATTAAATCTCATCACACTGAAATGAATTACAGCACAGCTTTTTTTATTTTTCAGTTGGCTGTTTTCTATTTGAATTGCCTATATAATATAGATTCTTTACCTGTGCTGTTTTAAATGCTTTGTTTGTAAATGTAATTTTTATGAAAGAAACTGATTTGATTTTTGCTTCCTGTGAAAACTCCTGACTTGTCTTTGATAACAAGTGGAAAGATGCAGTGCTTGGATAATCACAGCATGACTGTCTGAATGATGGAAATATTCTGATTTGTGTTGTTCACATTGCAGGGTTGTCATATTTTTACAATATACATACAATAAATCATGCAACAAAAAAAAATGTTGTATTCCTTGGATTATTTACTGTCACAGAAATTGCAACTGTTGTATATTTGGATATTTTTTAAATGAGAGATGTAGCACAAAGTAACTTTGATTAAACATTGTAATTTTATGCTTAGAATTGAGATGGCACGGCACAGACAGGCACTTTAAGGATTGTCAGGTAGTAAAAAATTTTTCACTTTTTGGCTCTGGAGTTCTGTGGTTAATTTGTTAAAGATTACATTTGTTTCACGTCTGCTAGTAGGTTTTGAGTGTCATAGGTTTAAGATTGAGCAGAATCATCCTCAATCTAATGCAGGCATTTCTTTTCAGAGCAACTCAGTAATAATCAGTTCATTTCACACGGTCAGACCAGTTGTCACACAATGAGGGTGAAGTGTTTCCCAAATAGAAACAAAGCTGGGGATTTCTCAAGGTGACGCATTCTTCATTAGGTGTGAGGCTGTTTATGAGGCAGAACAAAAAATCAAGTCTGATTGTGAGACAGCGATGCCTAAAATTAATAGAAAGGGTATGAAAGGTACTCGTACATTGGACTAATGCTAGAAGTCGCGCATGGAGCAGAGCAAAAGCAGCAACTTTTGTGGCTATTGCAGGGTTAGCTCCTTAGAGCCAATGCGAGGTCCTCTGAGCCACATATTTAGCAAGAAGCAGCAGCAGCATTGCGTGAGAAGATCTCGACCTGATGCAAGCTGCCTGACAGCACTGAACCACTGGAGTCCAGCGCTAAGCTAATTTCAAGCCACTAAATGTCACACAGTTTGAGGTGAACAAGCACCAGACAAAAACAAACACCCACTCGTTAGGTAGACATGCACAGTGAAACACTCAGCTTACACACCGTTAAGCCAGCGACCAAACACCCACACAAAATAATTTGACCTCACACCACATGGACAGACATAATCCTATGTTTAAACACACACACCTCTACAGAACACAAAGGCCGGGGGATTAGAGCCTCATGTGAAATGAAGATGAGGTGGATCTCATGTTTCTACCCATCTGTTCCTTGCTTCCCAAGCAATGGGACAACTGTTAGACAGTTGTGAAGATGGTACCAAACATTATTTGCACCAGCAATACAAGCACGACAACATCGGTGCTGTGGCTAACATGACGCACTTGTGCATGCCAATCTCTGAGCCGATCACTCCCTGTCAGATACAGAATCAGACAGACATGAATGTAAATGAGATACAAACAAGAAAGCCTCTAAGACGGTTGATTCCATCACACCACTATTCATGACTGGGCCCCAAAGCCACATTCACAGCTGAACCCATAAAATCCTAAAGGGCAGAAAGTAATAACTGTACAAAAGACACATTGTGGAGCCATGTGCAATGCAAACACTGTAGCTCAATACTCTCCTTCCCTGGAATGGGAGATTACCGGTAGCAAATGACAGCAGAAGTTAAAACTCAGAACGCACGGAACGAGACTGACCAATAGAACAACAGCCTTTCCAATTTTTCCCTTAAGATATTTAACTTTTGACTACAGGCCTGTCCAACCCGTTTCATTCATCCCTATTGTTGAATGGATGGTCTCCGCTGCTTCCTGGGGACGCATCTGCTTCAAGTGCAGACAGCTCCGACCTCAGGTTTATTTATGGTATAGCGCAGCTGAAAGACATGCCCAAAAAAAACATCATGAACCCCCACTGAGAGGCCCAGCAGAGACAACACCCTGGTAAACTGGAAAGTAAAATAAACTAGGATAAAAAAATCTGAGAACGGAAAACTGTTGTTCATGCAGTGGAACTGCAACATGCCATAAACACACTTATTAATGCATAGGCTTGTGCAGTCGGGGAGAAAAAGATCAACTGTCTGACTTGGATAAAAGTGGAATTCCCCAGGCTTTTAAACAGCACACCCTTTCTCCAGATCTCAGCGCTTATTGCTTGTGCTGCAGCCATGTCCTGTGGAGTCCATGAGACCATCTCACAAAGCAGGATTAGAGGGTTAACTGTGCAAGGGGTTAACCCAGGAATTTTTGCCAGGAAGATGGCTTTATTTTAAATCAGGCTCCATTGCTATGGCAACCACCACCGCAAACCAAACCTGCAAGGAGTAGTTTTTGTTCAGGCTTATCAAAACATATAAAACGTCCACCTCGTCATACATTAACCGTGAGAGTTACCATTCCTACAGATTCACACAAGCAGGCCAAAATACTGCACCTCATAGGCTAACATCTCACAAAATGTTCTTTCGATTATATAAGAATGTTTTTTCTTTTTATAGAACCTATGTTCTGTGCTCCAACAGTGTGAACTGACCAGCTTTTTAAACCAAAACAGAAGTGAAGAGAAATGGAAGGAAAAATCTTTTCGTTGATAAGAAGCTAATTAATTCTTCTACCGTCATATCTCAACCCTTTTTATTTACACATTTCTGCCTTTTCATGCACTTTTAGCCATACTCAATCCAGCCTACTTAGCATTAAGTAAATGCAGTCATAAAAACAATTCAATGAAAATGTTTAGATATTTGGATATCGCTTTTCAAAATACTCAGACACTTTACATAGCTACATTATAAAATCAGCAAACAATAAAACAGAGGAACATCGTAAAATAAGTCACAAAACACATCATAAAAATAAATTAGTATTATATACTAAAAGCATTTCTGAACAGGTGGGATTTGATGTGTTGCGGTACGGGCAGATATGGAGAAGGCTCTGTCACCCCAGGTTGGGTGTTTATAAACATCTTCCTCTGTTCTAGACATGGTAAAGTCTATCTATCTTTTACTTTGTTGAGTCTTTCCATCCTGACTTTCCCATTACATGTGCAAAGTTTCGTGCCTGCATTTTATCTGATGATACTAGATGTGAGTAGCTGTTTGTCGGTAAATCATAAAATGGAAAATCTTGGACCAAAACCAACAATTGATAACCACCTTTGTCAGACCGGTTATCCCAAATTGCCACAGTGAAACCAGATAACAGTCTGCCTAAGCTGTGCAACAACAACAAGAGTAGAGTGTAAGTTGTTAATTATTTTCAGTGGCGATTAATAATTCTGTCAAATGACAGTCATGCGTTCAAAGCAGAAGGTGACGATATTTGAAATAGACTGACCCCATTTCTTTTTCTGGTCCTTTGTTTACTGCACTCAGATTGTAGATATCAAAGTGACCTCAGTTACAACACTGAAATCATTTCCTAACACACAAGGTTAGAAGTAGGTGTACAAAAAAGCGGCGTAAACAAACACTCAGCAGCCAGCAGCTTTAATTTATAACTACCCCTTAACCGAGGATCCGTAAGCCAGACCTCTTGGGGTTGATATTTCTCAGGTGAACTACTTCTCTGAATGCAGGTGAATTAAAAAATGAATTCAAGTCAGTATTGTGTATGCTAGAATCAACAGAAGCTGTCGAAGTAGTGCATAAACATTGCTGCCACAACAGTATACCTCTATTTGTTGATTTCATGCAAGACAAGAAAGACATTTAGCCACTAAAATGACAAAAATGCGTAAGAACTTATTCAGACGAAGAAACTGCTATGCTCAGAAATGACTTTTGCAATGTTTATCATAGGAAATTGAGATTAAAATTAGCAAAATATGCAAATTACCCAAAAATGTTTTGTATTTGACTACTGCAGCTTTTGTTTTACAAGTGGTCCTGAGTCACGTTCATTTCAGGATTGTAAAGGATCACATTCATGTTGCTTGCACAGTTTTGCTTGCACAGAGTAAGTTGTGCAACTTGTCAGGTATTAATTATGTAACTGCTGCTGATTGCTAGAAGTTCCACACAAATTTCATTGGATTTACACAATGACAAATAATAGCCTCCCCTTCTATCTCTATTATCCATTACTTAAAGGGGACGATTAGGACAAAAACACTGCATCTAACTTGACTGACAGAACTCTTAAACACTTCTTCATCTTACTGACAGTTACAAAGTATCTAGTTTGTAATGGCTGATTAATAATCAGGTATTCAAAGTGAAATTAATAAACATTGGGCTTGTGATCTAATTGATAAATTATTAAAAATTAAATAACTGAAATTAAGTATATGTTGGCAAGAAGCTCATGACCAGGCTTGTGACAAGTATTCTGGAGGCCACAGATCTGCTGTACTAACAGTAACACATCTAGACTGTGACCTAAGAATATTGGACATTTCGTGAGGATAAAATAAGATGAGATGAACAAGTTAAAATGTAAGTTTAAGTTAGTGAGACTAATGGAGAGTCAGATCAAACAGTTGCCCAGTGTTGCATGTCTTACCTGGCAAAGGTGGAGGGGAAGGATGGAGAACTTGAGAAAGCCTCACTGGCCCTGTGCATTGCCAGGTTGTCCCCAACACCCTGGCCTCTGTTCCAGGCCCCACCGATGGTCGTTACTGGGAGATACAGGCTGGTCACTGACTTTTGATCCTTTTGCTGCTGAGCTTCGTTGTTTCTGGCACTGACTCCAAAGTGGTAACTCTGTCCTCCTGAAGTACTGACCCCACAGATGGAGATGGAGTTAGTGCCAGGCATGTCTGCAGAGGACGAGTCGCTCATTTGGCAATAACTGTGGCCTGCAGATGTCTTCTCCCGTTTAATCACACCTGGGGTACAGAGCTGAATGAAGCTGGCATCTTTTTCTTTTTTCACCAAAGCAGACAAAGTGGTTGTGGAGGTTAAGGAAGCAGTTGTGGATATGCAGGAGCTGGACTGATCTGGATTTGTCATGTTGCTGCCATTAAGGGCAACAGTGACTGCCAGAGTGGTGTTACTGCTCTCAACCACTGCAGGCTTCATGTCCTTCTCTGAGCTAACATCCCCAAGCAAAGAATCATCTGTCAGAGTGGACAGAAAGGCATCATCCCCTACATAAAAATCTGAGGGGGACCCAGTGAGGTCAAAGTCTTGAAGCAGGTCCAGAGCATTGTCACTGAACAACTTCTGGTTCACGTCCACATCCTTCCCAATCCCGAATGGATGATCAAGGTCAATGGGGTCCTGGTCTCCTTTATCCATGGAGAAATCCTCTGTTTTCATATGGAAGAAATTGGGATCTGATCCTCCAATAAGTGAATCCATGGAGGACTGGGTAATGTTCGCTACACTGGCTTCCACGTGGGGCAAATTGTCTGCCAAGTTTTGACGCCCAAAAGTAGTGGAAGTCTGTGTCTGAAGTAACTGCTGCTGCTGCAACCTCTGATCTTTGGTCAGGCCCCTGGTCTCTGGGCCGTCTAACAGGGAGCCTACAGTGGCAGTGACAGAGGTGGAGGTGAGCTCCTCTGGAAGGGGGCTGTTGCTGAGGCCGTTGGGCACCTGTCCTGGCTGCATCAATGAGCTGGATGGAAGGATGACAGAGGTGGCAGAGGTGATGGATATGGCACTGCGAGGAGCCACTTTCAACAGACCTCCCTCCTCTGGGCTTTCAGTGTAGACCAGTTTGCTTAAATGTTCATCTTTTCTGTATGCTATCTTCTTCACTCCACCTTTGTCCATCTTGTTTTTGTTTTTTGTTTTTTTTTGGGGGGGGGGCGTTAACACAGTGCAGAGAAAACCCGTTAAAAACACATTGAAAGGGGATCATAAAATGTGCAGAAAAGCTAGTACTGCTATAGTGAGATAAGCTTTACAGTGGTTTCGGGTTGCGTTCATGCAAAGAGCAGGTAAGTGTAGTTTAGTCAACATAAGACTGGGAAAAGTTGCCTAGCATGCCCCTGTTCCAGTTCAACTGGTGATCAGGTTAACTGGCAATAGTTTCCATCTTCAGATGTTTCGTCCGCAGATTCGTCACGATCAGACCTGGATTTACGTGAAATAAAGATACCAGATAAAGAAGACCTCACCGAAAAACGTCGGCATCACTACTTAAAGTCTATATCCATGTAAATATCATCTACAGACAGTAAAAAGAAATGTGCGGGCCGAAATAAAAAACACGTATTTTTCAAGTACGGTGAGAGGATTCGAAACCACGTAATCCAGCCATAAAATTACGAGATCACCGTTTTACTCATTGTGCTACCGATCAGCTCGACAAGCATTCTGCTTCATCTACATAGATCTTTGTCATCCTGTCAGGTGTTTAACACCTGGTGATTGTTCAGGAAACACGTCCATGTCAACTGGGGATAATCACAACTTAACACAGGCTGCCTGGTTAAGAACGAGTCAGACAACTATTTATTGTCTCACCAATAAAACCCACAACATAGAAGCACGTCCACTGCTGTGTTGTGTGTTAGTTTGTGTGTTCAGTGGAACAGATCCAGAGCAGAACTTCGAGCTTAACTCGGGTATGTTCTCAGAAACACTCCGACCCTCAGCAGCATTAGCTTGATTTGCTAAAATGCATCGGAACAAACTGAGACCACGTTGTTTAAACTACTCACTCAGAAAACAATAAAAACTCGTTCAGTCATCCACGTCCTAACCGTCATTTCAGAGCACTTTAACCACTGACAATACTTTTTTTAAAAAAAGGAAGTAAATGGATCCGACCTGGTCAAAACAAACAAACATATTTGTGTGATTTGTGTCTTCCCAAACACCCTGGCTGGTTTAGAAATGGCAGAAAAAACTTTTAAAGATGTCGCAGAGGAAAACTAGAGTGAATTGTGGTGTTTGACGGGATTTGATTTAATGACATGTTCCTAATCCACCTTAGAGTACATGTAGGCTAAATATACAAATATGGCAGCACAATATCTTCAGTGTCCAACAGGAATATTTGTAGCTGTAACGTTCAAATGTGACTGTAGTCTACTTCAATACCTCCAATAGGTGCTCATGGCTCACTGTGCAGAGCGAATAAACCTTTGTTTGTTTTGACCAGATCGAATCCCTTCACTTCGTTTTTTATATATTTTTTATATATATATACATATATATACATATATTGTCAGCGGTAAAAGTGCTCTGAATGACGGTTAGGACGTGCATGACTGAAGGTGTTTTGTTTTCTGAGTGACTAGTTTAAACAACGTGGTCTCAGTTTGTTCCGATGTATTTTAGCAAATAAAGCTGATGTTCTGCTGCGTGTTGTTCTGATGGGAGGCTGCTGAGGGTCTGAGTGTTTCTGAGAACAAACCCGAGTTAAACCTGAAGTTCTGCTCTGGATCTGTTCCACTGAACTCACATAACACACAACACAGCAGTGGACGTGCTTCTATGTTGTGGGTTTTATTGGTGAGACAATAAATAGTTTTCCGTATCGTTCTTAACCAGGCAGCCTGTGTTAAGTTGTGATTATCCCCAGTTGACATGGACGTGATTCCTGAACGATCACCAGGTGTTAAACACCTGACAGAATGACAGTGATCCATAGGGATGAAGCAGAATGCTTGTAGAACTGATCGGTAGCACAATGAGTAAAACGGTGGTCTCGTAATTTTATGGCTAGATTACGTGGTTTCGAATCCTCTCACCCTACTTGAAAAATACGTGTTTTTTATTTCGGCCCGCACATTTCTTTTTACTGTTTGTAGATGATATTTACATGGATATAGACTTTGTTAAGTAGTGATGCCGACGTTTTTCGGTGAGGTCTTCTTTATCTGGTATCTTTATTTCACGTAAATCCAGGTCTGATCGTGACGAATCTGCGGACGAAACATCTGGAGACGGAAACTATCGCCAGTTAACCTGATCACCAGTTAAACTGGAACACCCCCCTGAGCGCGCTTCATAGTTAGCAAAGCTTAAGGTAGCATGCTAACTACGGTAGCTCCTCCTATTACCAAACTGTCCACATGAATGCATGAACAGCCCTATCCAGATTTTACAAACTGTAATTTAATCAAACAAATAACACAAATTCGACCACATATTACATACAGAGTCCAACAAAGTTGCATAAGTCTGAAATATGCTAACGTTAGCTTGGTGCCAACTGTTATCATGCTAGGTAGCAATGTGGCTAACGGTTAAAGTGGCTACGTCCCTACATTTCACTCGAATGTCGTTGACACTAACGTTAGCCAGTTTGCTAACGTAGCCCTTATAACTGCACACTTAGCATTAAATGTGCAAGGTTACCGTCCACAAGTAAAAGATGCATCGACTCGAATGCCAATAAAGTGTCATATTTACCCTTGAAATGACTGGTTGCTGATATGTGTCCACAGGTCGTCTGTCAACATTGTTTTGGTTGAAAGTGGCAGTTCACAACACGCTGACTGACTCGGTTACTCCTCAGACGTCGGATCGAGGCTACATGACAAATAAAAACGACAAAACACGGCGAACCGAGCGCGTCTGATCCGTTTTCAGTGTCCCAGTTCGGTCAAGCTGTTAAAATGTCAAGCGAAATGTTAACGTGGCTAAGCTATGTGGATTTGTGGCTAGCCATTAGGAAAGTAGGCGCTAACCTCGAGGAAAAACATACAAAATGGAGAACCGAGCACGGCAGCCCCATGGCTGACCTGTTTACAACATGCAGCCCTGCCTGCTGGCCGCGCCGGGGAACTGCAGCTGTCTGAGGCGGTCAACACAAACCTCCATCAGTCTGAGGATTTACAGTGAAATATTGAGGACTGTTAACCCTTTGGCGTTAATTTGCAAAAGTTACACAGACGAGAAAAAAATGCAACGTCCATATATACTATATATTAATATAATTTGCCACATTCACTGAGATTTCTACCCCAACATCAGCCCTGATCAGTACTAAATATGCACTCCTTTAAGGATTTTAACCTTTTGAATGGCAGTGTTTACTTTATGTCAGTGTTGTTTTTATGAAGAAAAATAATATTTAAAAAATGACTTTTTACACAGAATAAGTGGTAAGTGTTTATTATTATTCTTATTATTATTTTTATTAATAATAATAATAATAATAATAATAATAATAATAATAATAATAATAATAATAATAATAATAATAATAATAATAATTAAAAATAAATAAATAAATAGGGCTGGGACCGTAACGCGTTAATTTCGATTGATTAATTACAGCGGGGAAATAACGCGTTACCAATAATAACGCAATTAATTGCACCCTCCTCAGGTCCCTCATTTCTGGCACACCGGTAATGCTGATGAACCTTCCAGCCCAGTAGGTGGCGGTAATGAACCTAAAGTCTGTTTGCAGCTGTGAAGAAGAAGCACAGGAAGCACTGAGTGAAGTCAGGCACTGGTGAACAGTGAAGGAAGAGGAGATTGAGCTTTTTGGGCAGAAAGTTTCCTTTTGAAAATCTTCCCGATGGCATCTTGGATATAAACCTGGTTGTGTGCAAATTGTACAACAAAGAGTTTTCTGATCACTGCAGCACTTCAAGCCGACGGTATCACCTCAATGTAAAACATGTTGCTGTTAGCACCAGAGCTAACGTTAGCTACGAGTCATGCTAACGGTGTAGCCATCTCATAATAGACCACTTTTCTAGACAGTGCTTGAGTTTACAGAAAGTCTTAAAATGTTGAATAAAATCGCTATAATTGCACTTAGATTTGCAATAATCTGTGAATGTAGCAGACAGATGAAAAATGCAGATAAATAGAAATGAAACATTTTTGTGCTTTAAGTTTTTACTCCATCGAGGCTCTGCCTCCTTGGAGGAGGAATAACCTAAACAACAAAAATATCTCTTTTAATAACTTAATTATAACATTTTTGTTTATAACAAAATTACATAAATAAAAATTGATATTCCTATAAAAAGAACCATCAAAATTACACCATTTATCAGAACCAGAAAAGATGAAAACAGAATGAATCTCTGGATTTTCAACTTTCTGAAGCTCCTTGAACTACTTATGCTGATTTTATGTGCCATACAGTGGAAAAAACAAGTAAATACAGGCATTAAGTCATCAAAATCACTTTTCTTTACATGTCCCATTTTCCTTTTTTTAAAAATAAATTTAAAATTATAAAAATTCATTGATTGAACTGTCAACCACAATTTTGTTTGAATTGAAAAACTTCACTTATTGTGTCAAATATTGCTATTTGACGAAACTGCAATTAATTGTGATTAATTAATTACAAAGCCTGTAATTAATTAGATCATTTTTAAAATCACATCTCACCACTAATAATAATACAATTAGGAATAATGCATTTTAATCAATGTTTGTGATTTGCAACTGGATTGATTAAGATACATTATTATTATTAATAAATATAAATATTATCATTTGACACAGAATAAATGGTAAATGTTTTATTATTATTATTCATGAAATAATGAGCAATGCATCTTAATCAATGTCAGTTATTAACAACGACATTGATTAAGATACATTACTATTTTTTGTGTCATGTCAGATTTTTTTTAAAACAACAACAACACACACACATTTGGGATCTTAAGGACAGAAATGTTCGTGATAAAAATAACTCCAAGATAATATTGCATTCTATTATTATTTTCACTTTCACTGAGGTACATCATTGACCCAACATCAGTCCTGATCGTAGCTAGCAAAAATAAATCATTTTGAGGATTTTACCCCTTTAAATGTTTTATTACACGATGTCACTGTTGTTTTTTGAAATAAAAGAATAGTTAAAAAATTAACCATTTTCCATCTTAAATGTGGATTTTTAAAATATTACAATCTAGGGTGATTAGCAACAACATACACAAAAAACTAAAAAAATAGTTATTTACATCGAATAAGTGGTGCGTTTTTTTTTTTGATGATCTTCAACAGCTATGGTTCTGATTAGCAACCACGTTGATTGTGATGCATTATTATTTTTTGTGCAACATTAAAATAAATAAGTAAAAATAAACAAAACTCACATTTATGATCTTAAGGAAAAACATGTCCTTGTTCAGAAAACTTCCATAAAAATGTTATGTATTACTATCATTTTTCACTTTCATTGAAATATTTTCTTCCATACATCAGTCATGATCATAACTACTAAATATTAATTCCTTATCAGGACTTCATCCCTTTAAATACCAGTTTCCTTACATGATGTCATTGTTTTTTTCTTACGTAAATTTTTTTTTTTTAATAAGTGGTAAGTGGAGTGACACAGTGACTGTTGTCTTTGATGCATTATTTTTTTGTGCAGTGTCAAATTTAAAAAAAAAAACAAAAACAACCCTCATTTTAAACCTTAAGGTGAAAATAAACTACATAGTAATGATGGCAACAAAATAACTTACATGTTTACTTTTTGTTAGTAATCTTTAATGTGCTATCTAACTATGGCAGAAGTGTAGCAATCCAGGGAACAGGTTCTTTATAGCAATAGACAAATGTGGTGTCAGCTCTGTCTCCTCTTACAATATTGTTCATGCAGTGTTGTTCCGCTGTCTTGCAGCTGTTAAAGGACATTAGACAAACTGACACCAGCGGCAGAGGACGGGGGTAGAAATCATGAATAGACAGTGCTCTCTAAAACATAATATATTGGCAAAAAAAAAAAAAACGAACAAAAAGAGTCTTAAGTAATGATGGCATCTAATGAAATTGTGTCAACCAAAAAATAGTGAAATTAGCTTTTCCTTTACAATCAAAGGCTACATTTATTATCAGTGTTAAGTGTTTGAGATTATCCAGGTATGTAAAGATACAATTTTAGAGGGAACTTGAAATCCTGAAGTAAATGGGAAAAAACAAGCTGTCAAGTGAAATGATTTAAGCTAACTTGAATTTGTTTTAAATCAACTAACACAGAAATGTCGGTTTAAATTATATATAAAATTAATTTGATGTGATTACTAACATCACTGTCAAGTCAACTCATCAAAACAATGTTTGCAATTTGAATGTTTTTTCATGTTAAATAATTTTTTTTTGTATCTTGCAACCATGCATTTCATTGAGTGGTGGGAATAGTTCTCTAGAATTACCTTTAAGAGTGTGTAGTCACAATATTATTATAATCTGCAGGCTGGACAGTGGAAACTAATCTGGCTTTTAGCTTCTATTAGAATATAGATCAGCAAATAAAGATCACTTGACATAAAAAGATGAGCTCTGAAGCATTCCCAGAGCCAAAACATCATTATTGTGATGTCCCAGTAAAGAAAGGGATAATGGGGCTAGCATCCAGATATTCTATTATACATATTATTCTGTTTCTGGTCACTTTTAGAAGTAAACTGGCTGCAAGAACATTTGAAGTCACAGTCCTTATTCATATGCAGACTCAGGTATGATGCAACACAGACTTGATTGGTGTGTTGGTGTAAACAGCATGCAATAACATGCATTGCAACTCACTGCAATATCAGTTTACAGTGAATGGTCTTGTAGAACAAGAAGTTTCCACCTGGTGTTTAATGTAAATCATTCTAAGCTTGTGTAAACTAATAATCCATGACCTGAAATAAGTTACATTTGACATTAGATTGTGTAAAATGTTCGAGATTTCAATGCTTATCAGTCACACTTAAAGAGATTCTGTAAGTCGGTTAATGACAGTACCAGGTAGAGACACAGTGAGCACTGATAACATTTATTGCTGCATATGACAATAAAAATCTTTCAATCCTATGAATCAATAACCAATATTTTGAGATACAGCCATGTGCTTGGTGTACTCAAGATTATGTTCAATATCAATGTCACAAAAAGACCTCCATCAGTAAACAATGAATTAATATTGGACAATTATTAACAGAAAGGCTGTAATTAATGGATGACTTTCACCTTAATAACAGGAAGAGAAGTAGCCTAAAAGCTTATTTTTAAAATCAGTTTAAAGTGGAGGAAAAAATGTTTTTATTCAAGGTCAACAATGCAGAAGCTACTTAATTTACATGAAAAACTACAGCAGTCTCACTCTTTCAGCAAACCACTGCAAAATACACTTTGTTTCACAAAACGTGGCAGTTCACACTTGTGCCTCTTTCATCTGGAAACATGAGTGGATGAAAAGTGAGTGGGAGAAGAGGAAATAGGGGAAGGCAGGCTGTATGTGCATAGGGAAAATAACTGCAGGGAGGTTTGGACCGGTACTATTTTTCACTTTCAAGGCTGCACAATGGTATATTACATTCAGTTACTTTCTGCAGACTTCCACACCACAAGAGCAGTGTTTGGAGGCCAGAATTTCTTGTCAGTTTGTTGAGATTTAGAAATTCCTTTAAAGCCATTTCCTGTTGAAAAGATTTATAGTTTGTTCATGTAGTGTAAGTTGACCTGCCTCAGAATATTTTAATATCTTTACCAAAGTCACACTGTGGCTTATAATGCAAGAGGCAGCAAAAGCCACAGTTGACAATTTAATGTTACACATACATTTCTGACTTTACGCTCAGCTGGGAGCTATATTGTCTTACATTATGCATGCAGAAGTTGCATGAAATTCAACCCCTTCCAAATGATACAATCTAACCTGGGAGTTGTGCATGAACAGGAAATAAAGTGAAGACAGGACGCAGGGAAATTGACTCTAATGGAAGGATGAGTGAGATGAATAAAAAATAAGCTTACAGCACATGTGGGAAGAGAGTCAATACAAAACAAACAACTTCCAGAGAATAAGCTCCAAGTCTTACTGCTGTTCAACTCCAAAACTAGATATTCATCTGTGTGGTAAAAACAAACAGCCATGCAAACTACGTGTCACACAGTGTTACACCTTATCCACGATGGTGTCAATGTTAAGGTCACACAATGCACAAAACATTATAATATTATTTATAATGTAAGCAGCAAAAACCTCACATCACAGAAAAAGAGATCAGTATGTTCACTGTAGCTCTAAATCCCCACTGTTTGAATCCCACTCAGTCCCCTGCGGCTGCTTAGCAACCCCTCTCCAGCACAATACACTCTGAATTAACAGGGTAAAGCGTGACCGCTGCCTCTTCAAAACCACGAGTCAAGGGTGCTCTCCCATCATCAACGCCTTCTCTCAGCACTGCAGCAATAAAAGCTTCTGATTTATTACAGCACGGCTTCAAAAAACACACACAAACAAGCTGAAAAGCAAACAAAACAGTCTGAAACACGGACAGGTGTTGGTGCCCGTGCAGACTGAGGGGACCTGATACTTCTTCATATGTCAAACAAACACGGCCTATAAATATAAAAGTAGCCTCCCAGATTCAATAGACCATGAACATTTAAAGGCTTGATTTGATTTAGAGCCCACAGTCATCCCCTGTTGGTTACCTATAGCTTGTGACCTACACAAAACTGCACATACAGATGATGACATGCACTGTCAGTCCTTAAATTTCAGCCATCTCACTTCATCCAAACTGGATTTTCCGCCCTACACTACTTTGCTGTAGTCTATACTGATGACTTTGTGACAATTTCACTGTGCAGCCCTGAGCAATAATATACAAGTCCCAAAGCCCTGCCCCCCTCTGCTACTATAATCCAGAACAAAATGACTCAGTGATGACGATCCGTGAGTTCTTCCACCATAAAACTGCATTCATATTGCTGCATTATATTCAATTAGCACAAAACAAATAGGAGTTATTAACCACTGCATTGTTTTATTTATATGGATCTACATCAGAGTGGATGGAGCACTGCAGTGATTTGAGCTGAGATCTGTCCGCGGTGCTGAAACAAGAATCCAGTCTGTCAAATCGATGATGAAGAGATCAGTTTTCAGATCCAGTCATGTTGTTCTGGATGAAAGAAGTGACACTGGTGCCAGAAGGCTCAGTCACATGGAAAAGAGTGCCATTTTTTAATGTTTGTTTAGTTTATTGATTTCTTTTTCAGTGTCATATTGGATAGAAATAAAGGAGTTAAGAGTGGGATTGCAGACCACCAGCTCTAGTTGTCACAGTCGATGAGTTTTTCCAGCAAGACACTGGCACCTAACCCATCACCAGTCTCTCGGGTAAGGGCGTCAGCTAAAGCGTTAAATGTAAATGCGAAAGCCTCAGTGAAGACTCAGAAGAAGGGATTAAAATCCGCCACGCTGGGATGTTAAAACTGCATTAGACTTGAATCCTCATCGCCAGCTGCACATCGCCCGTGGCCAGATGAGAATTTCATGAAAAAATGCACAGATGCACCCTCCTCCTCCCCAACCCCATCAGTCCTCTTTATGTCGATCGGCTGAAATTGTCATTTTCCTTTAAGATGATGTAAGACATTAGCCTACTTCACGGGACGACCCCCCCCCCCCCCGCCCCCCCTTGCACAGCTTGGAGCAACATTATCTCAAACCTTCTGCCGATCCAGCCGTTTCTGCACTCAGCAGTTTGGAGAGATGGGTGCGCACAGGAGGACCGCTTCCATCCTCCTCTCTGAGAGCCACCTCGGAGCATGTTTCACCATCCCAGCAGTCAGGAGCGACGCTCAGTAGCGGGATGATGAGACGCTGGCACATTTTTTAGTTTATCTTGGAGTTCTGTGGCTGAACTAGGAGCCGGGCGCAACGGGGTGAATCTTCCCACAGAAAACTTGCGCAGAAATGCTTTTACTTTGTTTAATGGTGGAGGGGATTTCAAAGTGAAGTGAGGATTATATTTCTTTGAAGTCCCACTGACCACCCATCGCAGTGGATGTGTGTAACATAATGCTGGTTATGATAATCGATTCCGTGCAAAAAAGGATGCACCGTGGCCAGGCACATTTACGCATGAGGTTAAAAGATATACTGTAGACGCACCTTGGGATTTGTTTTGTCATGAGACACTGGATGGGAGGACTGCAGCTTGAATCAAGCCTGTGCTTTGGGTCTGAGTGGATCAGCACCATGCAGCTACACCCCACAACCTGAACTTCTTTGCGCTCCGTGATCGAGACTCGGATTTCATTCAAAATCTGAAGAATACATAAAAACGATGGCACTGAGCGAAAACTGCAAAACGCAACCTGCAAAAGAACAAGGCTCAGTACAAAACCCTCCATCGGATGTTCTTGAGCTAAACGTGGGTGGGCAGGTGTATTACACTCGCCTTGCCACCTTGACAAGCTTCCCAAATTCTTTACTCGGGAAGCTGTTCTCGAACAAGAAGGGGTCTTCGAATGACTTGTCCCGGGACTTCAGAGGACGCTATTTTATTGACAGAGATGGCTTTCTGTTTCGGTATGTATTGGATTACCTTAGAGACAAGCAAGTTGTCCTTCCTGATCACTTTCCCGAGAGGGGAAGGTTGAAAAGAGAGGCGGAATACTTCCAGCTGCCAGATTTGGCTAAGCTTTTGTCATCGGAGGAGTCAAAACTCTTCCCAGACGACTTGTACTACAGTGATTACGACGACGTGTCTCAAGGCAGCGACCAGAGGTTTTATCCCTCTCACTCCTTTGACAGGGGCTACGGCTACATCACGGTCGCTTTCAAAGGCGTTTGCGCCGCTAGAGGCAGAGAAAGTGAAACTGATTCCAAGGCCAAAAAGTTACCTAGAATCTTCATCAGCAGCAGAATTAGCTTGGCGAAGGAGGTTTTTGGAGACGCCCTGAATGAGAACAGGGACATTGACAGCCCATTGGACCGGTACACTTGCAGGTTTTACCTCAAGTTCAGGCACCTGGAGAGAGCTTTTGACATGCTGTCAGAGAGTGGCTTTCATATTGTAGCCTGCAACTCGTCCCTGACTGCGTCCTCCATCGGTCATTACGCGGATGACAGGATCTGGTCCAATAACGCACAGTACATCTTCTACCGTGAGTGAAGATTTATTCCTACTCTGCTTTCTTAGAAGTGATGTGAGATGAACTGGAAGCTTCTTGAGCTCCAGGAGTAATCATAATGCAAACAATAGCTAAATAAAACACAAAAAACAATAAATGTAAACTAAAAAACTAACGAAATAGAGAAAAAGAACCAAGTGCTCCTCCCTTTTACCTTACGGGCTCATCAAGGCAGTGATACCAAACAGTACAATGTCCATCACAACTACTTTTTTAAATAAACGACAAAAGTTTATACTTTCCCCAAACAAAAAACCTCTAATTTGCTGCCAGAAAATAGAAAAATGACACGTAGAAAACAGTGTATGTTTGCTGAAACCAGGAGGCATGGTCGGGTTGCAGCATTATCCTTCCTAAATCTTTGCATCCCTTCCAGTGGCTGACTCCAAACTTGTGCTTTGGGTCCCAGATAAGAGGCAAACTTGCCTACGGGCGTCAGGGGAGTTGAGTCACAATGCTGCTCCGCTTCAAGTACACATGCGTCATGCGTAAACACGGCTTAGTGCTCAGATTCTGTCAGCCGCTGGGTTATGAATAATATAGCACCAGTGGGCAGCAAAAAGAAGAAGAAAAACACACATGAATGCTGCTGCTGTGTTCTCTTTAATCAGCTTTGCTTCTTACTCGGAGACAAAGTTGGTTCGTCAGAAAATGACTTAATTAGCTGCAAATATGTCTCATTCCTTTACAGAGGGAGGAGTTGGGCCATATGGCCAACTAAAAAGCACTTTGTTCATTATTCTGAAGAAAACGCAGGTGGTGGGTCAAGGTTGGGAGGTGCAAGAGGCTGGACTGAGGAGGACTTGACATATGGTTGCTAATGATTCACCAATAGTGCTAATGCAGGCCAATTATTACAGAGGGGTCTGCCTTGACCTGAAATAACATCCAGCTACAATTTCCAGTGTCACTCAAGGTTCTGGAGCAGAGCATATGGTGTAGGTGTTCACCCCCTTCCCCATTAACAGACACTGCCCCGGGACTAAGTCATGGGACAGCATGAGGATGGGAAGGTGGGAAGAGACCCGAGGAGGAAACTGGAGCAAGTGCAGCATGAAAGGGAAGAGGCTGCAGAGTGACTAAGAAGAGCACAGAGAGGAGAGGAAAAGAGGTCGAGAAGGGCGAGTTTAAGGAAGCAAGCTGAAGGGAAGAGAAGAAAAAGGGGAGGCAAGCAGATGGAGGAGAGAGCGGCTGAGCAGGAGGGATGAGGGAGTAAAAGTTGCATGAGACCAGGCTATGGGGAAAAAGAACTGAGGCAGAAAGAAGTGAGAGGGACCCGGCGCAAAAACAGATTAAAGTGAGGATCAGACAGGAAAGTTCATTGAGTCCGAGGCAGCGGACAGGAGAGAGAGAGTGAGAGAAAAAAATTTGGGGTGGAAAGACATGGAAGCAGAGGGAGAGACTGGGTTTTCATTAGAAAGAGAGCAGACAAGGTGAGGATGAAAGGAAACACACATATATCGCAAGTATAAGCAGACAGGGGCCTAATCAGGATGATGGATAGACACATCAAAGGTAGACAGGCTTGAGGGGCCTTTGCTTCACAGCAGCACAGTGGCCCACATCCACTTTCAAAACTAATACTGTAACCTGACTCTGAATGTGGGACAATGGCTGGCCTTGGGCAGGTAGTCCTGAACTAAGGATGCATGTAGACAAATGCACCTTTGGGGGTGGGGGGGGCATGAAACAGATGTGCTTTACAGTTGTTTGTTGCTTTCAGGAAAACATTGCACTGTGTTTTTTTTTTTCCAATCCCCATCCAACCACAGGCTCATATACGGAAAATGGTAGGAGGGAGGCTGCATTTGTTGAGAGTGCAAAAAGAGCAATCCACTGCAGTAAATAAACTCGGAGACTTCCTTCCAGTCTGTCAGTTCCTTAAGCATCATCCGTAATAATGGATGCATTTACCAAGAAGAGTAACGGCTCTTCTTGGTAAACGCATCCATTATTTTCTACACCTCCCTTGACTGTCAGCATCTTCTGTTTCCAAAATGCCCACAGCAGAGATTGATGATGTTTCCTTCATGGTATAATCTGCATTAACATCATGTTAACACACTGTACTCTCAGCAGGAGATTTGCTGTTTGTTCCTCTGCAGACAAAAAGAAATGATAGTTCCAGCAAAAGGTCACTCTCCTCAGAAGGCCACATTCATCATGAACAAGAGCTTTAAAAACTGATGGCCATGATGAATTATTCACATTTAATCAAGTGTGACTTGTTCACCTCTTGAGTAAACAACTGAATAAGAGAGAAATACATCAGTACCGATAACAAGCGCATATTAGAGGAAACAGGACTGAGATTAGTTCAGTCAATTCAGCTTAGGGTCTGTAGCTTGCTGCTGTATGAAACATGGGGAAGGTTTGATGTGGACTGATGGGCAGCCCTCAGAAATGTTCAGATATGGCAGCCATCTCTGGATCACCTTGTTCAATGCTGATCCCAGCCTATTTAGATTTTCGTTTCTGTAAAATACATGCTTCTGCTTTTTGTCTTGCATTATATAAAATATTGATAAATAATTTAAAAAAAAAAAAAAAATGAAATCCAGAACATCAGTAGACAGTGCTGGAATTTGAACAACCAACCTTCTAGACAGTAGCCCTAACTGTTGAGCCAGCACTGCTAAAATTATAAAATGCAAAATATTTGAAATAGGAAGCCCAATTGTTAGTGTGAGATTCTAAAGTCCAACGTATTAGATAAAATGTCAAAAATATCAAATGGTTCCTGAAAATTATGTGATGAAATAGTCAAAAAATAGAACTTACTAAGTCAAAATTAAAGGAAAAATATCAAAATGATGACTTACTATGCAAAAAATGTAAGCAATAGGGCCAGAATATGTCCTACTATGTTGAGATTAGAACAAAAAAGTCATAAATTATGATTTACTAAGTCAAAATTATTAGAATAATACACACTTATGATTTTATGTCAAAATCGGAAGAAAAAAGATTGCATTATTGTAATGTAGTATGTCAAAAAATGTTGAAAAAAATACAACTTTCTTTGTAAAAAACAAATGACACTTGGCAACTTTAATCATTCTCCATCTTTACTGTACACATCTCCCATTTTGACTTGACACTGGCTCATTCAGAGTGGGGAAAAGGTGAAAGTGTTTCTGATGTCGGCAGCTCCAGCGTTTGATGATAATTTGCTCTGCCGCTGTGATGTGGAAGCAGGAAAGTGGAAGCGGGTTATGATTTTGTCATAGCAAATGATAATTTGCTATGACAAAATTCTAAGAATAATGTAAAAATGGTTGAATAGTGAGTAGAAATGATTAGATAACAGAGTTTAGAATTATGACTTCCTGTGTCAAAATTATTCATTAAGATATGAATCTAAAATGGGTGATGCTAGTTAAATTATACACTGTACAGATGGAAAATGTTGACTTGGTGTATGAAATTTTTACTCTACTGAGCCCATTTTTTTTGTAATATCACAAAGTTTTCTTTTTTTTTCTTCTAACAAGCACAGAAAGCATTTTTTAAGTGAATGATTTGACCTGCAGAAATGCAGGTTGTTTGGTTCTCCGATGGGCAGTGACAACATTATTGCTGTAGTGATTAAGGACTGTAACCTCCCAGCCGGTGTTTGGTACCCGGCTCCTTATTACCAATTATCTCTGGGGAAAGAGGAGAGTGTTGGCTAATTAAAAAGCAATCTGTGATCCCAAAATATTTGCTTGTCTCCAGCCATCCGCTGTGAGATAATTTGCAAACTATTTTAAAGACAGCTTGAAACTATGAATCATATGGTACAATTGGGGAACTTTAACTCAATTCATAGATGAAAAGTAGCTGTCATCTTGGAACAAAATCATAACCCGCTTCCACTTTCCTGCTTCCACATCACAGCGGCAGAGCAAATTATCATCAAACGCTGGAGCTGCCGACATCAGAAACACTTTCACCTTTTCCCCACTCTGAATGAGCCAGTGTCAAGTCAAAATGGGAGATGTGTACAGTAAAGATGGAGAATGATTAAAGTTGCCAAGTGTGCTCTCTTAATATAACTGTGCAGTCTTCATTTGGGCTGGAAATGAGACGATGTGTGGCCATAATGGCTCCTGAACAATGGCCCCAAAGCAGCAGGGAGAGACGGGGGAATGTAATCAATTGCTTGGGTGTAATGGAGGCAGTGATTGGGCCTTCCCTGAGCTCCCACAGAGCCTGGTTGGAGTCTGGATGGATTGGCAATGCCTACAAGAGATGGATGGTGTTCCCATGAATAGCTCATACAGGCCTTAAAGATCACCTGGGCAGAAAAATGGTCAGAAGTAAGGCGAAGTGTATGTGCTTGTGCCATTTTTTTCCCCCTCGTTCCAATGGTCGCAGAAGCTTGTGCACTAAGTCAGTTCAAGTAGACAATCTGTTCCAGCGTGGGAGTGAATCTGAGTTTACTGAAAAGCTGCTGAAAAAAAGGAAAAATCTAGTTTTTGAAAGCAATCATATATTTTTTTGAAAGCAGCATGACCCGGTCACTGCTACATGTTCTCAAAATGTTACTACTACAAGCTTTTGTATTGATTTCCAGGCAGCCATTGGTTTCATTTCATTTCACGAAAGAAAAAAGATAAATATTTTAGAGTGCTTCTTAAAATAGGTGTCATGATGAACATTTGTCATCTCTTTTTGTTGTCAGAGTTGGCTACAAGTTTAGTTAATGGTTAAGACTAATAATTACTATCTCTGTGCATGCTTTTTAAATTTTTGGGTTTAATTTTCCAACAATATCAATCAATCTTTATTGGTCATTGCACACTTTCATCTACAATGAAATTTCATTTGAGCTGCCCTGCGAATGACAGCTCCGGCTGCTGCGCAGTGCTGCGCGCACCTTTCTTGAGGAAAACAGAAAAAGGACATGTTGGGATCTGGGTAGGGATAGCAGAGGGTAAATGAAAAAAAAGGCTCATTGTACGAAATGAAACCTCCAATGTTGGGAAATTCAATTTGAGAAGGAACCTAAAAAACAAACAAACCCGCAACAGGCAAAGCATGACATAAGACAAGGATAGTTGGGATAAGGATATGGGGTGGTGGAGGGGGGAGCACAGTTAGTCAGCTGCTGTGCAGCAATTTCTGCGCACGGATTCCTGACCCCTGTGCATAGTGAGGGAAGCTTGTGGAGGCGGGGGGGGAGGGGGGTATGGGCATGTCTGTGCAGTTCAGTGAGTCCAATGTGTGTGTATGCGTGTAGCCCGTCTTCTTCTGTCTCAGACCTCCGGTGTCTCAGTTCACGAGGGTGGGAGTGCGATAACACAGCAGGTTGCTATGGAGACGTCCTCGGTTGGCCCGGTCCAAAAGTCAACAGGTGTCCTTGGGAAAGTGGAGGGGGTTAGGAGAGCTATCTCTTGGCCATGAAACTTCTTGTTATTGTTCCAGGGGTGTCAGAATGTAATCAGTTTCCTTCATGTTTAGGCGGGAGAGGAGCAATTTCACCTTTCCCCTACTGCTCTCAACAATTTTAGACCCCAACTGTAGCGATTCTCACCCTGATGGCTTCCAATCTGCGACTCACATCAACAGTGACACCAAGCAAATTGTTCATCTTATGATTGAGTTCATCATACCGAGCATCGGCAGCCGCGATCCGATCGTTTGCATAGACCAGCAGTGTTTGGACGTCATTTCTATCTGCGGTCTTCCTGATTTTCCAGAAGCTCAGGCCAGTGAACAAGCCAATTATCAGCAGGCCTGTCATCATAAATCCGAATATATAAACATCTTCCACATCCTCCACGGATAGAGGTGCCAGGTACATGATCCCCTTCCATTTCCCCCAGGCGCTGATCCGTAACCAGAGGCGAAACTCCCATCCGGGCAGGTAGGCTCCCCTAGGCCTGTGCTCTTTGTGGCGACAATCTTGTCAATTGCGTTGAGAGACCAGTTAATCAATTCCATGATCGGTGTTTTGAAGGTCCAGTGCCAAGCGATCACTCCAAGTCAGACAGACGAGACGAGACGAAAATGCAGCAAGCAGAAGACATGAGGGTGTGGGGAGCAACAGAGATAGTTACGGAGCGAGGAAAAATGCGACCGCCTCCTACGAGAGCTGAGAGCAGAAAATATGCAGGACTTACAAATTATGATGCATTTTTTACAAAAACATAAAATTAAATATGGAATTTGATCAATTATCCATCTGAAGCACCTATATTTAAACAGACCCTACACTGTAAATGTAAACTTTGGCCTGACTAAAGATGGACAAGTGCATTTAACCTAATTTATCCTATTTTTCAAAGTTTACTTTCTTACACCGAGTTTTCTCCACTTTTTACCCACATACTTGTTTCATTTAATTATATGTACTTGGTTTTTCTGAGTGCACAGCATGGTTTGTGGTATGAGACTTAAGTTTCAGAGCTGTGCGCATGTCCATTTCCGGTTAGCGCGCATTTACCGGAAGCAAGCAGTTCAAATCCGATCACGCAGACCCTGGGCTCTCACGGAAGGTTGGCTCTAACGTTGATTTCGGTAAGTGTACATCTTCTGTTTATCAATGTAAAGTTATTTTTGGAATGAGAATTGTTCAAAGAAGCCAGCCAACAACTCCGACTCTCCGAGACCGTTGGCATGTTAGTCTGTGTTTCTGTGCCGGCGCGCGCGTGTTGAAAGAGCAGACGTTAAAAAGTTAGCGGCAACTCAACATGAGCGAATCCGAATAAAAGTGCTTTGACTCGGTCTAAACAGCCTGAAGCGAACACTAGTGTAGTGCTAATCTGTAACATGTCTTCCCCTGTTCCTGCACCAGCCCCGCCATCTGTTAGCTGCTCGAACAGCGCGCGCTGCTAATTTCGCAGTTTTTAAGCTAACCGTTTATTTTAACGGGCTGTGCAGGAGGGCGGCTGCTAACGTTCGGCTACCTGCCTGCAAGTGAAGCACGGCACTTGCAGGCAGGTAGCCAAACGTTAGCATACCTACCGACCTGCATGCATTTTGCGTAGCCTGTACTCATTTCTAAATCTAAGTATGCTGGTAAAAATTGATGCTCTGAAAGTACACATGACTGTCGTTAATGTCTCGGGATTTCCAACGGGCTCGAGTTTCTGTCTGTGCATGCTGAGTCGCCAAGGACTAGAGAAGCAGAAGAGTTTGATCTATCCCGTCGCTGAAAAAAAGAGTTCAACTGCAGTCAGTCACACAGTAGAAAAACTATCTGCTCCCGTGCTGGTGCAGCTCTTTGCCTCACTAAACTGCACACTGTACATGATGTGACTCACCAAATTAAAGCTGTTATATGCAAGCTTTGTAGGAAGGAGCATATGTAATCGATGTCCAACATGAATTTGTTTTTAGCTTTTTAACATTTTTTATGTCTTAAACAATGAAATGATATGTAATTGTGAATTATGAATTTTGCATCATATTTAAACCAACCTAAATTCTCACATTGCGAGTCTTGCTATCATGATAATAAAGTATTAATACTGTCAGTATTAGTGTAACGGATAACTAAACACTAGTAAACCTCCCACCTGATACCATAAGAGTGGTGCTGTAAAGAATAAAATTATTATTATTATTACCATTATTATTAATAGTAAAGAGGTGGTACTCGAAACACTGTCAAAGGTTGTCAGGTCTGCAATATTAATCAGTTCATCATATCATGTTTAGATATGAAAGATATGAGAATCAGGTAACACATGACTGTTAAAATAACATTTAATCATTTTTTGTGTTTATTCTTTTCTCAATATAGACTATCTTAGGTGGTGTCTGGCAGTGAAGTTGGTGGCAGTTTGAAAAGAGTTACCCTCGGTCACCAAGACTTTGTTGGCCACCAGGGTACCAGATAATCATCTTACTCAGTCAGACCAGCTCAGCAACCGCAGTTTTCGTGTCTGTACACCTCCTCCTCACTGCTGCGTCATTGATAAGAAGCTCTCTCAGTAGACTTGACCAAAAATCTTTTAGAGATGGTATTGTCTTTCTTAAAAAGTTTTATTTCATGTTTATTTTTGTGTCTTAATTTGATCCACCATTGCGAAATTATTGTATTAAAAAGTTTTGTTAAAAAAAATAAGATAAATGTGATTAAAAAGTTTTTTGGAATTGTTTTATAGACAACTGTTTGCTGTTTCCACAACAGATCCAGACTGTACAAGCTCAAGTTTACAAGTAAAGAAAGGACAATCCTCAAAAAGAAAGTCTTGGATTGTGGCCAACTGTCCTCCACTGAGAATCAAATCAGGTTTGTTGTTCTTTATTCAAGAATTCTGTTCATGTCTTCTCTGTAAAATTATTCAAAATGTTATTGTGCTATATTTCAAATTTGATCATTCAAAATATAACGATGAATAATTAGTAGCATCTCAAAAGACAGGTTGCTAATCTCAAATATTTCAACATTAGTCATTCATAGGTGGGCAATGTCTCTTTTAGTCTAATTTTTTGTTCTCCTGTGTTTTTTTTTCAAGTGTCTACTGGAGGAGGCATGCATTGGACATGTAGGTTTTGCGCTTTTGTCTCTTTAAAACGTGGCCAGCTATTAAAGCATTACAGATTGAAGCATGGTGGCTTCACAAGAACCTCCCCAATACCATGTCTTCATCAGCAGTGTATTTGCACATTCAAATCGTTTAATGCCTTGAAGGTTCATTTATCCAGATTTCACTCACAGATGACCAGTGAAAAAGATGATGTGCAAACATTTAGTTGTCAAGTGTGTGAGTTTAACGAGCCCTGCAGTGAAAATGATTTTTTTTTACACATTTGCGCAAGCATCTGAAATTGATGCAAAAAGTGCAGTGCCCCTATCTGGATTGTGACTTTGAGACAAATGTATACTCTACTTTTAACACACACAAAAGTAGGAATCATGACCAGAAATATTCTACATCTAGTCTGCAGTTCAAACCTGTTGTTTCATTAGATTAATTGATTAATCATTTAGTAGGCCCTAACACGTCAATTTCTGCAATTTGGTCATTACTTTTTGAGAAGTGTATTGTATACAACAGTCAAATAGTCTCTTGGCATTGAAATGACTACTGTAGTGTAGTAAACAATCCTTTGTTTTTTGTTTTTTAAGGTCTTTGCTGAGTTCTACAGAGTTACCAGTAAGAACCTTAAGAAAGACTTCTACGAAGCTCTTGAGCACCACGCCACTCGTCCTCATTGACCTCTTCAAATCCAGAAAAGGAGTTGTCGGCCAATCACTTGGTCACCTCTTCCAGCCAATCAATTCACAAGTAAGTGTTTCAGATTCTTCTTTATTACCACCTTATGGTAGTGTGCTTGCTTGCTTTTACTAGGCCTACAGCTGCTGCTACTACTACTTCGTAAAACAACTTCTACCCACAATACAAGTAATTCTTTGACTACCTCAAGCACTTAGAATTCATAGTTGTAACTTGAGCACATGCATATATGCATTTTTTTTTTTAATGAATAATTTTGCCTTTCCTATAGTCTTCTGCTTATTGTTTTTTGTAATCTTTTCCATGAGACAAATGGCATCACCACAACACGCACTGTTGTCCTGCAATGTCTGCCCCTGTATCTTGGAGATAATTCCAGTGAATTCTTCCTCAGCTGCTCAGTAAGTACATTTATAATGATGATCCTATGACCATTGTACAGTGCACATTTTAGGACATCGTCAGACATCAGGTTCCGTTCTCAGATTTCAGAAAATACCACATTGTTCATGTCTTGTATAAATAAACCCCACTGATTTCATACCCTTTGCAGGAAAATCATTTTGCAGAACACCCATTTTTTAAAAATAAAAAAACAGTAATAAAATAATGGCTTTGTTTTGTTAAAATTTGGGTTGAAATATCTAAGAAAAAAAATTAAGATATTTTTTGAGAATGTGCTGCTACACTGGCATGATCCTGTTTGGTCTGTTGGCTTGAGGCTGCTTGGTCTGGAGCTGTTTTGTTTGAGGCCTATTTGTAGTCCATTGATCTGACAAAGTTTTCCCAGTGACCTGAAGCTTTTTAGTCTGAACACCGGTATTATTTTGTCTGATGCCAGAGAACTGAGACTGAGGTCTGATGTCGTAAATGTACATCGCACCATTGAGTAGTACGCTAGTAAAATTAGCTTAAAAAAATTCCACACACAAACAGCCTTTATGGATTTTTTAAAAAAATGCATTTTGTTAAGGGCTTGGTGCTGAAATGCGTCCAGTTCCACCTGCTCATGTCTTTACACATGAGCTCTGTAAGACACTATTCCTGAGTGCAGTTTTTTTTTTCTATGCAATTTTAAATTATGAACCCTGCAGAGCCTTTGGTTACAGGAGTATACAAACTATTACCGTGGGTCATAAAATTCTACCTAAACTTATTTGTGTTCTTTTACTTTGAATACAGGATTCAGACACTGCAGATGACTTCACTCAGGTGCCTGTTGGGGTTCTTAACGTCATGACCAGCGACATGCCACCATTGATTAACAGCGTTGCAATCATCCTTGAAGGAAAACCTCGTCATGGATGACATTCCTACAACCTCTCAAGCACTTTGTCTTCTCTTTGGCTTAATATATGCACTTCATCTGGATTACCCCAAAGTTATGAAGAACACATTCGAATTCATCCAGAAGATATTGTTGAACATCGGACAACAAAAGCTCAGCCCAAAACTGCAAACATTAAAAAAATGCTCTTTTGGGCTAGATGTTGTGGCTAGGGAGAGCTATGCTTGGTGTGTCCACAAGTGTGGGTTTGTGAATGAGTACAATTGGGCTGAACATTTATTTTTACCTAATTGAATATTGTATTTTACTTTCATCTTTTTTTATGTTTTAATGTTTTGATAATGAAACTGTGACAGAATACTTGTTTTGTGGAGCTGCTGGAGGTCTCCATACGTTTTCTCCAGAAATAAGAAAAACATGTTTGATACACAATGCAATGAGATCCCTCTCTCAAAAATAATCGTCAGAGTAACTGTTAAAAGAGTAGCAGTATGTTTTGTTTTTTCTTGATTTTTGGTTCAGCCTTTTTCATTTCATTATCTGGCTCAGTATTATGAGTGCTCAGTTACTCGAGCACTCATTAAAAACTGTTGAAAATGAGCATACTGTATTTGATGTTTAGTATTTGTGCTTCTGCAACACAGGTTCAATAGTTGTTAAATTGTTAAGAGCTGACTTGTAGGCTGCTTTGAAAGCGTATGTCCAAGTACAGTTCTATGTAATAATCCAGTTTTTAATTATCAGGTTTTATTAAGGTTTTAAACTTTTACAGACTTAATGTTGACTGTTCTGTTTGTTGCTGTGAGACATAATGGAAAGTGACCATTGTGAATCAAAAAGCCTTCTGTTAGTTTATACCAGACCAATCGGCCCCACCTCACTCACACTCATTCTCACTTTTAAGTCTCATTTTGGTCATACATCACGTACTGATTTTCACTCATACTCACTGACATCCACTTTCTGTCTCACACGCACTCACAATCGCATGCACACACACACACACACACTTCACATCACTCTCGCACACATTAATGCTCATACAGTCAATCTCTCTTACAAACACATAATATTGAGGAAATAACTTGGAGAAATGCAGAACATAGAATCTGAACCAATCAGCAAACAAGGATGGATTTGCCTCTAATTGCGTAGCATCATTTATCGCACCCTGTTTTCTCTCTCCTCTACTCACTGACTTGGCCTGGTTTGCCACTAACAGAAGGGTTTCAGCCAGTGCTGAAACAAATTAATTGCAGGTATTAATAAAAATAACCATATAGCCAAGGACTATTATTCAAATTACAGTATATGTAATTTTTGAATAAATGTCAAATTTGGTTTAACTTGGTTAATTTGGTTTAAAATCAAAGTACTGTGGTGCTACAGAGATGGTCTGACCTAAAAACTGTATAGAAAATTGCATTGTCAGTGTAGTAGTGATTAACACTATTTTATTTGTTTTCATTTATCTATCAGCCCCCCAATTGTTCAGCCAAACTTGATCTTTGATTGGTCTCTTGTCTAGACAATTTTCAGTATTAACAGCATTTTGATTGTTGTTGTTGTTTCTAAATACAGAAATAGGAAAAATAAGATTATGGTTTTCATAATACCATTTTGTGAGGTTCTTATTTTTAAGTTGGCTGAAGTGGATTACACTAAGATACTTTAAGTGTAATGTATTACAAATTTCAAGTAATGCCCACTTGTTTTGGCAGAATATAGTAAGTTAATGTGACTCAAAATATTCAAGTTGTAACAGCTTGATTTGAATTTTACTATACTGAGATACATTAAGTGCTCACAACTTCAAAAAAAGTATAGCTTACTTGAATATAATAATTTCAAGGTACTTCTCACAAATAAGTTCGTTTACTTAGTTTTCCCAAGGTAATCGGTTTCCTAAATTTCATTAAGTAAACTCAACTTGTCAGAATTTACAGTGCTTTCATCTACAATGAAATTTCATTTGAGCTGCCCTGCGAATGACAGCTCCGGCTGCTGCGCAGTGCTGCGCGCACCTTTCTTGAGGAAAACAGAAAAAGGACATGTTGGGATCTGGGTAGGGATAGCAGAGGGTAAATGAAAAAAAAGGCTCATTGTACGAAATGAAACCTCCAATGTTGGGAAATTCAATTTGAGAAGGAACCTAAAAAACAAACAAACCCGCAACAGGCAAAGCATGACATAAGACAAGGATAGTTGGGATAAGGATATGGGGTGGTGGAGGGGGGAGCACAGTTAGTCAGCTGCTGTGCAGCAATTTCTGCGCACGGATTCCTGACCCCTGTGCATAGTGAGGGAAGCTTGTGGAGGCGGGGGGGGAGGGGGGTATGGGCATGTCTGTGCAGTTCAGTGAGTCCAATGTGTGTGTATGCGTGTAGCCCGTCTTCTTCTGTCTCAGACCTCCGGTGTCTCAGTTCACGAGGGTGGGAGTGCGATAACACAGCAGGTTGCTATGGAGACGTCCTCGGTTGGCCCGGTCCAAAAGTCAACAGGTGTCCTTGGGAAAGTGGAGGGGGTTAGGAGAGCTATCTCTTGGCCATGAAACTTCTTGTTATTGTTCCAGGGGTGTCAGAATGTAATCAGTTTCCTTCATGTTTAGGCGGGAGAGGAGCAATTTCACCTTTCCCCTACTGCTCTCAACAATTTTAGACCCCAACTGTAGCGATTCTCACCCTGATGGCTTCCAATCTGCGACTCACATCAACAGTGACACCAAGCAAATTGTTCATCTTATGATTGAGTTCATCATACCGAGCATCGGCAGCCGCGATCCGATCGTTTGCATAGACCAGCAGTGTTTGGACGTCATTTCTATCTGCGGTCTTCCTGATTTTCCAGAAGCTCAGGCCAGTGAACAAGCCAATTATCAGCAGGCCTGTCATCATAAATCCGAATATATAAACATCTTCCACATCCTCCACGGATAGAGGTGCCAGGTACATGATCCCCTTCCATTTCCCCCAGGCGCTGATCCGTAACCAGAGGCGAAACTCCCATCCGGGCAGGTAGGCTCCCCTAGGCCTGTGCTCTTTGTGGCGACAATCTTGTCAATTGCGTTGAGAGACCAGTTAATCAATTCCATGATCGGTGTTTTGAAGGTCCAGTGCCAAGCGATCACTCCAAGTCAGACAGACGAGACGAGACGAAAATGCAGCAAGCAGAAGACATGAGGGTGTGGGGAGCAACAGAGATAGTTACGGAGCGAGGAAAAATGCGACCGCCTCCTACGAGAGCTGAGAGCAGAAAATATGCAGGACTTACAAATTATGATGCATTTTTTACAAAAACATAAAATTAAATATGGAATTTGATCAATTATCCATCTGAAGCACCTATATTTAAACAGACCCTACAGGTAAGAAAAAGTTTTTAAAAGTCTATCAAAACATAATACAGTTAAATCTCCTATATGTTCCTTTTAAAAGTGTGAGTGAAAGATTCAAAAGTCAGAGATTTTTAGACAAAAAGTCAAAGTCATCAAACATTACCTTAAATGGAATGGTCAAAATTATGACTTAGTCAGACTTTAAAGAAAAATGTCAAAACATGACTTATTATGTACAAATTCTAGAAAATAAGGTCAAGATATGACCTACTTTGTTCAGATTAGAACAAAAAGTCAAAATTATGAAAAAAATCACACAATTATGACTTACAACCTAAAAATTATAGATATAAAATCAAAATTCATGACTGAGAATGTCAAAAATTTAAGAAAAAAAAGAAAAATTCTGACTATGTCTATGTCTATCATGTCAAAAAGAACATACATAGAACAATATAGATTTTTAAAAATGATTTACTCTGTCAAAAATCCTGGGAAAATGTCCAAATTATGACAAATTATATATATAAAAAAAATTCCAGGCCATTTGCTTCACTTAAATTCACTACAGAAAAAAAAATTAACTTTCAGGGACTTACTTAAAATGCTACAATTAACAATATAGCCTCTTTGTTTTGTCAGAGTTGACGACAAGCTTAGTTATTAGCCAAATTTATCATTCTCTTGGGGTTTCATTTTCCAACAATCTGCTGGCTGCAGCTCACAAATGATAATGCATTTTTTAACAAAAACAACTTTATTGAAAAAATAGAGTCTGCAGGTTTAAAAAAAATCCCTATAAGCCTAAAACAATTAAATCCTTGTATGTTCCTTAAAAAAAAAAAAAAACAAAACAAAAAACGATAAACATAGGTCCCAGTTGATGAAATTGTTCAGCCGTCTTTTAAACTCCGCCAATTATTTCTGGCTCTGATTCTACACAGTGAAGCTGCTGGAAAACAGGTAGAACGGCTCTCCTTCCATCTGACATCTAACACCTTAATGATCCCTCCAGAGACATTTAATACCTACTTGGATGTGAAACTCTTCACATTATGGGCAGGGCTGAGTGTTTTCTGAGGGGGGATCCCCTGTGTTGGCATGCAGGATGAGACCTTTGTAAATTACTGTTCTGTAGGTGAATTGATGAAGTTTGTCTCTGAGAATTTAAAGAGGATCTGATGCTCTGAATTACATGCACTTTCCTAGTCGTCACTCTTTGAGCAAAACCAACCAAGGGACCAGAGTTGCCGCTCTTCTTTCCTCAGGTCTCTCGAGGCATCATTTAGGCGATGACAAGATCTCTGCAGTACTTGGGACATCCTCACAGTGCCTCATCAGACGAAGGGTGTGGCTCTGGGTCAGGGGATGGGCCCACAGGGAGAGGCTGATATAGACATTTCAATCAGCCTGCGTTGCTTGTTCATCTCCCTGTCAGGGAGACACTCAGCGGACAGCCACCCTCTGACTCTGGAGGACGCGACACCCGCTTGTCATTAACAATCAGCCAGTGGAGCTGTCACTCTCCTTGTGGAGAGCAGATAATATGGGCCAGTGCAGTCCATAAGACATGCTGAATTACGTCATGTCCCAACAAGCGTGTTGGGAGTCCATGAGTTGCCCTGACTTATTTGTCACCAGCTCCTTCTAATCACTGCTGCTGATGAGGGTTGTTTCAGGAGAGGAGGCTGGCCGACTGGAGGTAATTAATATTGACAAATTCAAATGTATGCAGATATTAGAGACATTATTATACCTGGTGGAGCTTGGCTGTGGCCGGACACAAACTGCTGAAGTGATACTTCTGCAGCAAATAAGACTAGACTGGTGAAATGGATTTCCCTTGCTCTGTAAGGATGGTCACTGCCTTTGCAAGACATGTCTTCTTTTTTTGCTACTGCAAGGACACACTGGCCTAATTTGGGAGCTAACATGCATGTAAACTACACCCTTCCTGAGGCAGTGAGAGAATAAAAAAATATTAGTGTAACCGGATATGGGAGCTGGAGAATGTAAGAGTGTGTCTGCATGCATATGAGCTTCACTCGCTGACTTGGTGCATATTTAACCTGCTAAACCAAATTACTCTCCATACATAAAGCTCTTTTCCACCAAACCATGTTCTTGCCCGGAAAATGTTGTTGTAGCAGAGCTATGCAGCAACCGAAGCACTTCAACATAATTCATACAGCTCGGTCTTGCAGGGTTTTGCCATGTTTGGGCAAACAGCAGACAGTAATGAAAGTGAATAGAGCAGACATGTTTGTTTTCAGGAATTCACAAGTTAAGTGTTATCGCTCTGAGTCAGACTGCGTGAATGTAAAAATGCTGCTTTTGTGTTCAAAACTTATTTTTATTCATTCAGACTGCGAGCACAGTTCACATCCCCGCTGAGATTCAAATTTGAGAAGGAGACAGCTTTGGGTCACTCAAGTCTGACTATGAAATAAATTGTGTTATGGCCTCTTGTTACGTGCAGCAATAACGCAAAATTGCTGAGTGATGAGCTTTCTTGTTGCTCTTTATTTCTTTGCTTCTCAATTTTTTGGCACGATTGTGCAGAGCCTCTCTCAGATTACAGGACTGAAGCTCCGTTAAAGCATCAGACACCTTTGATGAGTCAGTTTTGGGAGCACAGATATAAAAAAATAAATCAATTTTAAAAACAGCCACTAATGTCTGGCAAAAAACCCAATGACATTTTGAATCTGAGTCTGTCAGAGAACTCTGCCTTCGATCCAGATCATATCCTACTTTCCTGCCATTTACAACCTTCAAAACTTGTTATTTTAATCTAATATGCAGGCAGCTGGATCTCCATAAAGCCGGCTTCTCCCAGACATGAGGACAAACACCCCAGCTTTCATTAGAGGAGGAGGATGCCCTGTGTGGCATGCTAGCATGCCTCTGTGCAGAACTCGACTCCCTCTCTTTGTGTTATTTATGAGAAGTGCAGACACAGCCCGAGTCTAGTCTGAGGACCGGCTCTAGTCTTTTAATGTGGTTGGAATATGATCTCTTAGACAGGCTGTATAGATCTGAGAAAAACACATTGCAATCAATGGCTTCCCTGAAAAGATACCAAAGTGTATCATATCCACTCACGAAATGTGCCTGAGAATGACTGTGTTTCCTGACAAGGCTATTAGTTGTTTCCTGTCTTGGTCCTGAAGGCGATAGCGAGCCTTGACACTTTTATACCATTTATATCCTATATGGCAACTTCCGTGCTCCGTTAAGATGGACTGCTGGAGCAAACAGAATGAAAGCCCAGGTGTTTTTCAGCCTGTCAATGGCTTTAATGCAGTTCATTCTCCTGCATGGCCTGAAATTTTTATGTTGCTATTATTGGGCGTTGGCCGGTTTCCTAAACGGGTTGCCTGTCTGGACTACAGCATCCATCCATTTAGAAACAATGCTCAACCTCCTCCTCTTGGTCCTCCTCGCTAAAGCGCCTGCATCCATTTCGCTGGTACTGCTCGTCTGCTGGATTCAGCGAGATTCATTTTCTGCTGGGGGAAATTGGTGTGCTGATTGGCCTCTTTACTCATGGATTAGCCATTAAAAAGCTGTTAGCGACTCTCTCACTATCAGCTCAATGCAATCATCGCACCAGAGATAAGGTCATTATTACAGTCTGCACAGAGAGGTTAAAATCCCCCTTGAACTCTGCTCAGTTTAAATTGGTGCATGCACTGGAAGGAGGCAATGGACAAATTATTGCTCCCTCTGAGATATCACTGCTATTGAGTTAAATCATCATAGTGGAGAAAAGCCATTAAGAGGTTTATAGAGCCTGTGACCATGAGTTTATTTCTCATGTACTGTTGTTTACACACAGTGAGCACAGTGACTCTCAATGCTGCACATTTCTACCTATTAGTAGATCTAAATGAGACCGCGGTTCAGTTATTTTTGGAAATGAAAGACAGCATTTAGTGTCTTTACTCAATCACTTCACAAGCCAGTGGGCAGCACTGTACAGTATCTCCAGTCCATAATTAGCTGTGTAGGAGGAAGTGAGATGAGACAAGGAGACGGTACAAGAGGAAAGACAAAGACTACTAAAACCTGCTCGTCTCAACTTCATGACAGGAGATTGGGAAAGGTTCTGGAGGAATTCACTCCACTATCCACTACCCCAACTCCCTCACCAAACCAGGATTTTCCATCTTTATCTGCCTTTTATATACCCAAAGGTATAAGTCATATTCTCCGACTTATTTGACTGAGTGATCTGAAAACACAAAAATGATACACCACCTTCTTGGCAGCCAGATTACGGTTCTAATAAGAAACTGCAACGGCAAACCAGATTGCTTTGGCGCCGATACAAGCTTTGCCTTGGGAAATGGGAAAGGTCTTTCAGGGAGCTGTACTGAGCTGCACTGAGCTCTGGGGTTCTCCTTATCAGAGGAAGCAATATGCACAGCCCACCAGCTCTTTGAAATTCAGCAATTAAATGTCAGACCCAATAACTCGCATGTTCTTACAGCTTTACCCCACTAAATACCCGCACACACCCATGTGATATTCATTTGACGATATCTGCATGACATTGGAACTGCTGTGTAGGCATTTGTCAGCATTTGCTTCATCACTACTACTGCTTCTTTTGATTAGCGCTGGAATCTGTCTCTATAAAACTAGCTGGGACATTAGAGGTTTTCCGCATAGAGGCGGGCCTTGCTGTGGCGGAGAATTTACTTCATGTGGTCAAAACAATTGACGGATACATTTGTGGGTTGTTTTTCTTGTAGGTGGGCCTTCTCGGTGGTCGTCCTCTCACTGTGACTGCTGCTGCAAGAGCCACAAAAGTGAGCGCGAGGGAGAGAGCGGCACTTCCTTAAACGACCTTTCCACTTCCTGCTCTGAGACCCAATCGGAGGCCAGTTCCCCTCAAGGAACGGTGATCTGCGGCCCCGTGAGCCGACAGTCCAAGATCCAGACGCTGGACCGGCCCATGCCGAAAGGACCGGTTCACATGCTGCAGCAGGCAGAGATGCGCCGCAAGACTGACATGCTCCGTGTGAGAACCTTCGGCGTCCGGGAACGAGAGGCCGCAAAGAGGAAAGGGAACAAGGAAAAGATGACTCCAGAGCAGGAGCTGGAGAAATGTATCCAGGACTTCCGGCGCATTAGGATTCCGGATCATTTTCCAGAGAGGAAGTACATGTGGCAATCAGAGCTTCTGAGAAAGTACCGTCTCTAAATACGAAGAAGAAGAAGAGACACAAAAGAATGAGAGACAGATGGTACTGCAGTATCAAGCCACCACCAAGGAAGAGTATTAAACTGCATAGGCAATACACTGCACCCTAAGACACATACTGTACTAGAATAAAGAAAATAAGTATGGCCACTTTTCTGCCAGGATGACTAGTGAAGCACACACAGTAAAAGGCAGTGTGAGTCATTGACTTGTAAAGTGTATGCACAGTGTTGTGTGTCATATGCACATGTGTAAATCAGGTTACTCCTGTCGGGGCTTCCGTCGCACTCCCCCGTTCTCACCTCAGAGAGTTCGAGACACAGGAAAAGGCCACAACATCAGTAACAACATAGCAACCTCAGGGTCAACACCATTTCAGTTCATCGACCAATCACATACTGTACGTGCAATTGCCCACAATAGCTGTTTTTTAAATGGATGCACCCAGAAGGTGCTGTGAGATAGCAAAGAATTATCACTATACTTCACTGATAACACGTATACTTATAGTAAGCTTCGATAACGGCACTGCATGTCATTTCACTCTTAGCATACTTATGCAATATCAAACAAAGTTTCAACTCAAGGTTTTGTGTGATGGGTAAAAATGATGCGTCATGACTGAGACCGATGAGGAAAGCACTGCCTAGATCTGTTTGCCATTGTGAAACTTTTTGTCTAAGTTGCCATTATGTGTTGGATAGATGATGTTGTGTAGGTAGAGTATATAATGACAATGGATATTGATCTAATCCTTGATTGTAAGTGTGCAAAAACAGTCAATAAATGGTTTAGAATTGTATGTAATTACAGTGGACCTTTTTGTGACGTTTAGAATTAATCTTTTTCAACTGTTTAGCAACCATAATTAGGTACGATAGAGTTTTTAAGCTTCGTTCCAAGCTAGGTAGCTGATAATTTCAAACTCCAACTAATAGCTTACTTTGACTTCCTTTTATGCTAAAATTGGCAGGTGAGATGACAAGATCTCACCCAGTTTCCAGTTTCTTGCAGCATCTGTGGCTTCAGATGGAGTCTTCAGAAGCTGATTTCACAAATGTAGGTTATGACTGTAGCTTAGATATTAGTCTTTTCTAAAAAAAAAAAAAATAATAATTTTTTTTTAGACTTTTTTGTCTAAATTGAAGGAAGACATGACGAGAGGCGAGAAGACATGACGAGAGACGAGAAGAACCAGGATGACATGCACCAGTGGACCTGGACTGGAATCAGAAACCAGCCTGCTGAAGTGAGGGTTCAGCCTGGCCTTGGTGATCGACCAGCTGAGCTACTGTGGCACCCAATAACCTGACTTCTGTTGGATATCTAAGTTTTTCTGTTGCACAGATCTGTTTAGATGTTGACTATCTTTAGTAGGAATCACTTTCTATTGGTTCTGGGTAAAATAAGACTTTTTTCAAACAAAAGTAATTCGTCATTCAGGTTTTAATTTCACAGTCTCTTTAGGAGGACAGTTTTCTTGTTGGTAAAGAATCTTTACAGCTGTGTAAAGGGGTGTTACCATGGAAACATGATCTAGTTAACCTGAGAGTACGGTGCTTAATTTATTAGGCTTAAAAAAAAATGTCAATATGTCTTTTAAACTCACATCAGAGACCATTTAAGAACTGCTTAACAATGTCGATCAGCCTAAAATGTCTTTGTTAAACTACGAACACCAAATGTAAACAAACAACATGGCTGACAGCAAAGAAAGTCTTCTTATGGCAGATAGAATATTTGCAACAGCACTGAGTAATAGTAGTCCATAATACCTCTCCATTGCAATAGGCTTCCAACGTTTAGAAAAGATTCTGACACCATTCTACTTATGAAATTAGTCAGTTATACTGACTATGTGTGATGGACTGAGCTGCAAAGCATGAGGTCTCAAAGAGGTTTTAATTTCACCCAAAAAAATTCAAAATGAAGCTGCAACAACCAAAAATATTACATTTAGACCAATAAAAGAAATTAAAAGGACAGCGCAAACCATTTGCATCAAACAAACTCTTAACAGACCTGAAAACCACTGAACTAAAAGAGGATATATATACTGGCTAATCACACCAGTTACAAACAATAGGGGAAACTTGCAACACCTAAACCTGAAGTAACAACAAAAAACACAAAATAGTGCAACTTGTCTACTTTATCAAAAGAATAGTAATAGATAAACACAAAATATACTTAACTGTGCAACACAAATCAAATTAATAAAGCAATATTTAAATCAAATAAACCTGGTCCCCTCTTTGAAGTGGCAGCAGTTGGTGTGGTCTGTATAAAAGCCTGCTGCTCCCCTTCAGGTCTTTTGCCAAAAGCCATCCAGATGACCACAGCTGCAGAAGACTAGATACCCCAGAACAGGTAGAACAAAGATTAGTACAACTTAAAACAACACTGAACATACAAAAATTAATACGTTCACTTCAAATAGAACGTAAGTACTTCTAAAAGGCTAAATTGTGAGTGTGTTGTTGTTTATGTGTTTTTGCATGTACAATATGAGTGTTTCAGCCTAAAATTGTTACTGGGGTTATGGATATTCATGGTTGGGATGACTGCAGGTGTGGCCATCACTCTGCGTGTTTATACAGTGTGAGTGATTATATCACCTTAAATTTGTAATTCATGGACCATGTTCATCCATGTTCAGTTACTTTGGGCTCTCAGTGAAGTAGCTGTGTAAAACAACAGCCTGAATTCCACATTTTGAGCTCCGGCTATGATTGTTTAGGTCAGAAGGTTGGAAATTTTTGGGTTTCATGTCTGGAATAAAAGTGGCATTCGATTTTATGGTGATGTGTACATGGAGCTATAGTAACAGGAAAACTCTCAAGGTTGGGGTCTTCTTTAGGCATAAATATGTGCAACTAGAAGCTGAATCTGAATCATTTGTACTTGATTTGGAATTGGTCAACCTTAATACTTGTAATAAAAATCTGAGTTTGAATCTCATATTTTAAATTTAAGTTTCTCAACTTGAATTACTCGATTTTCAAGGTGATAAATTCCCATTCAAATTATGAGATAAAAATTTAAATTTTTACTACAATTATTTAAGTTAGGCAACTCAAACTGAAATATAAAAGAATCCAATTCATTTTCTAGTTATGCATATTTCTGCCTGTATGCACATACATTAGCATGGCCAGCTATAACCAAGTACTGCTTCCAAAGCAAAGTAGTATGTTGTTAGCTGGACAGCATAATTTGTGGTGTTATGTTTAAAAACCATAGTTAGTTGGTCTTCTGCAATATTTGATTGTCAGTTAAGTTGTTTCAAGCATCTTGGACAATTGTTTCAGTGTTTCATGTGTATTTATGTAATCACAGACCGACTCTATGATGTTGACATCAGGACTCAGTGGAGGCCTCACTGTCTGTTTCATAACTCCTTATACTTTTTGTCATTGAGGTTGGTTGTTTATGATTCTGACTGTATGTTTGTCTGCTGCAGAATAAGTCAGATGATTCCCTTAGGGTATGATATGATGGATCAGAGTGTACATGTGCTCTTCTGCTGTGATAAAACCACCAATTCTGACCAAATCCCCAACCTTGTTCGCAGAAATGCAGCTTCAAAACTTTTGTAAAACTTTTCAGCTCAGATCCAAATATTATTAAGTTCGGCCATATGTCCGGGGTGCCTACTTCCTTTTTTCAGAAAACGAGCTGTTTGTGCTGCTGGACATTTTCAGATTGTGAGGGAAAGTCAGTCTTGAGGTGTCTCTTTTTCTGCTGCTTGTCGCTATGCTTAGTTTTGCCAGTGTATGATTTTTTTAAAAACTATAACAGCAAAACCGTGTCTTCTTCAGCAACTTCATCTTTTTAGTATGGCAGCTCTGCACTCAGGCTTATTCCCACAGCTGTTTCTAGTTCACTTAATGATTTAGGTACAACCCAAATATTGTTGTTAATTCATTTTTTTCATTTTTTTATCATGCACTCAGCTATATGTCTTTAGATTCCTTATTTTTAACTGCAAACTGGTGTAAAAGTAGAAAGAACGCAGACATCTATAACCTCTGTCTTGCCTATCCAAGGGTTGTTATATTTGCATGTCTCTTATACTCACAGGACAACAAGCTCTTTACTTGTGAAGGTAACATATTCCCATCCTTCTCCAGTCACAGATATTCATTTTCCACAGAAGCTTGATCAAGATGGAAACAAAACCACATTGCCTTCACTGGCCCACTCTTCACAAAACTGGCTTCATTTAGGAAGTGAAATAGATCCATTCTTGTTGACATTTTAATGTGTGCATCATCCTCTTGAGAGGATTTCAAGGAAAGGGGAAGAGAACCATATAGTATAGAGAAGCACTATTTTTAGCGACGAGCTTTCTGCAGTGTTCCCACATCGCATTCGCGTGGAGCGAAGCTTGGAGACTGTATCACTGCAACCCCAAAAAACAGTGCATGTGATGATAGATGAAGACCTGCTTCTCTCTTGGGGCACTGAGTGTCCTCTAGCACAGGCTCCAAGGAAAAAGCTTTGTTAGGACTTGGTGATTTTGCACTACACACAAAAATGCATGCGGCAATAGATTAAAAGGCCTCCAGCTCTTCTACTGCTGCCAGCTAAGGAATAAATGCAACCTAAAAAAGATTGTCAGCCTACAACCATATGTCAGTAAAATTCTCAGTGCTCTTTGTAACTCCATTTAGCTGCTATTTAGCTAAAAAGAGATATGGGTTTGGATGTGAATAGGCTTTTGGAAACTCATAAAAAAGATCACATTAGATTCTTAATACCCAGCAAAGAGTGAAATAGCTTAAAATGGAAGGAGACTGTAACATAATGAGTTTGTTCGGGATATGGTAGCTGTTCTTCCTCTCCTCCACTCTACACCTGCACACATTTCTGTACCTCTCAGCCACCATTCAGCAGCAGCACAGCATGAAATGTCTCAGTTCGAAATCCAATGCTCCTTACCCCCATCTTTGAAAACCAGATTCGCTGTGGATGACATTTCACCTCGCACAATCTGAATCCTAATACCTTGATGGAAAATCGATTCATCTTTTTTTGCATATCAAACGTACACAACATCGCGGTGCAGCCTGGCCTGGCCTGGCCCGGTCCAGATGACCTTGCTGGCCTCTCCCACAGAACCACCTGAACGCAACTGTTACGGCTTCACTTCCCTTACAGATCAATAGCCTCAGATCCTGGCCAAGGCCTTCTCGTCTTTATGGACGGTCGATAACCAACATCCTCCTCAAGGATACACAGTAACATTAAATCTTCAATCAAAAAGCATCTCTGCCATTGCTAACTGCCCTCACTTATCTGAGAGGTTTGTCTGCAGTCTTTGCATCATGAACAGCGGCTTTCTTTTAGCAGGTCCAGACAGGTCTGACAGCGTGATTACAGCCCTTGTGTTCGAAAATTACTGCAAATCCTGTGTGGATTCAGGAGTGGGAGAATTACCCAGATTATCAGATATTAGGGGACCAGAAAAGACTGTTATTCACACATGAAATAATAGAAGCACGATGTAAAAACCAGGCAAACAGGATTTCATTTTTCATACAGTGACTGTAAGGATTAGACACAGCATTAGACAAGGTTTGGAAGAGACTGTAATTCACTTTTCCTTTATGTTCCAAATCTGAGGTGATAACTGATGTTATTGTTGCAGCATTGAAGATGTCTGGATCTGTGCAACAAAGCAGGTGAAAGGTCATTCGTGACAAGCCTGACATCTGGAATAGAAAGATGACTTATGCCACATATCTCTTTCCTCTGAAAAAAATACCCAAACGCTTACTGGAGGACGTCTTGCTGCGTGCAACACGATTCCAAAAATACCCAAGAAAAACATGTTATTCTGCTCACTCATCTAATTTTAGATGACTGACATCTCAGAGTTTGATGAACGCTGAGGAAGTGAATGGAAATGACTGGGATATACTTAAGATCTTCCTCCTGAGGTTCACGTCTTTGTTATTTGCATATTTCTTCATCGCCATGGCAGAGGAAGGTATTCCCAGGATTATGCCACAGTGCACTTTGAATTTTCATAAGAAAAAAACAGATAATGATAATATGCAAATGCTTCTGGCTCGCTGGAAATCTTGCAGCTGCTCAAAAGTAGTTTGCCCAGGAGATACATTTGTGATTTTTCTTTTTATTTTTAAAGCGGGAGGACAACTTAATCACAGAAAAACATTTACATTCTGGCGTCACCACTCTGGGCCCCGTTTTTTCCAGCAGTGTCATGCGCTTAATTATTTGGTAAGAAATCTATATTTCATAGTTTTTTTTTAACGTCTGTTCACAGGGTCAGTTTTTCCTTTCAAACTGTGATTATACTAAACCTACATACTGTGTGCACATTCATGGGGAGCCTGCAGGGACGTAGTTAGAGAAATGGGAGCCAATTTACAGCTTTGGAGTACATTTGGGGTCTTACTCTGGCCTGATTCTGCCAAGTCCAAATGCGTTGAAATACCAATGGAACAAATTACAAATGAATCCAGAGGAAAAGTGACAAAATGATGGTGAATGTCACCACCGTAACCCCGGCAGAAAATTGGGAGCAAAAACCCTGAATGGTGGGACTTCCCCTTGAAATGAAAACACAGATAGAGGAAGACCCAAACACACATGCTGACAAAAGAGGCTTACAAGGAGGGACAAACATTGAGATTAGATCTGTATTCCTCCCCATGGCCTTGTGAGCGAGTGTGACTCATGTGCATGTTGTCTGTTAGAAGATTGCCGGTTCAATCCCTAAATCCTCCTGTCCACATCCCAAAATGCCCTTGGGCAAGACACCGAGCCCCGAGTGAATCCAAATGGAGATGAGCAGCTTGCACGGCAGCTCTATTGCCACTAGTGTGTATATGTGTGTGTTACAGGAGGAAAAAACTGTAAAGCCTTTCACTGTTCCTTCTGCTTTCACCTCACTACCATCTCTTCTTTATCAACACATAAAATATTACTCCACACATTCATTTTCTGCTAATTTCCTTGCATAACTTTGACTTTTAAACACTTAATTTGATAGTATCTTGTAAGATCACAGAAATTGGTTGATTCATTTACATGTTGACAAACTATAGATAATATGAACATTGAATACTGTACAAGTAAAAATTTATACAAATACAGTAAAAAGAAAGAGCAATTCTTTATTTTTCAATGTGTGACTGCAAAATTATGCAGTTTTACTGTATTCAAGCCAGCTAAAAGTATCATTATTTGCTGTTATTTTCACAATTTTTACAGTTTCTGAATATTACGTTTTTAATGTTTTTTTCTCTGACACCTTTGCTGCCAGATTTTCCCTTTCTTTATAGGTTTTTCATCTTTACAGTGCACGTAAGTGTGAAAATGTTGGATAGTCAGACACAACTGAAACTTTCTCCAACACATCTCAACACATGCAATTTCATTTTGACAATAAAAAAAGAGAGTTTTGAAAGCCTCAAGGTCAAGCACTGCTGTCAGTTATTAGCCACACCTATTCTTAGTCTTTATGAAGGTTATATTTTTAGTTTATTTTCAGTTAATTTATTGAAAGTAAAAGATATTAATTCAAATTTAGGGACATTTTGGAGGCTTGTTTTTTTTTTTTTTTTTTAAAAGCTATCTCCACTATTCTGTCTACCACCTATATGACAGAGGGCAAGTATTAGAAATGGAAAATTTATGAAAATAAAATCAACATGGCTGGATTTATTGCATTTGTGAAACTTTAAATGTCTTCTGTCAGGTCACACACACATTCACAAATTCTCACACACACGCACGCACGCACGCATGCACGCACGCACGCACACACACACACACACACACAAACACAGTGACAGGTGTCAGTCAATAGTGCTAACCTCAGCAGGCTTGAGTCCACTGTGAGTCTACTTTTGCACTTCTTTGGCGCCCGATCTCCTCCTTTAGCTCTCTGCTCTGGCGCCAGCATTGAGGCACAGCAGCAAACACACAATCATTCACCTCCTCAGACTCCCACTGTCAGCATTACAGCTGCTACCTGTACTTTCTGTACAGCTCCACACATACTCTTCAATATTCCCCCAGCTCCCTGTGGGATCCATTCATCCTCATGCACTGCGCAAAACAAGGTTCTGAATCCAGGTGCCAAGCTCCTAATGAGACAGAATATCGAAGGGTCCTGAGTGAAGAGTAGAGGAGGAAAGATCCAGGCAGCTACCTGCATACTCAGGCTCACCTGGGCTCCCTCCTGGGACAAAGAGTCCACCAGTGGGTGACGAGAGGGAAGAAAAATGAAGGTGCAATAAAAAAGCCACTCCATTGACTTGTCAGGATGTCATTCAAGTGAACTTGAAGCTTCACAGCGTTGGTGCAGGTGTACTTAGTGTTTTTTTTTTTTTTAAAACGTTTCTTCTTGGCAGATGTAAGGAGGCTGATTTACAGCCAAAGTGTCTTCCACTCATTTTCCCCCTCATTACCTTATCCCTTTCTCAAGGATTGCTCTGCAGAATATACAGGCGCAATTAAGCTGTTCTGACCGGAAATCCCATTGCTCATAAATCACCTCCAAGGGCTACTGACCAGCGCTGCTATACCACAGCGTAAAGCAGCATACTGTACCATGGTGCAGGGCAGAGGCTATTATAAATCAAAGAAAGAGTGCAGAGTCTATTGCAGGGGATAAAATACTGTGGGACACCGTATCATAAATCCAGAAAATAATCACTGATCGTCTGCGAGGTGTGATATCAGACAATGAATACAGCAGGACAGGTAAACAGTTATGATGTTAAGGGAGAATGGACAAGGAATTACTCACTTTATATACAGCCAGTCTGTTCGGGATTATTAAATTATGTCAAGAAGTTTTTGTACTTTGACTTTAACAGCAGTAAAGATTTCACAAATTTCGTACAGTGAAAATATGCTGTGCTCAGCTAATGTGTTGGTCTATTAAATAATCAGTAGGAGAACATTGTCTTCATTCCTCCAACATCTTCCCACTGCTGTGCAATTAGAATTGCATGCCCAAACCATACCTTGAGGTATCGTTGCTTTATAAAACATCCTCAAATAGCTGCAGAGCACTTTTCCTTATGGGTAACCCGTTTTAGCGTATGAGCGAGATAAAGACTCTGTTGGCTGTTAATTTCTTTCATGCCTTTTAACGAGTGCCTTAGGAGAAGCCCTTCGCTGAATACATTACAAAGCTATTACTGTATAAGGAAAATAATCTTGGTATTAAATTTGAGCATTCAATTTGACTCAGAGGCAATGGAGCGGGAGCAGGTTTAATTAAAACAAATCCTTCACATGACTTGTGGGAGTGTTTAACTGACAGACCAAAAGGAAAAATATGGTTGGAAGGATTTTTAGTTTTAGTTTTTTTTTTTTTTAACAGAATTCCCTGAAATTGAAATGTAGAGATTCATACTGGAGCAAATCATTCATCATTGCTGGTAGGCGACTATCATGTAGAAGATTCTTTGAGTGTAATCCAGCCTGTTTTCAGCGGTAATCTGTTGCCTTTAAAGGACACAAAAGTAGCAATGTATTAAAGCTGAATACACTCATTTCCCTGTTACACTTTTTAAATCACATGCTTTTCTCTGGAGGAATAATTATCTCATTGTCGCCTTCAAATGCAGGACTGGAGTGTTTTTTATTTTTATAAAGGCTATTATTATACACTATTTTGGCAAAATTGAGTGCATTATGCATGTAGGAAAACGTGCAGATTAATCCTTCCAGAGATTAAATGTTGCACACAGATGGTGGGCATGTTGCATCCACATCAGTTGACCTGCTACCATTGCTCTGTGATTATCAACAGTGTACTAAACATATCCAAACAGATTACTTAAAAGCATTTGAAATCTGAAAATATGAAATTCAGGGAATACATCCTGCTCCAGAATAGTAATGATGCGGTGCAGAGCTCAACAACAGTGGGATAAAAAGGAAGATTTCTGAAATTATATTGCGAACAGACGACTTTTAGCCAAGCTTGTTGCATGTGGGTTCAGAACGAATGACATCCAACTAAACAGATGTCACATTTTACAGAGAATGTACTTTCTAACAAGATTTGCCATCTGGTTAATGGTTTTTTGTAGATTAATTAAATAACAGGTAAATTTCATTAACTAACATCATCAGGTAAGAATTTCTTGGTTTATGACAAAATACCTACAAAAATAATGACATTATATATAATAATGACATAGCCGGAGTTTTTAGGTACTGATGAATCTTCACCCGTTTTGCGTTTTTCAGACACCGGAAACGGTGTCTGAAAATTACTGACGGAAACGTCAGTAATTTTCTAACTGCACACAAACTAATGAATCGGGATGAACTTGTGAGCCAACCTGAAGAAAGACCAAATAAATGTGTTTTTAAAATGTTTTATAAGTAGACTTGTGATGACACAGTGAGTCTGTTACTCTGATTTTATCCAGAATGTAAAAATCTATTTTTTATAACATCACAGCCTCAGAGCAGACAAAGCTTCGTGACCTCCCTCAGATCTCTGGCGCCCCCCCTAGGGGGGGCGCGGACCCCAGGTTGGGAACCACTGCTCCAGAGCAAATGACTCCAAAAAGACCAGGGAGAAAAACGAAGGAGAAAATGATGTGTGTATTTGGCTTCTGAAATAGATAAACATTAACCACTACTGTCATTGTGATACCCTGTTATGGGTATGATATTTAAATTGATTTGGTTTGAATTAATAGCGGGGATACAACATATTTGACGAAAGCGTGCATTTCAGCTCAGAAACAGCATTTGAAGCATCTAAAAATCATGAAGGCTGCAGTAACGTGAACTTCATCTTTCAAACAAACTTCTTCAGAATGACTTGAAATGTGATAAATATGAAGGCAAATGATGTTTAAATTGATTTGGGTTGAATTGATTGCGGGGACAACATATTGTACCAAAGTATGCATTTCAGCTCAGGAACAGCATTTGAAGTGTCTAAAAATCATGAAGGCTGCAGTAAAGTGATCTTAATGTTGACACACAAATTACTTCTTCAGAATGACTTGAAATGTGATAAAGAGGCAAATGATGTTTAAGTTGATTTTGGCTGAAGAAATTGCGGGAACTACATATTTTACCAAAGTGTGCATTTCGGGTAAAGAGCAGCATTTTAAGCGTCTAAAAATCATGAAGGCTGCAGGAAAGTGAACTTTACGTTTTCAAACAAATTTCTTCTTGAGAATGACTTCAAATGTGATAAATAAGGAGGCAAATGATGTTTAAATTGATTTGGATTGAAGGAATTGCGGGAACAATATATTTTACCAAAGTGTTCATTTAAAACTCAGGAACAGCATTTGAAGTATCGAAAAATCATGAAGACTGCGGTAAAGTGATCTTCATGTTGACACACAAATGTCTTCTTCAGAATGACTTGAAATGTGATAAATAAGAAGACAAATGATGTTTAAGTTGATTTGGGTTGAAGGAATTGCAGGGACAACATATTTTACCAAAGTGTGCATTTCAGCTCAGGAACAGCATTTGAAGCATCGAAAAATCATGAAGACTGCAGTAATGTGAACTACATGTTTTCAAACAAATTTCTTCTTCAGAATGACTTGAAATGTGATAAATAAGGAGGCAAATGATGTTTAAATTGATTTGGATTGAAGGAATTGCGGGGACAACATATTTTACCAAAGTGTGCATTTCAGCTCAGGAGCAGCATTTTCAGCGCCTAAAAATCATGAAGGCTGCAGTAACGTGGACTTCTTGTTTTCAAACAAATTTCTTCTTCAGAATGACTTGAAATGTGATAATTAAAGAGGCAAATGATGTTTAAATTGATTTGGGTTGAATTGATTGCGGGGACAACATAATGTACCAAAGTGTGCATTTCAGCTCAGGAACAGCATTTGAAGTGCCTAAAAATCATGAAGGCTGCAGTAAAGTGATCTTAATGTTGACACACAAATTACTTCTTCAGAATGACTTGAAATGTGATAAAGAGGCAAATGATGTTTAAGTTGATTTTGGCTGAAGAAATTGCGGGAACTACATATTTTACCAAAGTGTTGCATGTCAGCTCAGGAGCAGCATTTTAAGCGTCTAAAAATCATGAAAGCTGCAGTAACGTGAACCTCATGTTTTCAAACAAACAAGTCAGAATGACTTCAAATGTGATAAATATGAAAGCAAATGGTGTTTAAATTGATTTGGATTGAAGGAATTGCGGGGACAACATATTTTACCAAAGTGTGCATTTCAGCTCAGGATCAGCATTTTAAGCGTCTAAAACTCATGAAGGCTGCAGTAACCTGAACTACATGTTTTGAAACAAATTTCTTCTTCAGAATGACTTGAAATGTGATAAATAAGAAGGCAAATGATGTTTAAGTTGATTTGGATTGAAAGCATTGCGGGGACAACATATTTGACCAAAGTGTGCATTTAAAGCTCAGGAGCAGCATTTGCAGCGTCTAAAAATCATGAAAGCTGCAGTAACGTGAACCTCATGTTTTCAAACAAATTTCTCCTTCAGAATGACTTGAACTGTGGTAAATATGAAGGCAAATGATTTTTAAATTGGTTTGGATTGCAGGAATTGCGGGGACAACATATTGTACCAAAGTGTGCATTTCAGCTCAGGAACAGCATTTGAAGTGTCTAAAAAATCATGAAGGCTGCAGTAACGTGGACTACATGTTTTCAAACAAATTTCTTCCTCAGAATGACTTGAAATGTGAGAAACAAGGAGGCAAATGATGTTTAAGTTGATTTGGGTTCACGGAATTGCAGGGACAACATATTTTACCAAAATGTGCATTTCACCTCAGGAGCAGCATTTTACGTGAATAAAAATCACGAAAGCTGCAGTTAAAGTTATCTTAATTTTGACAAACACATTTCTTCTTCACAATGACTTGAAATGTGATAAATAAGGAGGCAAATGATGTTTAAGTTGATTTGGGTTCACGGAATTGCAGGGACAACATATTTTACCAAAATGTGCATTTCACATCAGGAGCAGCATTTTACGTGAATAAAAATCATGAAAGCTGCAGTTAAAGTTATCTTAATTTTGACAAACAAATTTCTTCTTCAGAATGACTTGAAATGTGATAAATAAGGAGACAAATGATGTTTAAATTGATTTGGATTGAAGGAATTGCGGGGACAGCATATTTTACCAAAGTGTGCATTTCAACTCAGGAGCAGCATTTTACGTGAATAAAAATCACGAAAGCTGCAGTTAAAGTGATCTTAATTTTGACAAACAGATTTCTTCTTCAGAATGACTTGAAATGTGATAAATAAGAAAGCAAATGATATTTAAATTCATTTGGGTTCAAGGAATTGTGGGGACAACATATTTTACCAAAGTGTGCATTCCAGCTCAGGAACAGGATTTTATAGGAACAAAAATCATCAAGGCTGCAGTAATTTGAACTTTATGTTTTCAGACAAATTTCTTCTTCAGAATGACTTGAAATTTGATAAATCAAGAGGCAAATGATGTTTAAATTCATTTTGTATGAAGCAATTGTCAGGACAACATATTTTACCAAAGTGTGCATTTAAAGCTCAGGAACAGCATGTGAAGCGTGTAAAACTCATGAAGGCTGCAGTAATTTGAACTTTAAGTTTTCAGACAAATTTCTTCTTCAGAATGACTTAAAATTTGATAAATAAAGAGGTAAATGATGTTTAAATTGATTTGGATTGAAGGAATTGCGGGGACAACATATTTTACCAAAGTGTGCATTTCAACTCAGGAGCAGCATTTTATGTGAATAAAAATCACGAAAGCTGAAGTTTAAAGTGATCTTAATTTTGACAAACAAATTTCTTCTTCAGAATGACTTGAAATGTTATAAATAAAGAGGCAAATGATGTTTAAATTGATTTAGATTGAAGGAATTGCGGGAATGACATTTTTACCAAAGTGTACATTTCAGGTCAGGAGCAGCATTTTAAGCGTCTAAGAATCATGAAGGCTGATTTAACGTGAACTACATGTTTTCAAAAAAAAATTTCGTCTTCAGAATGACTTGAAATGTGATAAATATGAAGGCAAATGATGGTTAAATTCATTTTGTATGAAGCAATTGTCAGGACAACATATTTTACCAAAGTGTGCATTTAAAGCTCAGGAACAGCATGTGAAGCGTGTAAAACTCATGAAGGCTGCAGTAATTTGAACTTTAAGTTTTCAGACAAATTTCTTCTTCAGAATGACTTGAAATGTGATAAATAAGGAGGCAAATGATTTTTAAGTTGATTTGGGTTGAAGGAATTGTGGGGACAACATATTTTACCAAAGCGTGCATTCCAGCTCAGGAACAGGATTTTACAGGAACAAAAATCATCAAGGCTGCAGTAATTTGAACTTTATGTTTTCAGACAAATTTCTTCTTCAGAATGACTTGAAATGTGATAAATAAAGAAGCAAATGATGTTTAAATTGATTTGGATTGAAGGAATTGCGGGGACAACATATTTTACCAAAGTGTGAATTTCAACTCAGGAGCAGCATTTTACGTGAATAAAAATCACGAAAGCTGCAGTTAAAGTGATCTTAATTTTGACAAACAAATTTCTTCTTCAGAATGACTTGAAATGTGATAAATAAGGAGGCAAATGATTTTTAAGTTGATTTTGGCTGAAGGAATTGCGGGAATGACATATTTTACCAAAGTGTACATTTCAGCTCAGGAGAAGCATTTGAGAATGACTTGAAATGTCATAAATATGAAAACAAATGAAGTTTAAATTGATTTGGGTAGAAGGAATTGCGGGGACAACATATTGTACCAAAGTGTGCATTTAAAGCTCAGGAACAGCATTTGAAGCGTCTAAAACTCATGAAGGCTGCAGTAATTTGAACATTATGTTTTCAGACAAATTTCTCTTCAGAATGACTGGAAATGTGATAATTAAAGAGGCAAATGACGTTTAAGTTGATTTTGGCTGAAGAAATTGCGGGAACTACATATTTTACCAAAGTGTACATTTCAGCTAAGGAGCAGCATTTCATGTGAAACAAATCATGAAAGCTGCAGTTAAAGGGATCTTAATTTTGACAAACAAATTTCTTCTTCAGAATGACTTGAAATGTCATAAATATGAAGGCAAATGATGTTTAAATTCATTTGGTATGAAGCAATTGTCAGGACAACATATTTTACCAAAGTGTGCATTTAAGCTCTGGAGCAGCATTTGAAGTGTCTAAAAAAATCATGAAGGCTGCCGTAACGTGGACTACATGTTTTCAAACAAATTTCTTCCTCAGAATGACTTGAAATGTGATAAATAAGGAGGCAAATGATGTTTAAGTTGATTTGGGTTCACGGAATTGCGGGGACAACATATTGTACCAAAGTGTGCATTTCAGCTCAGGAACAGCATTTTAAGCGTCGAAAAATCATGAAGGCTGCAGTAACGTGAACGACATGTTTTCAGACAAATTTCTTCTTCAGAATGACTTGAAATGTGATAAATAAGAAGGCAAATGATGTTTAAGTTGATTTGGATTGAAAGCATTGCGGGGACAACATATTTGACCAAAGTGTGCATTTAAAGCTCAGGAGCAGCATTTGCAGCGTCTAAAAATCATGAAAGCTGCAGTAACGTGAACCTCATGTTTTCAAACAAATTTCTCCTTCAGAATGACTTGAACTGTGGTAAATATGAAGGCAAATGATTTTTAAATTGGTTTGGATTGCAGGAATTGCGGGGACAACATATTGTACCAAAGTGTGCATTTCAGCTCAGGAACAGCATTTGAAGTGTCTAAAAAATCATGAAGGCTGCAGTAACGTGGACTACATGTTTTCAAACAAATTTCTTCCTCAGAATGACTTGAAATGTGAGAAACAAGGAGGCAAATGATGTTTAAGTTGATTTGGGTTCACGGAATTGCAGGGACAACATATTTTACCAAAATGTGCATTTCACCTCAGGAGCAGCATTTTACGTGAATAAAAATCACGAAAGCTGCAGTTAAAGTTATCTTAATTTTGACAAACACATTTCTTCTTCACAATGACTTGAAATGTGATAAATAAGGAGGCAAATGATGTTTAAATTGATTTGGGTTCACGGAATTGCAGGGACAACATATTTTACCAAAATGTGCATTTCACATCAGGAGCAGCATTTTACGTGAATAAAAATCATGAAAGCTGCAGTTAAAGTTATCTTAATTTTGACAAACAAATTTCTTCTTCAGAATGACTTGAAATGTGATAAATAAGGAGACAAATGATGTTTAAATTGATTTGGATTGAAGGAATTGCGGGGACAGCATATTTTACCAAAGTGTGCATTTCAACTCAGGAGCGGCATTTTACGTGAATAAAAATCACGAAAGCTGCAGTTAAAGTTATCTTAATTTTGACAAACACATTTCTTCTTCACAATGACTTGAAATGTGATAAATAAGGAGGCAAATGATGTTTAAGTTGATTTGGGTTCACGGAATTGCAGGGACAACATATTTTACCAAAATGTGCATTTCACATCAGGAGCAGCATTTTACGTGAATAAAAATCATGAAAGCTGCAGTTAAAGTTATCTTAATTTTGACAAACAAATTTCTTCTTCAGAATGACTTGAAATGTGATAAATAAGGAGACAAATGATGTTTAAATTGATTTGGATTGAAGGAATTGCGGGGACAGCATATTTTACCAAAGTGTGCCTTTCAACTCAGGAGCGGCATTTTACGTGAATAAAAATCACGAAAGCTGCAGTTAAAGTGATCTTAATTTTGACAAACAGATTTCTTCTTCAGAATGACTTGAAATGTGATAAATAAGAAAGCAAATGATATTTAAATTCATTTGGGTTCAAGGAATTGTGGGGACAACATATTTTACCAAAGTGTGCATTCCAGCTCAGGAACAGGATTTTATAGGAACAAAAATCATCAAGGCTGCAGTAATTTGAACTTTATGTTTTCAGACAAATTTCTTCTTCAGAATGACTTGAAATTTGATAAATCAAGAGGCAAATGATGTTTAAATTCATTTTGTATGAAGCAATTGTCAGGACAACATATTTTACCAAAGTGTGCATTTAAAGCTCAGGAACAGCATGTGAAGCGTGTAAAACTCATGAAGGCTGCAGTAATTTGAACTTTAAGTTTTCAGACAAATTTCTTCTTCAGAATGACTTAAAATTTGATAAATAAAGAGGTAAATGATGTTTAAATTGATTTGGATTGAAGGAATTGCGGGGACAACATATTTTACCAAAGTGTGCATTTCAACTCAGGAGCAGCATTTTATGTGAATAAAAATCACGAAAGCTGCAGTTAAAGTGATCTTAATTTTGACAAACAAATTTCTTCTTCAGAATGACTTGAAATGTTATAAATAAAGAGGCAAATGATGTTTAAATTGATTTAGATTGAAGGAATTGCGGGAATGACATATTTTACCAAAGTGTACATTTCAGGTCAGGAGCAGCATTTTAAGCGTCTAAGAATCATGAAGGCTGATTTAACGTGAACTACATGTTTTCAAAAAAAAATTTCGTCTTCAGAATGACTTGAAATGTGATAAATATGAAGGCAAATGATGGTTAAATTCATTTTGTATGAAGCAATTGTCAGGACAACATATTTTACCAAAGTGTGCATTTAAAGCTCAGGAACAGCATGTGAAGCGTGTAAAACTCATGAAGGCTGCAGTAATTTGAACTTTAAGTTTTCAGACAAATTTCTTCTTCAGAATGACTTGAAATGTGATAAATAAGGAGGCAAATGATTTTTAAATTGATTTGGGTTGAAGGAATTGTGGGGACAACATATTTTACCAAAGCGTGCATTCCAGCTCAGGAACAGGATTTTACAGGAACAAAAATCATCAAGGCTGCAGTAATTTGAACTTTATGTTTTCAGACAAATTTCTTCTTCAGAATGACTTGAAATGTGATAAATAAAGAAGCAAATGATGTTTAAATTGATTTGGATTGAAGGAATTGCGGGGACAACATATTTTACCAAAGTGTGAATTTCAACTCAGGAGCAGCATTTTACGTGAATAAAAATCACGAAAGCTGCAGTTAAAGTGATCTTAATTTTGACAAACAAATTTCTTCTTCAGAATGACTTGAAATGTGATAAATAAGGAGGCAAATGATTTTTAAGTTGATTTTGGCTGAAGGAATTGCGGGAATGACATATTTTACCAAAGTGTACATTTCAGCTCAGGAGAAGCATTTGAGAATGACTTGAAATGTCATAAATATGAAAACAAATGAAGTTTAAATTGATTTGGGTAGAAGGAATTGCGGGGACAACATATTGTACCAAAGTGTGCATTTAAAGCTCAGGAACAGCATGTGAAGCGTGTAAAACTCATGAAGGCTG